>NC_080752.1:56872326-57221166 GCF_020826845.1 Diceros bicornis minor
ATATAGTGAGGGGTAAAAAGTTGGACTTACTTCCCTTTCCAATTGTGAATGAATTTGTTTTTCTCCATTATCTCTGGTAAGTGAGGTAGATGGTGATTCAGGATAGAAACACGATCTCTTCTCCTGCACAGTGAAAAAATACGGTCTCCATTTCAGACTGACCATGTTGCAGAGAAGATCCACCCAGCATGAGACTAGAGAGAAGAGAAATCCTGAATCAACTGTGGCTGAGTGATCTTAGGTTCCAGCTTACACTCAAGCATTTTGTACTTAAGTTGATTTATCTTAAGGATTAATGTTAAGTAACATAAGAATTCCTGCAGACTCTGATTATGATTTCATTAGAGTAAAATTTCTACAATTGGTGGTTCTAATACCAAAATAAAATGTACATGTGCCATGGGGCCGGCCCCGTGGCATAGCAGTTAAGTGCCCGCGCCCCGCTGCTGGCGGCCCAGGTTCAGATCCCGGGCGTGCACCGACGCACCACTTGTCAGGCCATGCTGAGGCGGCGTCCCACATAAAGTGGAGGAAGATGGGCACGGATGTTAGCTCAGAGCCGTTCTTCCTCAGCAAAAAGAGGAGGATTGACATGGATGTTAGCTCAGGGCTGATCTTCCTCACAAAAAAAAATAATAAATAAAATAAAATAAAATGTACATTTGCCATATACAGTCAGTTTACCTTAAGAAATGTCTTGACAAGATTTTCTCCAACCAACTTGACGAGATGAACCTAAGGTCTGGCCCTGTATCAATGCCTCGTTAGACCTCAGTATACAGTCCAGAACAGCAGTGGGATTGAGGATGGAAACGGTGGCTCTGAGAGGCAAGTTAGATCTGTCTCTTGGTTGAAGTTTTTCCCAGCCTGTGTAGCTGCTCTGCTACTAATTAAGACTTTGATTTGGGGCACATCCCATAGTCTCCCTGACCTTCTGCTTCCTCACTACCTAATGGGAGGTATAACATTTGGGCCACTTCACTCTTTCAGCCGTTTATTCCATATATTTATATTGAATACCAACTAGACACAGGGTCTGTACTTCTTACCACATAATGTGATCTCTCCAGATAAAAAGGGGTTGGGGAGAAGAGTTTCATGCTTTATGTTTGGGATTTTTGAACACGACTATGGATAATATGATTTCAGTAACAGCCAGATGTGGTCAGTGCCTCCAAATTATTATTCTGCTTCTCTGTGCATTTCCTAAAACTCAGAGAATGTTTCCAGGCACATCAGCCTTGATATGGAGATCAACACTGATGCTCCACTCAGGAGACCTTTATAACACCCAGGTCTGGGACACCTTACTGTCACTTGGCTTCCATATCCAGAACGGCCCCCACAACAATTCCACCCCATTCATTTATCATCCCAGTCCTTGAACGGGTGTCAGGTCACTACTGTGATGATCTGACCAAAATTCCAGGCACAGTTTGAGCTTTCTCTACATACAGCACCCCTTACCCAGTGCTGTCACCCTTGCCCATCACCCTCTGGACATTGTTAGGGACAGCTCTGGGTATAGAAGAATGTCAGTCATGTCTTAGAAATCAGTGATCTTCAAGGATGTGGCCGTGGACTTCACCAGGAAAAGTGGGCCCTGCTGGACACATCCCAGAGAAAGGCTGTACAGAGATGTGATGCTGAAGAACATCAGTCGCCTGGTCTGTGTGTGTGTTAGTCAGGGTTCTCCAGAGAAATGGAACCAATAGGTTGTGTATAGATGTATATAAGAAGAGATATAGTATAGGAATTGGCTTACATGGTTATTAAGACTGAGAAGTCACACAATCTGCCATCTGCAAGCTGGAGAACCAGGAAACTGAGTCACATGATTCATTTTATTTTATTTTTTCCAGGTCTATTGAGAGTGTAAGGTGTAGAATCTAATGATTGAGAGTGTGAGGTGTAGAATCTAATGATTTGATACATGTATGTATTCCAAAATGTTTACCTCAATAGGATTAGTTAACACATCTTCCACGTCATGTAATTGCTATTTTGTTGTTGTTATGGTGAGAACATTCAAGCTCTACCCTCATAGTGTACTGAAGTGCCTGACGTTAATTGCCAAGACTTCCGTTGGAACTGTTTCCATATCCCATAAATGTATTGCCAGCTATATGACACACCTACTTGTAAAACAACTAGATAAGAAACCAGGCCACCCTACCCTTGAAGTTACCCTATTAGAAAGCCCTTAGTAACCTAGATATCTGACTGCTTGAGTTACCCTGCTTTTCCTTTCCCATGGCTTAATTTTGGCTGCTATGTTTTAAATTTGCCAATAAATGGTGAACCCATGATAACCTAACACCCCAACCTTCAGACCCAAGAGAGGCAGAGCCCCAGGTCCCTGCTCTTCCCTCTCTCCTTTCCTGAGACTTGGCTGTGTCACCCTCGGGAGTGCTGTGTACCCTCCAGAACCTGTGAGTAATAAATCTTGGTCTTCGAGGTTCCCTGATGGTTTTTGGCTTATGTGCATGTTGCAATCGTAATAGGAACCACAAGGGCCAGACTAGCCACAACATCGACTCTGGTCAGGGAAATGTCTGTGAGGGCTCCCACACGTAGTAAGGTCTCAGTCAAGTTATTCAGGCATTCCTAGCTGATAGCATCACTATGAATAGGCTGAGACCACCACAACACATAGCTCACATTCAAGTATAAAATACAGTGTTGATAATGCTAGTCACCATGCTGTGTATTAGATCCCCAGAACTTATTCTTCTTACAACTGAAAGTTTGTACCCTTTGACCAACATCTCCCCATTTCCCTTACCCCTCGGGCCCTGGCAACCACCATTCTGCTCTCTGTTTCTATGAGCTCAGTGTTTTTAGATTAGTATTTGACTTTCTGTATCTGACTTATTTCACTTAACATAATGTCCCTAGGGTTCATCCATTTTGTCACAAATTGCAGGATTTCCTTCTTTTTTATGGCTGAATAATTTTCCATTATATATATATGCACACACACATATACACACGCACGTGTATGATCACATTTTCTTTATCAGTTCATCCATCTATGGATACTTTGGTTGTTTCCATGTTTTGGGCGTTGTGAGTAATGAGCAAGGAACATGGAAGTGTAGATAACTCTTCAAGATAATGATTTTGTCTCCTCCGTATATGTATAGCCAGAAGTGCAACATCTGGATCATATGGGAGTTCCACTTTAATTTTTTGAGGAACCTGCACACTGTTTTCCGTAATGGCTGCGCCAGTTTACATTCTCATCAACAGTGCACCAGAGTTCCCTTTTCTCCACATCCTTATTAGCATTTGTTATCTCTTATTTATTTTGATAATAGCCATTCTAACTGTTGTGAGATAATATCTCAGTGTGATTTTGGTTTGCATTTCCCTGATGATTAGTGATGTTGACCAACTTTTCGTGTACTTGTTGGCCATTTGTATGTCTTTTTTGGAAAAACTTGTCTATTAAGGTCCTCTGCCCATTTTTTTAATTGGATGTTTTGTTTGTTTTTGCTGTTGAGTTACATGAGTTCCTTCTTATTTTGCATATTAATCCCATATCAAATATGTGTTTTGCAAATATTTTCTCCCTTTCTGTGGGTTCCCTTTTCATATTGTTGATTATTTCTTTTGCTGTGCAGAAAGAAGCTTGTTAGATTGATGTAGTCCCACTTGTTGATTTTTGCTTTTGTTGATTGTGCTTTTGGTGTCATATCCAAAAAAATTGTTGCCAAACAGATATCAAGGGTCTTTTCCCCTGTGTTTTCTTATAGTAGTTTTATGGTTTCAAGTCTTAATGTTAAATCCATAAACCATTTTGAGTTAATTTTTGTTGATGGAGTAAGGTAGGGGTCCAATTTCATTCCTTTGCAAGTGAATATGTACTTTCCCCAACACCATTTGTTGACTAGACTATCCTTTCCCCATTGAGTATTCTTGGCTCCCTTGTCAAATATTAGTGTATATGCATGGGTTTATTTCTGGGCACTTGATTCTGTTCCATTGGTGTATGTGTCTGGATTTATGCCAGTACCATACTGTTTTTATTATTACAGTTTGTGTAATAATTTGATTCAGGAAGTACAGTGCCTCCGGCTTTGTTCCTCTTTCTCAATATTGCTTTGGCTATTTGGGCTCTCGTGTGGTCTATAAAAATCTTATGTTTTTTTTCTATTTATGTAAAAAATGCCATTAGAGATGGCTTTGGATAGTACAGACATTTTAACAATATTAATTCTTCTGATCCATGATCACAGGATATCTTTCCATTTATTTATGTCTTCTTCAATTCTTCCATCAGTGTTTTATAGTTTTCAGTATACAGATCTTTTATTACTTTGGTTAAATTTATTCCTAAGTCATTTATTGTTTTTGTTGCTATTGTAAATGGGGATTTTTAAGAATTTATTTTTCAAATAGTTTATTATTAGTGTATAGAAATACAACTAAGATTTCTATGTTTATTTTGTATCCTGTACCTTTACTAAATTTGTTTATTAGTTCTAACAGTTTTTTGGTGGCGTCTTTAGGATTTTCTACATAGAAGATTGTGTCATCTGCAAACAGAGACAATTTTACTTCTACTTTCTGATTTAGATGTCTTATTTCTCTTCCTTGCCTCATTGCTCTGGCTAGGACTTCCAGTAGTAAGTTGAACAGAAGTGGTGAAAGTGGGCACTCTTGTCTTTTTCCTGATCTTTGAGGATAAGCTTTCAACCATTCTCTGTTGAGTATGATGGTAGCTGTGGGCTTGTCCTATATGCCCTTTATTATGTTGACGTTTATTTCATCTATACCCAAATCGTTAAGAGTTTTTATCAGGAAAGAATGTTGAGTTTTGTCAAATGGTTTTTCTACATATGGAGAGGATCATTCAATTTGTATCTTTATTCTATTAATGTTGCGTATTATGTTTATTGATATGCGTAAGTTGAACCATCTTTGTATCTTAGGGGTATTATCCCTACTTGATCGTGATGTATAATCCTTTTAATGTGCTGCTGAATTTGGTTTGCTAATATGAGAATTTAGCATCTGTATTGATCAGGAATATTGACCTGTAGTTTTCTTTTCTTGCAGTGTCCTTATCTTGCTTTGGTATTAGCATCATGTTGGCCTGGTAAAATGAGTTTGGGAATGTTTCCTCCTCTTTAATTGTTTGGAAGGGTTTGAGAAGAATTGGCATTGATTCTTCTTTAAATGTTTGGTAGAATTCACCCTGAAGTCATCTGGTCTTGGGCTTTTCTTTGTTGGGAGGTTTTTTTTGATGACTGTTTCAATCTCCTTACTCCTTAATGGTCTCTTCAGATTTTTTTATTTCTTCATGATTAAGTCTTAGTAGATTGTGTGTTTCTAGGAATTTCTAGGTTGTCCACTTTGTTGGACTATAATCGTTTGTAATAGTCTCTTATGATCCTTTATATTTCTGTTTTTGAAACTCTCTGTGAATTTTTCAGTCAATCCTCGTGTACTTCAGCTCCAGAATTTCTGTTGAGTTCTTTTTTTATGATTTCTCTGTTTTGAACTTCTTATTTTGTTCCTGTATTCTCTTTCCATTTTACTTGGTTGTCTGTGTTCTCTTCTAGCTCACTGAGCTTTGTTCAGACTGTTATTTTCAATTTTTTTTGTTGGCAGTCAATAGATCTGCATTTCCTTTGGGTCAGATACTGGTGCTTTATTTTGTTCCTTGGTACTGTCATGTTTCCTTGATTATTCTTGATGCTTGTGGCATTTTGTTGGTGACTGTGCATTTGAAGAAGTAGGCACCTCTTTCTGTCTTTACATACGGGCTGCAGCATGTATGAAGGGAAAGCCCTTCACCAATCAGTTTATGTAGAGATTCTGGATGGGCATTCTGGTGGTGGGTATGAACAGGATTGCTGCTAGAGTCCTTGAGCAGGCTTCTTTGGTACCTAGGTCAGCAGGTGGGCAGGCCATGCACCTGGGTTCCCAGGGGCCAGTCTGGTACCTGGGTTCACAAAAGCAGGTCTGGAACCTGGGTCCACTGGAGCAGGTGTGGCACCTAAGTCCGTAGTGGTTGGTCTGGGGCCTGGGTCTATTTGGGTGGACCTGGGTGTTGAGTTAGCAAGAACTGACTAGGCACCAGGGACCACTGGGGTGCGTCTGGTGACTGGGTTTGCGAAGGCAGCCTGGCTTCTGGGTCCAGGAGCCAACCTGGTGCTAGTGTGAAACTTGAGCCTGAGTTCACAGGAGCTCACCTGGTGCTGGGGTGTGCCTGACACCTGGGTTCACAGGGATGGTCCTGGACCTGAGTTTGTGGTGCGTGGCATGGTGCCGGTGTCCATTGCGGACAGGCCTGGATCCTAGGTTCATGGAGGCAGACCTGATGGGTGGGAATGTAATATTGGGTCTGAAGCCTGGACCCAAGCGGGCAGCCATGGATCCTGGGTTCCTAAGGTCAGCTTTGTGCAGAGACGGGCCTGGAGCCAGAGTACATGTGGAGAGTCATAGAGCCTGGATGTATGAGGCCAGCCTGATGTTGGGTTCTACTGGGGCAGGCCGGGACCTTGTGTCCACTGGAGTAGGCCAGGAGCCTTGTTCTACTGGAACCTGGGGCTGCAGGGGCCATATTTCACTGGGTGGGGTGCCAGAACATAAGACTGCAGGAGCAAGTCTGGAGCCTGGGTCCACAGGTGCCAGTCTAGAGCCTGGGGCTGCAGGTGCTAGCCTGGAGACTGGGTCTACAGAGCCGGGCCAGGCACTGGGCCAGACCAGAGCCTGGGAATGCAAAGTCTATCTTGGTGCTGGGTTGAACATAGGGGCTGGGTCTACAGGTGCCTGGGGCTGTGGGGACAGGCTTGGCTCTGGGGTTCACTGGGGGGGGGGCAGGTACTGGGGTCTGGTGAAGTTGGGTGCTCACTTCATTCTCCTCTCCCAACAGGGAGAGTATGTTCCCTAGGCTGGAGTGCTCAGGCTCGGGGGGGAGTGGGCAGGGTAATGTAAAACTGTTCTTTCTACTCTCTTGAATGAGTCTTTCCTTGTTTCTGTGGTCCGCCAAGGTGCTTTAATCACTCACCTGGAATCTTTGGCTCTTGTGAAGATATTTTCATGAGTGGATCATTATTCGAATTGAAGTTTCCACAACGGGATAAGTGGTGGAAGAGCTTATTCCACCATTTTGCTGACATCAGGCTAGGAATTGAGCCTTCAGTTAAAACTAATGCCGAGAAATAAGGGACAAAATAGAAACCTGCAATATAGACAGGGAAGGAAAGGCCATTGAGTACAAAAAGAAAAGGGTATAGTGCCGTGTGATGGATTGTAAGATAGGTGATAGAAGTATTTCAAGAAGAGAGGGACGAACTGTGTCAAATGCAACAAATACTATAAATTTTGAGATAACTCTTAAGGTGAGGGAAATATACTAAAAATGAAATATTGTGATCATTGTAGAATTCTGTAGAATTATAAAAATCATTGAATTATACACTTATAGGTGAATCTTAGGATATATAAGATATACTTCAATGTATTGCATAGCTATGAAAATGTGGTTTCCTTTCAGAGTCAGGAGGCAGGACAAAGAGGCCGAGACGTCACTCCGGCCTCCAGGGCCTCACACGTTGCCATTTGTGGATGCGTCGTGAGGCTCCTCCTCAGAAGCAGGGCTGCTCAAGGAAGAGCTCACTTCCTAACACGCGGAAGAATACTTGCCACAGTGGCTTGAAATGGGCCTCTCGAGGTGACATTTCGGTGACTTTTTCCCCTTCCTGAAGACGCATATAATTTTTACATTCCAAACGGGTATAGAACTGTACCTGGTGAAGAAAACAGATCTTTGAAGGCGCTAACCTCGAAAGCTCCCTAGGTGTCAGTGACCGAGGGAGGAGGGGGTTCTTCTCACCTCCGTCTTGCCTTTGAGAGAGGAGCGGCGTGTTTCCACTTTTGTGAACTTCCGGGAACCCCGCTGCCACCCCGATCCCTGGTTTGGCTGGGAAGGTGGGAGGTGGCGAGGCAAACATCCCGTCACCAGCGAATCCCGTCGAAGGCCGCGCTTGGAAAATGAGTCTGCAAAGAAACAGTTCACGCCACGCGTGGAGCCCTTGACCATGGTGTGGCGAACGTGCTCAGAGCCCAGAGGTGGGCAGGGGTGGACGGGGACGAGCGACTCCTTCTCCACTTGGGCCCTCCTGACCACCTGCAGCTCTAGGGGAACCCCCCCAAAGGGCCCCCGCTCAGTGCGGCTCCTGTGCCATGCCACGGTGCACCCCACTTCCGTGGGCACCTCTTATTAAATGTGTGCCCAGATGGTCCCTGAGGATGGGGCCCCGCCTGTTGTCCCCACCTAGAAGTCCAGCCCCGGGAGGCAGGCTGCGGTCCTGCGCTGGACTGAATGTCCACTGTCTGGAACGGGGACTGCGGCTTTGGCGGCTCACAGGTCAGATTTACAGGAGGAAGGGAAGGGCCTGGCTGCCCGCAGTGCCAGCTCCTGGTGCTCTGTCACCCCACACTCACACAGCAGTGCCCTCCCCTCCTCCGTGCCGTGCTTCCTGCTGTCGCCTCCCTCAGGCTGCAGGGGCCTCTCTTCCCACCTGCCTCCAACCTTCAAGTCCTCCCTGTCCTTCAAGGCCTCGTCCAGATGCCACTCCCTCTGGACAAGCCGCCCCCTGCCGCCCCCCCGCCCCCCCGCCACCGCCACCCGCCACCCCGCCCTCCCCGCCTCCTAATTACCCCATCACGTGCCCCCTCCTCACTGACTGTTTCCAGGAGGCCCACCACCACCACACACACCCTTTATCGAGTAGTGTAGCTTTAGAGGCAGTCCCGAAGATGGTAGTACCGTACCTTCCTCTCACTATGTTCTGCTTCAATACTGGGGAGGCGTGTTGAGTCTGCCGCTGGGATCTTCACTAGGATTGTCTTGACTCTGTAGATCCTGTTGGGAAGAGCTGACATCTGCTGAACAATACCGAGTCAACCTATGAAGAAACATGGAGGAAGTCTGCATTGCTGTTGGTCTTCTGTGATTTCTTCTGTCAGCGTGTTGTAGACCTCCTCACATCGATCTTGTGCGTAAGTGTTTAGATTTACACCTGTGTGTGTCATTTTTGATGCTGATATCAATGATGTGTTTGTAACTTTAAATTCGAGGTGTTCACCGTTAGTATAGAAGAGAGTTGAGAATCATTTTCAAGCCCATTCATTAGCACGGTGATTAAGTCTTCCACAACCTGTGATGAGGCTCTGTTCTGCCTCGGGCTGTCTCTTCAGGCCTGGGATCCCTGGTCAGGAAGGTAGAGCCAGATCCAGTCCCCTGGGTGTTCACGGCACTCTTGATCCTACCGTCCCCCGGGGAGTGGAGGGTTTTGTGGGCTGTAAGCAGCGAAGAACCGCCACCGCCCCACTCTCCCCAGTTTGTTGCTGCGTCCCCGCTGTCCCCATCCGCGAGAACGCTTGGTGCCGCTGTTCGCAAACCAGTCGCCTAAACGACTTTTCACATCTGATCCCGTGATCGTCTGTTTTCTTTGCACTCCAGACGAAACCTAAAATCTGCAGATTTAGTTTCACATACACAATACTGCTACCACCTTGTATGGGCAGAACTTTCCGTGGACTCTACCCCCCCTTCTGCTCTGGGGAGACTTTGGCCAGGAGGGCCAATGGCCCTGGGAGGCCACCGTCAAGCTGTTCCCTTCTGTGAAGGAATTTCCGACCCGGCGACATGATGCAGGGAGCTCAGCCTCCAGGCGTCCTCTATGGGGAATGTGGATCTGAGAATTTCTGCCTGTTCTTCCAAGGGGATACGCAGGGAAGGGGAATTCATGCGAGCCACAGTGGACATGTCCTGTGGTTTGCCTCCGACGACAAAGGGAGAGGCAAGCCCTGGCTGAGCTCCCTTCCTGTGACAGCCAGGGAGAGCCAACGCTACGGAGAGATGGCACAGCCTCGGAACAAATGCGTGGCTGGGAGTGTACAGCCGAGTCAAGGGAAGGAGCACAGGCCTGTGAGACCAGAGCCAGCCTTGGGTCCTGCTCCAAATCCCAGAGAGGTGATCTGCAGTGTCCTGGAAAGGGAGGAGCTGGCTCGATCTCGGTGGTTCTTCTTTTATGATCGGAGTTTCGTGGGTGCAGGGGAATGTGCTGGAGTGGACCCCACATCCCCGGCTCTGCCTTGAGCATGAGGAAGAGCCATGGGGCTCTTATCCCCCAGTTCTGTGCCGGGGAAAGAAAGAGGCTTCCAGAAAATTCCCAAGGACTGAACTTGACTGTGAGCTCCCCGTGAGGCTGGGCCTGGAGGGAGCAGAAGCAGATACTGATAAGCCTTCCAGAACCGTGACTTCCCGCACAGGTCACACGCACATCCGTGGACACACACCATTCCTCACAACCACAGGGCAGACGCACGAGGTCAGGCGATTACCCTTCTCATGGGCTCCCCTCCCACAGCATCCGTTACGAGAAGTTGCATGACTGGGAGATACATTTAAGTACTCGTATATATCTTTAGCTGCTCTTCTGCTCTTTACTGTTACGTCTTCTCAAGCCGAGGAATATTTCCCGAGACGACCTTGAAGAAATTAATTGGAAATCTGAAGACTAAGGAGGGACTGCGCTACGATGACGTGTATGTCCACATGCAGATCTGGAAAAAGTCGCAGGCTTAGTACAATCCACTAAAGTAGACTTTTGGTGCTCACGTAACTCAGTCATGCTTTTCTCTGCCTTCACACTGCACGTGTCATGATGGGGACTGGATAGGTCCTGTGATAGGTATTGGAGACTAAGCGGTGACACTGACAGGGAGACGCTTGAGCAGAGACCTGAAGGGAAGGAGGGAGACCAGCACGTGGGTCTCACAGGACAGGGATTCAAGGCAGAGAGAAGAGGAAACGTCAAGCCCTGGGGCAGGAGCATCTTGGCGCACTCGTGGAGCAGGAAGGAGGCCTGCGAGGCTGGGGCAGAGCGCGTGAGGGCCCAGCTGTGCAGTTCGACCGGGGAGGTAAGCGGGGGTCAGATCCCGTAGGGCTCCTGGGGCATGGGTGTGTTTGACTTGCACTCTGATGAGTGGAAAGCTGCTGGGGGCGTGAGCTGAGGACGGACCTGACTGGATCCTCTGGAGCTGGGTGGAGAACCGACTGCACGGCTGAGGGCAGGAGAAGGAGCTTGGTTAGGAGCAGCCACGCTCATGTTGTCAAAAGGTGAAGGCGACTCTGAACAGGTAGGGTAGCGGGAGGCAAGGAATGGCCGGATGAGGGCATTACTCTGATGCTGGGAATGAAGGCTTTGCCGATGGGGTGGAGGTGAAGAGGAGAGAGGGGAGAGGTCAAGAAAGACCACAAAGCTGGGGCCTGAACCCCCGTCGGGGTGGAGTTGCCCACGTGGAAAAGAGGGAGAGCGGGTTCAGGGGAGAATTGGAGTATGGTGTGGGCTCGTTCGATGTCCACATGGGGACGTCACGGAGGCAGCTGGGTGGGTGTGAGTCCGGACTGGATGGCAAGGTGTGGAAAGGATAAATAAACGTGGAAGTCACGACAGCACAGATGTCATTGAAGTCCGGAGACTGGCTAAGGTCAGCAAGGGCTCAAAAGCGGTCCAGGATCTACGTCCTGGGTCAACACTGATGCTGAGAGGTTTGGGAGAAACACAGACGTCAGCGATGGAGACAGAGTAGGAAAGGCTACTGAGGTCAGAGAAACACGCCAGCCGACGACAAGACAATCCTCGAAAGAGTAGAATGGACCGAACCGGCAACGAAGTGATGGAAGCATTTCAAGGAGAAGGGACCGACTGTGTCGAATGCAGCCAAGAGAGTCAAGGGTGAGTGATGGACTTTTCCTACAACGGCACTGTGATAGTTACACAACTCTGCACTTGTACAGAGAAAAATCAGTGAATTGCGTATTTCGGTGTGTGAATTGATGACACTAAATTGTGCCTCAAGAAAACGGTTTCAAAATAAAAGGGCATTTAGCGTGTATCTACCCAGCATTTCTGCTCCCGGGTATTCTTCCCCCAAGGTAAATGAAACTACGTGCTTATAAGGCAGACGTATACGTGAATTTTCACAGCATCTCTGTTCATAACATACCACGCTTGAACTAACGCAGAAGTACATTATTATGTGAAGGGCTGGACATTTTGGGATATATTTACATGAGGTCAAAATACTCAGCCTTCAAAGGAGGGCGTACTGCTTATTCAAATAAAAATATATAGATCTCAAAAAACATTGCTTTGAGCAAAACAGACAGACATCGAACTGTAGGCCGTGATTTACTTCCTTTTCATGAAGTTCTGCCACGACCCAACTGAAGGATGTCAACAGAAATGAAAACAGAGGCTGCGCATGTCGAGGGTGGTTGGGTCTCAATTGAAACGTTGCAGAGGGCTGTTTTCTGTAGTCATGGGAATGATTCATATAGGGGAGGGGGTTTGGACACTCTAGGGGTTCGTGAAGTGTCGAAGATTTGTCAAGTCATGCAGCTAATGTTGACACGTTTCGCTCTATTTTCATTTGATTTGACTAAAAAGCGAAAAGAAAGAGGGAAATCAGAAGGAACACTGAACCGTCATGGAGCTACGCATAGTTTATTTCCAGATCTCCCCCCAGCCCCACCATGTAAGTGACCTTTCCAGACTGTCAGTTGCCGGTCGGGTTCCAGGCGGAATGTCGGGAGCCGACATTTGTTGTGGCTGGTGTTGCCACGGTGACTGGGCAGAGCCCTGTGGTGGGTCAGTGCCATGGAGGGGCTGCCGTCCTCTGTGGAGCTGGGCTTTGGGCCGATCCTCGGCAAGCTGGGCGAGGTGGTGGTGGCGCTGCTGCCCGATGGCCTGAGTCCACGCCTCACTTGCCACAGCCTCCAGTGGGAGACAGTGATGCGCCCACCTGTCGTCGGTTTACTGGTGGGTCTCTTATTTCTCTTCAGACTTGTTCAGTCTGTTAGAAGTCGACGTTACGTGAGACGTGAAAAGCGGCTGGCAGAAGCAGTGGCTGCAGCGATTGAGGAGAAATGCCAGCTCATTGACAAGCTCAGCGCTGCTCAAGAGGAGTATATGGGGATCGACTCGTCTTCAGAGAACGCCAGGCTAGAGAGAGAGTCGCTAAATATACCCGGCCTCACAGACGCTTCCCGAAAGGTGACGAGGACCAACTCAGTGCTGATGGAGGAATTAACTGGCCTGGTTCGAGAACTGAAGGCAGAGAGAGCCAAACGGTCGAAAGAAGAAGGAGAGATGGCCGAGATGCTAAAAGCGCTCGCGTCCATAGACGCGGTCGTGAGATCCAGCACGTCACGAGGAGCTTTGCCAAAGCTGCCCGGAGGCCGAGAGCCAAGCCCTGCTGGTCCCTTCCCCGGCGGTGGGCCTGGGTCTTAAAGCGGGGCTGTTCTCTCCCCCTCCACGCAGGCCTCCCAAGCCGCCTGGCTGCCTCCAGCCAGCTGGACCTCCATCGGAGCGTTCCTGAGGCCAGTGGATGCAGGGGAGCCCCTTCGCTGGGCTGGAGATCCTCTACCTTCGCCTGCTGGACACCGCAGACGGCTCCTTCGCGGTCAGTTCCTCCAAATCGACAGACTTTTGGAATTCCTAGAGCACACCAAGAAAAGTGGGACTTTGTTTCACTTCACGGACTGTTTGGATTATCCCTCGTTAGTAGTGAAGAAGAGACTGATCTTTTCCTTAAATTGAACCTTCATCAAACTACCTTTCTCTAGACGATATTGTGTAAATATTATGTATATATTAAACTTCAGTGAATTATTCACGGTGTCTGTCTCAGTGTTGCATTGAAAGTTGTAAATGTGCGCCATGTAGCAGTCAAGACTTTTAGCAATCGACAGCAGTCTTGTTTCAGAGTAGTATTCCCAACAGTCGCGACTCACAAGTCGAAGGAGCTTTCTTGGACTAAGTGTGTAGTGGTTAGAAAAAGAAAAAGCTGATCGATCTCTTTGGGGATCAAGTTAGATTGCCTGGTTAGAGAGAGGTTTGCCTTCTTTTGTGACTTGATTCTAATGTGGCAACGGCTAAACAATTGTCAAGAAACAAATGATAAACTACGTGGAGGTTTGTCCTTGCACTACACGAAGGCCGAGGGAGAGTTTACTGATGAAGAGGAAATCACCTTTGACATCTGGGGGGAACCTCCTCGTTGCTGCCCTCGGCCCCCTCTACTCACCAGCTAACGCTCCACACTGGAAAGCTGAGGGAAGTCTCAGGGGTTTCTCTCCCATGTGACGAAGTGAGGGTCTCGATCATTCCTAGTTTCACTCACAGATAATGTCCCCCAGTTAGGCAACGAGCACCAGCTGCGGATGACTCTAGTGGCAGGAAAGCAGCAAGTGGCAGTTGGAGCAAATAGGAGGGGTCACATGAGACAAATGGCAGAGACAGCATCAGCAGCACAGAAAGGATTTCTCCTCTTAAGTCGAGAGAAAGCAACAAACCAAAAACCTGTGCTTGCCTTGGCAACAGAGCAATGAAGACTAGAATGCGAGAGCCTGCCCTTGTGTTGCTGACATTTTAGGAAGGACAGGCAGGTGCTAAAGAATCAAATTGAGTAGAAGACATGGCATATTAGGTGATAACGAATGTTCTGGAGAAGAATAAACAAGGCAGGGTAAGGGGTGATGGGTGTGGGAATGGGGGGCACACTTGCCTAGACACACACTCTCGGTGGGAGTGGTCACCTGAGCACTGAGGAGCCCTGGAGGAGAGCTCTGTAGGCAGGGGGGGCAGAACGGGCCATGGCTCTGAAGGCGGCATGAGCACGGTGAGTGTGAGAAGCGACCAGGAGCCAGAGTGGCCCGAGTGCAGTGAGTGAAGCCAGAGAGAAGGGGGTCAAGGCCATCAGGGGTCAGAAGGTGGAGGGAGTCGAATCCACCGTAAAGAGTTTGGTTTCCCTTTCAGAGGACAGAAGCTGCCATGGGGAAGAGGAGAACAGAGGGAAACCTGTGGGAGAGCATGGCAGGGACTCGAGGCTGAGGATGGTGAAGGCTGCCCCCGGGCAGCGGTGGAGGTGGAGACGGAGAGATGGGGTGGGATCCGGGACCTGTCCTGCAGGCAGAGACCGTGAGACGTGCTGATGCCTGTGGGTGTGAGAAAAGAGAGGCGTCGGCATGGGGACGGGAGCCCCAGGTGAGGGGTGGTGTCCTTCAGCGAGATGGGGGGAATGGCAGAGGAGTGCCTTTGGACGGGAAATCAGAGTGGGTCTCTGTGAGAGTTAGGTTTCAGGGCCCCTCAGCCAGCAGAGTAGAAATACCGAATGTTTGGAGGAGACAGGTGTCTGCGCTCAGAGGAGCGTTCACGGCTGCAGATAGAAGTACGCAGGGGCATCGGGGAGGGAAGTTCCCGTAGCAGAGACGATGTCCAAGGGCCGAGAAGATGCCACAGGGTAGACTCCATGGGCCTGTTTGCGGCGAGAGCCCATCTTACAGATGCAGAAGCTGAGGCCCAGAGAAGTGAAGTGAATATTTACCTCTTCCTTTCTCTGGAGTGGAAGGGTCAGTAATCAGCCCAGGCCTGCCTCTGGTGTCCTGGGCTTGGAGGCCTCACAGATGAAAACAGTAGAGAACAGAAGCCAGGTGTCCCATGGGAGCCAGGTGACCAGGGGAGCACAGGAAGCCTCAAGCAGCTGTCTTGAAGGTCCACTGAGCCTGAATCCATTTGTGGGGTTGGGGGTGGTGGGGGCGGGTCGAGGGGGCTGGGAGGCCCTAAAAGATGGTGTGTGTAGCTGGCGTGGGTTTTATGGTGGCATTTCTAGGGGACAGAGATGAAGCTGGCCTCTCTTCTTTCCTCTTGATACTTCTCCTGTCCCCATTTCTTTCTTTGTTTTTGGCAGGGAGGGCCCGGGGGTGATGCCAGTTGTCAGGTTTTAGGGCAGCTCCTCGCTCTGGAAGCGGGGTTGCCTTTTAGAGCCAGGAGGAAGGGCCGAGAGGCCCAGACGTCGCTCCGGGCTCGAGGGCCTCACACGTTGCCATTTGTGGATGCGTCGTGAGGCTCCTCCTCAGAACCAGGGCTGCTCAAGGAAGAGCTCACTTCCTAACACGCGGAAGAATACTTGCCACAGTGGCTTGAAATGGGCCTCTCGAGGTGACATTTCGGTGACTTTTTCCCCTTCCTGAAGACGCATATAATTTTTACATTCCAAACGGGTATAGAACTGTACCTGGTGAAGAAAACAGATCTTTGAAGGCGCTAACCTCGAAAGCTCCCTAGGTGTCAGTGACCGAGGGAGGAGGGGGTTCTTCTCACCTCCGTCTTGCCTTTGAGAGAGGAGCGGCGTGTTTCCACTTTTGTGAACTTCCGGGAACCCCGCTGCCACCCCGATCCCTGGTTTGGCTGGGAAGGTGGGAGGTGGCGAGGCAAACATCCCGTCACCAGCGAATCCCGTCGAAGGCCGCGCTTGGAAAATGAGTCTGCAAAGAAACAGTTCACGCCACGCGTGGAGCCCTTGACCATGGTGTGGCGAACGTGCTCAGAGCCCAGAGGTGGGCAGGGGTGGACGGGGACGAGCGACTCCTTCTCCACTTGGGCCCTCCTGACCACCTGCAGCTCTAGGGGAACCCCCCCAAAGGGCCCCCGCTCAGTGCGGCTCCTGTGCCATGCCACGGTGCACCCCACTTCCGTGGGCACCTCTTATTAAATGTGTGCCCAGATGGTCCCTGAGGATGGGGCCCCGCCTGTTGTCCCCACCTAGAAGTCCAGCCCCGGGAGGCAGGCTGCGGTCCTGCGCTGGACTGAATGTCCACTGTCTGGAACGGGGACTGCGGCTTTGGCGGCTCACAGGTCAGATTTACAGGAGGAAGGGAAGGGCCTGGCTGCCCGCAGTGCCAGCTCCTGGTGCTCTGTCACCCCACACTCACACAGCAGTGCCCTCCCCTCCTCCGTGCCGTGCTTCCTGCTGTCGCCTCCCTCAGGCTGCAGGGGCCTCTCTTCCCACCTGCCTCCAACCTTCAAGTCCTCCCTGTCCTTCAAGGCCTCGTCCAGATGCCACTCCCTCTGGACAAGCCGCCCCCTGCCGCCTCCCCCGCCCCCCCCCCCCCGCCACCGCCACCGCCACCCCGCCCTCCCCGCCTCCTAATTACCCCATCACGTGCCCCCTCCTCACTGACTGTTTCCAGGAGGCCCACCACCACCACACACACCCTTTATCGAGTAGTGTAGCTTTAGAGGCAGTCCCGAAGATGGTAGTACCGTACCTTCCTCTCACTATGTTCTGCTTCAATACTGGGGAGGCGTGTTGAGTCTGCCGCTGGGATCTTCACTAGGATTGTCTTGACTCTGTAGATCCTGTTGGGAAGAGCTGACATCTGCTGAACAATACCGAGTCAACCTATGAAGAAACATGGAGGAAGTCTGCATTGCTGTTGGTCTTCTGTGATTTCTTCTGTCAGCGTGTTGTAGACCTCCTCACATCGATCTTGTGCGTAAGTGTTTAGATTTACACCTGTGTGTGTCATTTTTGATGCTGATATCAATGATGTGTTTGTAACTTTAAATTCGAGGTGTTCACCGTTAGTATAGAAGAGAGTTGAGAATCATTTTCAAGCCCATTCATTAGCACGGTGATTAAGTCTTCCACAACCTGTGATGAGGCTCTGTTCTGCCTCGGGCTGTCTCTTCAGGCCTGGGATCCCTGGTCAGGAAGGTAGAGCCAGATCCAGTCCCCTGGGTGTTCACGGCACTCTTGATCCTACCGTCCCCCGGGGAGTGGAGGGTTTTGTGGGCTGTAAGCAGCGAAGAACCGCCACCGCCCCACTCTCCCCAGTTTGTTGCTGCGTCCCCGCTGTCCCCATCCGCGAGAACGCTTGGTGCCGCTGTTCGCAAACCAGTCGGCTAAACGACTTTTCACATCTGATCCCGTGATCGTCTGTTTTCTTTGCACTCCAGACGAAACCTAAAATCTGCAGATTTAGTTTCACATACACAATACTGCTACCACCTTGTATGGGCAGAACTTTCCGTGGACTCTATCCCCCCTTCTGCTCTGGGGAGACTTTGGCCAGGAGGGCCAATGGCCCTGGGAGGCCACCGTCAAGCTGTTCCCTTCTGTGAAGGAATTTCCGACCCGGCGACATGATGCAGGGAGCTCAGCCTCCAGGCGTCCTCTATGGGGAATGTGGATCTGAGAATTTCTGCCTGTTCTTCCAAGGGGATACGCAGGGAAGGGGAATTCATGCGAGCCACAGTGGACATGTCCTGTGGTTTGCCTCCGACGACAAAGGGAGAGGCAAGCCCTGGCTGAGCTCCCTTCCTGTGACAGCCAGGGAGAGCCAACGCTACGGAGAGATGGCACAGCCTCGGAACAAATGCGTGGCTGGGAGTGTACAGCCGAGTCAAGGGAAGGAGCACAGGCCTGTGAGACCAGAGCCAGCCTTGGGTCCTGCTCCAAATCCCAGAGAGGTGATCTGCAGTGTCCTGGAAAGGGAGGAGCTGGCTCGATCTCGGTGGTTCTTCTTTTATGATCGGAGTTTCGTGGGTGCAGGGGAATGTGCTGGAGTGGACCCCACATCCCCGGCTCTGCCTTGAGCATGAGGAAGAGCCATGGGGCTCTTATCCCCCAGTTCTGTGCCGGGGAAAGAAAGAGGCTTCCAGAAAATTCCCAAGGACTGAACTTGACTGTGAGCTCCCCGTGAGGCTGGGCCTGGAGGGAGCAGAAGCAGATACTGATAAGCCTTCCAGAACCGTGACTTCCCGCACAGGTCACACGCACATCCGTGGACACACACCATTCCTCACAACCACAGGGCAGACGCACGAGGTCAGGCGATTACCCTTCTCATGGGCTCCCCTCCCACAGCATCCGTTACGAGAAGTTGCATGACTGGGAGATACATTTAAGTACTCGTATATATCTTTAGCTGCTCTTCTGCTCTTTACTGTTACGTCTTCTCAAGCCGAGGAATATTTCCCGAGACGACCTTGAAGAAATTAATTGGAAATCTGAAGACTAAGGAGGGACTGCGCTACGATGACGTGTATGTCCACATGCAGATCTGGAAAAAGTCGCAGGCTTAGTACAATCCACTAAAGTAGACTTTTGGTGCTCACGTAACTCAGTCATGCTTTTCTCTGCCTTCACACTGCACGTGTCATGATGGGGACTGGATAGGTCCTGTGATAGGTATTGGAGACTAAGCGGTGACACTGACAGGGAGACGCTTGAGCAGAGACCTGAAGGGAAGGAGGGAGACCAGCACGTGGGTCTCACAGGACAGGGATTCAAGGCAGAGAGAAGAGGAAACGTCAAGCCCTGGGGCAGGAGCATCTTGGCGCACTCGTGGAGCAGGAAGGAGGCCTGCGAGGCTGGGGCAGAGCGCGTGAGGGCCCAGCTGTGCAGTTCGACCGGGGAGGTAAGCGGGGGTCAGATCCCGTAGGGCTCCTGGGGCATGGGTGTGTTTGACTTGCACTCTGATGAGTGGAAAGCTGCTGGGGGCGTGAGCTGAGGACGGACCTGACTGGATCCTCTGGAGCTGGGTGGAGAACCGACTGCACGGCTGAGGGCAGGAGAAGGAGCTTGGTTAGGAGCAGCCACGCTCATGTTGTCAAAAGGTGAAGGCGACTCTGAACAGGTAGGGTAGCGGGAGGCAAGGAATGGCCGGATGAGGGCATTACTCTGATGCTGGGAATGAAGGCTTTGCCGATGGGGTGGAGGTGAAGAGGAGAGAGGGGAGAGGTCAAGAAAGACCACAAAGCTGGGGCCTGAACCCCCGTCGGGGTGGAGTTGCCCACGTGGAAAAGAGGGAGAGCGGGTTCAGGGGAGAATTGGAGTATGGTGTGGGCTCGTTCGATGTCCACATGGGGACGTCACGGAGGCAGCTGGGTGGGTGTGAGTCCGGACTGGATGGCAAGGTGTGGAAAGGATAAATAAACGTGGAAGTCACGACAGCACAGATGTCATTGAAGTCCGGAGACTGGCTAAGGTCAGCAAGGGCTCAAAAGCGGTCCAGGATCTACGTCCTGGGTCAACACTGATGCTGAGAGGTTTGGGAGAAACACAGACGTCAGCGATGGAGACAGAGTAGGAAAGGCTACTGAGGTCAGAGAAACACGCCAGCCGACGACAAGACAATCCTCGAAAGAGTAGAATGGACCGAACCGGCAACGAAGTGATGGAAGCATTTCAAGGAGAAGGGACCGACTGTGTCGAATGCAGCCAAGAGAGTCAAGGGTGAGTGATGGACTTTTCCTACAACGGCACTGTGATAGTTACACAACTCTGCACTTGTACAGAGAAAAATCAGTGAATTGCGTATTTCGGTGTGTGAATTGATGACACTAAATTGTGCCTCAAGAAAACGGTTTCAAAATAAAAGGGCATTTAGCGTGTATCTACCCAGCATTTCTGCTCCCGGGTATTCTTCCCCCAAGGTAAATGAAACTACGTGCTTATAAGGCAGACGTATACGTGAATTTTCACAGCATCTCTGTTCATAACATACCACGCTTGAACTAACGCAGAAGTACATTATTATGTGAAGGGCTGGACATTTTGGGATATATTTACATGAGGTCAAAATACTCAGCCTTCAAAGGAGGGCGTACTGCTTATTCAAATAAAAATACATAGATCTCAAAAAACATTGCTTTGAGCAAAACAGACAGACATCGAACTGTAGGCCGTGATTTACTTCCTTTTCATGAAGTTCTGCCACGACCCAACTGAAGGATGTCAACAGAAATGAAAACAGAGGCTGCGCATGTCGAGGGTGGTTGGGTCTCAATTGAAACGTTGCAGAGGGCTGTTTTCTGTAGTCATGGGAATGATTCATATAGGGGAGGGGGTTTGGACACTCTAGGGGTTCGTGAAGTGTCGAAGATTTGTCAAGTCATGCAGCTAATGTTGACACGTTTCGCTCTATTTTCATTTGATTTGACTAAAAAGCGAAAAGAAAGAGGGAAATCAGAAGGAACACTGAACCGTCATGGAGCTACGCATAGTTTATTTCCAGATCTCGCCCCAGCCCCACCATGTAAGTGACCTTTCCAGACTGTCAGTTGCCGGTCGGGTTCCAGGCGGAATGTCGGGAGCCGACATTTGTTGTGGCTGGTGTTGCCACGGTGACTGGGCAGAGCCCTGTGGTGGGTCAGTGCCATGGAGGGGCTGCCGTCCTCTGTGGAGCTGGGCTTTGGGCCGATCCTCGGCAAGCTGGGCGAGGTGGTGGTGGCGCTGCTGCCCGATGGCCTGAGTCCACGCCTCACTTGCCACAGCCTCCAGTGGGAGACAGTGATGCGCCCACCTGTCGTCGGTTTACTGGTGGGTCTCTTATTTCTCTTCAGACTTGTTCAGTCTGTTAGAAGTCGACGTTACGTGAGACGTGAAAAGCGGCTGGCAGAAGCAGTGGCTGCAGCGATTGAGGAGAAATGCCAGCTCATTGACAAGCTCAGCGCTGCTCAAGAGGAGTATATGGGGATCGACTCGTCTTCAGAGAACGCCAGGCTAGAGAGAGAGTCGCTAAATATACCCGGCCTCACAGACGCTTCCCGAAAGGTGACGAGGACCAACTCAGTGCTGATGGAGGAATTAACTGGCCTGGTTCGAGAACTGAAGGCAGAGAGAGCCAAACGGTCGAAAGAAGAAGGAGAGATGGCCGAGATGCTAAAAGCGCTCGCGTCCATAGGAGCGGTCGTGAGATCCAGCACGTCACGAGGAGCTTTGCCAAAGCTGCCCGGAGGCCGAGAGCCAAGCCCTGCTGGTCCCTTCCCCGGCGGTGGGCCTGGGTCTTAAAGCGGGGCTGTTCTCTCCCCCTCCACGCAGGCCTCCCAAGCCGCCTGGCTGCCTCCAGCCAGCTGGACCTCCATCGGAGCGTTCCTGAGGCCAGTGGATGCAGGGGAGCCCCTTCGCTGGGCTGGAGATCCTCTACCTTCGCCTGCTGGACACCGCAGACGGCTCCTTCGCGGTCAGTTCCTCCAAATCGACAGACTTTTGGAATTCCTAGAGCACACCAAGAAAAGTGGGACTTTGTTTCACTTCACGGACTGTTTGGATTATCCCTCGTTAGTAGTGAAGAAGAGACTGATCTTTTCCTTAAATTGAACCTTCATCAAACTACCTTTCTCTAGACGATATTGTGTAAATATTATGTATATATTAAACTTCAGTGAATTATTAACGGTGTCTGTCTCAGTGTTGCATTGAAAGTTGTAAATGTGCGCCATGTAGCAGTCAAGACTTTTAGCAATCGACAGCAGTCTTGTTTCAGAGTAGTATTCCCAACAGTCGCGACTCACAAGTCGAAGGAGCTTTCTTGGACTAAGTGTGTAGTGGTTAGAAAAAGAAAAAGCTGATCGATCTCTTTGGGGATCAAGTTAGATTGCCTGGTTAGAGAGAGGTTTGCCTTCTTTTGTGACTTGATTCTAATGTGGCAACAGCTAAACAATTGTCAAGAAACAAATGATAAACTACGTGGAGGTTTGTCCTTGCACTACACGAAGGCCGAGGGAGAGTTTACTGATGAAGAGGAAATCACCTTTGACATCTGGGGGGAACCTCCTCGTTGCTGCCCTCGGCCCCCTCTACTCACCAGCTAACGCTCCACACTGGAAAGCTGAGGGAAGTCTCAGGGGTTTCTCTCCCATGTGACGAAGTGAGGGTCTCGATCATTCCTAGTTTCACTCACAGATAATGTCCCCCAGTTAGGCAACGAGCACCAGCTGCGGATGACTCTAGTGGCAGGAAAGCAGCAAGTGGCAGTTGGAGCAAATAGGAGGGGTCACATGAGACAAATGGCAGAGACAGCATCAGCAGCACAGAAAGGATTTCTCCTCTTAAGTCGAGAGAAAGCAACAAACCAAAAACCTGTGCTTGCCTTGGCAACAGAGCAATGAAGACTAGAATGCGAGAGCCTGCCCTTGTGTTGCTGACATTTTAGGAAGGACAGGCAGGTGCTAAAGAATCAAATTGAGTAGAAGACATGGCATATTAGGTGATAACGAATGTTCTGGAGAAGAATAAACAAGGCAGGGTAAGGGGTGATGGGTGTGGGAATGGGGGGCACACTTGCCTAGACACACACTCTCGGTGGGAGTGGTCACCTGAGCACTGAGGAGCCCTGGAGGAGAGCTCTGTAGGCAGGGGGGGCAGAACGGGCCATGGCTCTGAAGGCGGCATGAGCACGGTGAGTGTGAGAAGCGACCAGGAGCCAGAGTGGCCCGAGTGCAGTGAGTGAAGCCAGAGAGAAGGGGGTCAAGGCCATCAGGGGTCAGAAGGTGGAGGGAGTCGAATCCACCGTAAAGAGTTTGGTTTCCCTTTCAGAGGACAGAAGCTGCCATGGGGAAGAGGAGAACAGAGGGAAACCTGTGGGAGAGCATGGCAGGGACTCGAGGCTGAGGATGGTGAAGGCTGCCCCCGGGCAGCGGTGGAGGTGGAGACGGAGAGATGGGGTGGGATCCGGGACCTGTCCTGCAGGCAGAGACCGTGAGACGTGCTGATGCCTGTGGGTGTGAGAAAAGAGAGGCGTCGGCATGGGGACGGGAGCCCCAGGTGAGGGGTGGTGTCCTTCAGCGAGATGGGGGGAATGGCAGAGGAGTGCCTTTGGACGGGAAATCAGAGTGGGTCTCTGTGAGAGTTAGGTTTCAGGGCCCCTCAGCCAGCAGAGTAGAAATACCGAATGTTCGGAGGAGACAGGTGTCTGCGCTCAGAGGAGCGTTCACGGCTGCAGATAGAAGTACGCAGGGGCATCGGGGAGGGAAGTTCCCGTAGCAGAGACGATGTCCAAGGGCCGAGAAGATGCCACAGGGTAGACTCCATGGGCCTGTTTGCGGCGAGAGCCCATCTTACAGATGCAGAAGCTGAGGCCCAGAGAAGTGAAGTGAATATTTACCTCTTCCTTTCTCTGGAGTGGAAGGGTCAGTAATCAGCCCAGGCCTGCCTCTGGTGTCCTGGGCTTGGAGGCCTCACAGATGAAAACAGTAGAGAACAGAAGCCAGGTGTCCCATGGGAGCCAGGTGACCAGGGGAGCACAGGAAGCCTCAAGCAGCTGTCTTGAAGGTCCACTGAGCCTGAATCCATTTGTGGGGTTGGGGGTGGTGGGGGCGGGTCGAGGGGGCTGGGAGGCCCTAAAAGATGGTGTGTGTAGCTGGCGTGGGTTTTATGGTGGCATTTCTAGGGGACAGAGATGAAGCTGGCCTCTCTTCTTTCCTCTTGATACTTCTCCTGTCCCCATTTCTTTCTTTGTTTTTGGCAGGGAGGGCCCGGGGGTGATGCCAGTTGTCAGGTTTTAGGGCAGCTCCTCGCTCTGGAAGCGGGGTTGCCTTTTAGAGCCAGGAGGAAGGGCCGAGAGGCCCAGACGTCGCTCCGGGCTCGAGGGCCTCACACGTTGCCATTTGTGGATGCGTCGTGAGGCTCCTCCTCAGAACCAGGGCTGCTCAAGGAAGAGCTCACTTCCTAACACGCGGAAGAATACTTGCCACAGTGGCTTGAAATGGGCCTCTCGAGGTGACATTTCGGTGACTTTTTCCCCTTCCTGAAGACGCATATAATTTTTACATTCCAAACGGGTATAGAACTGTACCTGGTGAAGAAAACAGATCTTTGAAGGCGCTAACCTCGAAAGCTCCCTAGGTGTCAGTGACCGAGGGAGGAGGGGGTTCTTCTCACCTCCGTCTTGCCTTTGAGAGAGGAGCGGCGTGTTTCCACTTTTGTGAACTTCCGGGAACCCCGCTGCCACCCCGATCCCTGGTTTGGCTGGGAAGGTGGGAGGTGGCGAGGCAAACATCCCGTCACCAGCGAATCCCGTCGAAGGCCGCGCTTGGAAAATGAGTCTGCAAAGAAACAGTTCACGCCACGCGTGGAGCCCTTGACCATGCTGTGGCGAACGTGCTCAGAGCCCAGAGGTGGGCAGGGGTGGACGGGGACGAGCGACTCCTTCTCCACTTGGGCCCTCCTGACCACCTGCAGCTCTAGGGGAACCCCCCCAAAGGGCCCCCGCTCAGTGCGGCTCCTGTGCCATGCCACGGTGCACCCCACTTCCGTGGGCACCTCTTATTAAATGTGTGCCCAGATGGTCCCTGAGGATGGGGCCCCGCCTGTTGTCCCCACCTAGAAGTCCAGCCCCGGGAGGCAGGCTGCGGTCCTGCGCTGGACTGAATGTCCACTGTCTGGAACGGGGACTGCGGCTTTGGCGGCTCACAGGTCAGATTTACAGGAGGAAGGGAAGGGCCTGGCTGCCCGCAGTGCCAGCTCCTGGTGCTCTGTCACCCCACACTCACACAGCAGTGCCCTCCCCTCCTCCGTGCCGTGCTTCCTGCTGTCGCCTCCCTCAGGCTGCAGGGGCCTCTCTTCCCACCTGCCTCCAACCTTCAAGTCCTCCCTGTCCTTCAAGGCCTCGTCCAGATGCCACTCCCTCTGGACAAGCCGCCCCCTGCCGCCCCCCCCCCCGCCACCGCCACCGCCACCGCCACCCCGCCCTCCCCGCCTCCTAATTACCCCATCACGTGCCCCCTCCTCACTGACTGTTTCCAGGAGGCCCACCACCACCACACACACCCTTTATCGAGTAGTGTAGCTTTAGAGGCAGTCCCGAAGATGGTAGTACCGTACCTTCCTCTCACTATGTTCTGCTTCAATACTGGGGAGGCGTGTTGAGTCTGCCGCTGGGATCTTCACTAGGATTGTCTTGACTCTGTAGATCCTGTTGGGAAGAGCTGACATCTGCTGAACAATACCGAGTCAACCTATGAAGAAACATGGAGGAAGTCTGCATTGCTGTTGGTCTTCTGTGATTTCTTCTGTCAGCGTGTTGTAGACCTCCTCACATCGATCTTGTGCGTAAGTGTTTAGATTTACACCTGTGTGTGTCATTTTTGATGCTGATATCAATGATGTGTTTGTAACTTGAAATTCGAGGTGTTCACCGTGAGTATAGAAGAGAGTTGAGAATCATTTTCAAGCCCATTCATTAGCACGGTGATTAAGTCTTCCACAACCTGTGATGAGGCTCTGTTCTGCCTCGGGCTGTCTCTTCAGGCCTGGGATCCCTGGTCAGGAAGGTAGAGCCAGATCCAGTCCCCTGGGTGTTCACGGCACTCTTGATCCTACCGTCCCCCGGGGAGTGGAGGGTTTTGTGGGCTGTAAGCAGCGAAGAACCGCCACCGCCCCACTCTCCCCAGTTTGTTGCTGCGTCCCCGCTGTCCCCATCCGCGAGAACGCTTGGTGCCGCTGTTCGCAAACCAGTCGGCTAAACGACTTTTCACATCTGATCCCGTGATCGTCTGTTTTCTTTGCACTCCAGACGAAACCTAAAATCTGCAGATTTAGTTTCACATACACAATACTGCTACCACCTTGTATGGGCAGAACTTTCCGTGGACTCTACCCCCCCTTCTGCTCTGGGGAGACTTTGGCCAGGAGGGCCAATGGCCCTGGGAGGCCACCGTCAAGCTGTTCCCTTCTGTGAAGGAATTTCCGACCCGGCGACATGATGCAGGGAGCTCAGCCTCCAGGCGTCCTCTATGGGGAATGTGGATCTGAGAATTTCTGCCTGTTCTTCCAAGGGGATACGCAGGGAAGGGGAATTCATGCGACCCACGGTGGACATGTCCTGTGGTTTGCCTCCGAAGACAAAGGGAGAGGCAAGCCCTGGCTGAGCTCCCTTCCTGTGACAGCCAGGGAGAGCCAACGCTACGGAGAGATGCCACAGCCTCGGAACAAATGCATGGCTGGGAGTGTACAGCCGAGTCAAGGGAAGGAGCACAGGCCTGTGAGACCAGAGCCAGCCTTGGGTCCTGCTCCAAATCCCAGAGAGGTGATCTGCAGTGTCCTGGAAAGGGAGGAGCTGGCTCGATCTCGGTGGTTCTTCTTTTATGATCGGAGTTTCGTGGGTGCAGGGGAATGTGCTGGAGTGGACCCCACATCCCCGGCTCTGCCTTGAGCATGAGGAAGAGCCATGGGGCTCTTATCCCCCAGTTCTGTGCCGGGGAAAGAAAGAGGCTTCCAGAAAATTCCCAAGGACTGAACTTGACTGTGAGCTCCCCGTGAGGCTGGGCCTGGAGGGAGCAGAAGCAGATACTGATAAGCCTTCCAGAACCGTGACTTCCCGCACAGGTCACACGCACATCCGTGGACACACACCATTCCTCACAACCACAGGGCAGACGCACGAGGTCAGGCGATTACCCTTCTCATGGGCTCCCCTCCCACAGCATCCGTTACGAGAAGTTGCATGACTGGGAGATACATTTAAGTACTCGTATATATCTTTAGCTGCTCTTCTGCTCTTTACTGTTACGTCTTCTCAAGCCGAGGAATATTTCCCGAGACGACCTTGAAGAAATTAATTGGAAATCTGAAGACTAAGGAGGGACTGCGCTACGATGACGTGTATGTCCACATGCAGATCTGGAAAAAGTCGCAGGCTTAGTACAATCCACTAAAGTAGACTTTTGGTGCTCACGTAACTCAGTCATGCTTTTCTCTGCCTTCACACTGCACGTGTCATGATGGGGACTGGATAGGTCCTGTGATAGGTATTGGAGACTAAGCGGTGACACTGACAGGGAGACGCTTGAGCAGAGACCTGAAGGGAAGGAGGGAGACCAGCACGTGGGTCTCACAGGACAGGGATTCAAGGCAGAGAGAAGAGGAAACGTCAAGCCCTGGGGCAGGAGCATCTTGGCGCACTCGTGGAGCAGGAAGGAGGCCTGCGAGGCTGGGGCAGAGCGCGTGAGGGCCCAGCTGTGCAGTTCGACCGGGGAGGTAAGCGGGGGTCAGATCCCGTAGGGCTCCTGGGGCATGGGTGTGTTTGACTTGCACTCTGATGAGTGGAAAGCTGCTGGGGGCGTGAGCTGAGGACGGACCTGACTGGATCCTCTGGAGCTGGGTGGAGAACCGACTGCACGGCTGAGGGCAGGAGAAGGAGCTTGGTTAGGAGCAGCCACGCTCATGTTGTCAAAAGGTGAAGGCGACTCTGAACAGGTAGGGTAGCGGGAGGCAAGGAATGGCCGGATGAGGGCATTACTCTGATGCTGGGAATGAAGGCTTTGCCGATGGGGTGGAGGTGAAGAGGAGAGAGGGGAGAGGTCAAGAAAGACCACAAAGCTGGGGCCTGAACCCCCGTCGGGGTGGAGTTGCCCACGTGGAAAAGAGGGAGAGCGGGTTCAGGGGAGAATTGGAGTATGGTGTGGGCTCGTTCGATGTCCACATGGGGACGTCACGGAGGCAGCTGGGTGGGTGTGAGTCCGGACTGGATGGCAAGGTGTGGAAAGGATAAATAAACGTGGAAGTCACGACAGCACAGATGTCATTGAAGTCCGGAGACTGGCTAAGGTCAGCAAGGGCTCAAAAGCGGTCCAGGATCTACGTCCTGGGTCAACACTGATGCTGAGAGGTTTGGGAGAAACACAGACGTCAGCGATGGAGACAGAGAAGGAAAGGCTACTGAGGTCAGAGAAACACGCCAGCCGACGACAAGACAATCCTCGAAAGAGTAGAATGGACCGAACCGGCAACGAAGTGATGGAAGCATTTCAAGGAGAAGGGACCGACTGTGTCGAATGCAGCCAAGAGAGTCAAGGGTGAGTGATGGACTTTTCCTACAACGGCACTGTGATAGTTACACAACTCTGCACTTGTACAGAGAAAAATCAGTGAATTGGCGTATTTCGGTGTGTGAATTGATGACACCAAATTGTGCCTCAAGAAAACGGTTTCAAAATAAAAGGGCATTTAGCGTGTATCTACCCAGCATTTCTGCTCCCGGGTATTCTTCCCCCAAGGTAAATGAAACTACGTGCTTATAAGGCAGACGTATACGTGAATTTTCACAGCATCTCTGTTCATAACATACCACGCTTGAACTAACGCAGAAGTACATTATTATGTGAAGGGCTGGACATTTTGGGATATATTTACATGAGGTCAAAATACTCAGCCTTCAAAGGAGGGCGTACTGCTTATTCAAATAAAAATACATAGATCTCAAAAAACATTGCTTTGAGCAAAACAGACAGACATCGAACTGTAGGCCGTGATTTACTTCCTTTTCATGAAGTTCTGCCACGACCCAACTGAAGGATGTCAACAGAAATGAAAACAGAGGCTGCGCATGTCGAGGGTGGTTGGGTCTCAATTGAAACGTTGCAGAGGGCTGTTTTCTGTAGTCATGGGAATGATTCATATAGGGGAGGGGGTTTGGACACTCTAGGGGTTCGTGAAGTGTCGAAGATTTGTCAAGTCATGCAGCTAATGTTGACACGTTTCGCTCTATTTTCATTTGATTTGACTAAAAAGCGAAAAGAAAGAGGGAAATCAGAAGGAACACTGAACCGTCATGGAGCTACGCATAGTTTATTTACAGATCTCCCCCCAGCCCCACCATGTAAGTGACCTTTCCAGACTGTCAGTTGCCGGTCGGGTTCCAGGCGGAATGTCGGGAGCCGACATTTGTTGTGGCTGGTGTTGCCACGGTGAGTGGGCAGAGCCCTGTGGTGGGTCAGTGCCATGGAGGGGCTGCCGTCCTCTGTGGAGCTGGGCTTTGGGCCGATCCTCGGCAAGCTGGGCGAGGTGGTGGTGGCGCTGCTGCCCGATGGCCTGAGTCCACGCCTCACTTGCCACAGCCTCCAGTGGGAGACAGTGATGCGCCCACCTGTCGTCGGTTTACTGGTGGGTCTCTTATTTCTCTTCAGACTTGTTCAGTCTGTTAGAAGTCGACGTTACGTGAGACGTGAAAAGCGGCTGGCAGAAGCAGTGGCTGCAGCGATTGAGGAGAAATGCCAGCTCATTGACAAGCTCAGCGCTGCTCAAGAGGAGTATATGGGGATCGACTCGTCTTCAGAGAACGCCAGGCTAGAGAGAGAGTCGCTAAATATACCCGGCCTCACAGACGCTTCCCGAAAGGTGACGAGGACCAACTCAGTGCTGATGGAGGAATTAACTGGCCTGGTTCGAGAACTGAAGGCAGAGAGAGCCAAACGGTCGAAAGAAGAAGGAGAGATGGCCGAGATGCTAAAAGCGCTCGCGTCCATAGGAGCGGTCGTGAGATCCAGCACGTCACGAGGAGCTTTGCCAAAGCTGCCCGGAGGCCGAGAGCCAAGCCCTGCTGGTCCCTTCCCCGGCGGTGGGCCTGGGTCTTAAAGCGGGGCTGTTCTCTCCCCCTCCACGCAGGCCTCCCAAGCCGCCTGGCTGCCTCCAGCCAGCTGGACCTCCATCGGAGCGTTCCTGAGGCCAGTGGATGCAGGGGAGCCCCTTCGCTGGGCTGGAGATCCTCTACCTTCGCCTGCTGGACACCGCAGACGGCTCCTTCGCGGTCAGTTCCTCCAAATCGACAGACTTTTGGAATTCCTAGAGCACACCAAGAAAAGTGGGACTTTGTTTCACTTCACGGACTGTTTGGATTATCCCTCGTTAGTAGTGAAGAAGAGACTGATCTTTTCCTTAAATTGAACCTTCATCAAACTACCTTTCTCTAGACGATATTGTGTAAATATTATGTATATATTAAACTTCAGTGAATTATTAACGGTGTCTGTCTCAGTGTTGCATTGAAAGTTGTAAATGTGCGCCATGTAGCAGTCAAGACTTTTAGCAATCGACAGCAGTCTTGTTTCAGAGTAGTATTCCCAACAGTCGCGACTCACAAGTCGAAGGAGCTTTCTTGGACTAAGTGTGTAGTGGTTAGAAAAAGAAAAAGCTGATCGATCTCTTTGGGGATCAAGTTAGATTGCCTGGTTAGAGAGAGGTTTGCCTTCTTTTGTGACTTGATTCTAATGTGGCAACGGCTAAACAATTGTCAAGAAACAAATGATAAACTACGTGGAGGTTTGTCCTTGCACTACACGAAGGCCGAGGGAGAGTTTACTGATGAAGAGGAAATCACCTTTGACATCTGGGGGGAACCTCCTCGTTGCTGCCCTCGGCCCCCTCTACTCACCAGCTAACGCTCCACACTGGAAAGCTGAGGGAAGTCTCAGGGGTTTCTCTCCCATGTGACGAAGTGAGGGTCTCGATCATTCCTAGTTTCACTCACAGATAATGTCCCCCAGTTAGGCAACGAGCACCAGCTGCGGATGACTCTAGTGGCAGGAAAGCAGCAAGTGGCAGTTGGAGCAAATAGGAGGGGTCACATGAGACAAATGGCAGAGACAGCATCAGCAGCACAGAAAGGATTTCTCCTCTTAAGTCGAGAGAAAGCAACAAACCAAAAACCTGTGCTTGCCTTGGCAACAGAGCAATGAAGACTAGAATGCGAGAGCCTGCCCTTGTGTTGCTGACATTTTAGGAAGGACAGGCAGGTGCTAAAGAATCAAATTGAGTAGAAGACATGGCATATTAGGTGATAACGAATGTTCTGGAGAAGAATAAACAAGGCAGGGTAAGGGGTGATGGGTGTGGGAATGGGGGGCACACTTGCCTAGACACACACTCTCGGTGGGAGTGGTCACCTGAGCACTGAGGAGCCCTGGAGGAGAGCTCTGTAGGCAGGGGGGGCAGAACGGGCCATGGCTCTGAAGGCGGCATGAGCACGGTGAGTGTGAGAAGCGACCAGGAGCCAGAGTGGCCCGAGTGCAGTGAGTGAAGCCAGAGAGAAGGGGGTCAAGGCCATCAGGGGTCAGAAGGTGGAGGGAGTCGAATCCACCGTAAAGAGTTTGGTTTCCCTTTCAGAGGACAGAAGCTGCCATGGGGAAGAGGAGAACAGAGGGAAACCTGTGGGAGAGCATGGCAGGGACTCGAGGCTGAGGATGGTGAAGGCTGCCCCCGGGCAGCGGTGGAGGTGGAGACGGAGAGATGGGGTGGGATCCGGGACCTGTCCTGCAGGCAGAGACCGTGAGACGTGCTGATGCCTGTGGGTGTGAGAAAAGAGAGGCGTCGGCATGGGGACGGGAGCCCCAGGTGAGGGGTGGTGTCCTTCAGCGAGATGGGGGGAATGGCAGAGGAGTGCCTTTGGACGGGAAATCAGAGTGGGTCTCTGTGAGAGTTAGGTTTCAGGGCCCCTCAGCCAGCAGAGTAGAAATACCGAATGTTCGGAGGAGACAGGTGTCTGCGCTCAGAGGAGCGTTCACGGCTGCAGATAGAAGTACGCAGGGGCATCGGGGAGGGAAGTTCCCGTAGCAGAGACGATGTCCAAGGGCCGAGAAGATGCCACAGGGTAGACTCCATGGGCCTGTTTGCGGCGAGAGCCCATCTTACAGATGCAGAAGCTGAGGCCCAGAGAAGTGAAGTGAATATTTACCTCTTCCTTTCTCTGGAGTGGAAGGGTCAGTAATCAGCCCAGGCCTGCCTCTGGTGTCCTGGGCTTGGAGGCCTCACAGATGAAAACAGTAGAGAACAGAAGCCAGGTGTCCCATGGGAGCCAGGTGACCAGGGGAGCACAGGAAGCCTCAAGCAGCTGTCTTGAAGGTCCACTGAGCCTGAATCCATTTGTGGGGTTGGGGGTGGTGGGGGCGGGTCGAGGGGGCTGGGAGGCCCTAAAAGATGGTGTGTGTAGCTGGCGTGGGTTTTATGGTGGCATTTCTAGGGGACAGAGATGAAGCTGGCCTCTCTTCTTTCCTCTTGATACTTCTCCTGTCCCCATTTCTTTCTTTGTTTTTGGCAGGGAGGGCCCGGGGGTGATGCCAGTTCTCAGGTTTTAGGGCAGCTCCTCGCTCTGGAAGCGGGGTTGCCTTTTAGAGCCAGGAGGAAGGGCCGAGAGGCCCAGACGTCGCTCCGGGCTCGAGGGCCTCACACGTTGCCATTTGTGGATGCGTCGTGAGGCTCCTCCTCAGAACCAGGGCTGCTCAGGGAAGAGCTCACTTCCTAACACGCGGAAGAATACTTGCCACAGTGGCTTGAAATGGGCCTCTCGAGGTGACATTTCGGTGACTTTTTCCCCTTCCTGAAGACGCATAGAATTTTTACATTCCAAACGGGTATAGAACTGTACCTGGTGAAGAAAACAGATCTTTGAAGGCGCTAACCTCGAAAGCTCCCTAGGTGTCAGTGACCGAGGGAGGAGGGGGTTCTTCTCACCTCCGTCTTGCCTTTGAGAGAGGAGCGGCGTGTTTCCACTTTTGTGAACTTCCGGGAACCCCGCTGCCACCCCGATCCCTGGTTTGGCTGGGAAGGTGGGAGGTGGCGAGGCAAACATCCCGTCACCAGCGAATCCCGTCGAAGGCCGCGCTTGGAAAATGAGTCTGCAAAGAAACAGTTCACGCCACGCGTGGAGCCCTTGACCATGGTGTGGCGAACGTGCTCAGAGCCCAGAGGTGGGCAGGGGTGGACGGGGACGAGCGACTCCTTCTCCACTTGGGCCCTCCTGACCACCTGCAGCTCTAGGGGAACCCCCCCAAAGGGCCCCCGCTCAGTGCGGCTCCTGTGCCATGCCACGGTGCACCCCACTTCCGTGGGCACCTCTTATTAAATGTGTGCCCAGATGGTCCCTGAGGATGGGGCCCCGCCTGTTGTCCCCACCTAGAAGTCCAGCCCCGGGAGGCAGGCTGCGGTCCTGCGCTGGACTGAATGTCCACTGTCTGGAACGGGGACTGCGGCTTTGGCGGCTCACAGGTCAGATTTACAGGAGGAAGGGAAGGGCCTGGCTGCCCGCAGTGCCAGCTCCTGGTGCTCTGTCACCCCACACTCACACAGCAGTGCCCTCCCCTCCTCCGTGCCGTGCTTCCTGCTGTCGCCTCCCTCAGGCTGCAGGGGCCTCTCTTCCCACCTGCCTCCAACCTTCAAGTCCTCCCTGTCCTTCAAGGCCTCGTCCAGATGCCACTCCCTCTGGACAAGCCGCCCCCTGCCGCCCCCCCCCGCCACCCCGCCACCGCCACCCCGCCCTCCCCGCCTCCTAATTACCCCATCACGTGCCCCCTCCTCACTGACTGTTTCCAGGAGGCCCACCACCACCACACACACCCTTTATCGAGTAGTGTAGCTTTAGAGGCAGTCCCGAAGATGGTAGTACCGTACCTTCCTCTCACTATGTTCTGCTTCAATACTGGGGAGGCGTGTTGAGTCTGCCGCTGGGATCTTCACTAGGATTGTCTTGACTCTGTAGATCCTGTTGGGAAGAGCTGACATCTGCTGAACAATACCGAGTCAACCTATGAAGAAACATGGAGGAAGTCTGCATTGCTGTTGGTCTTCTGTGATTTCTTCTGTCAGCGTGTTGTAGACCTCCTCACATCGATCTTGTGCGTAAGTGTTTAGATTTACACCTGTGTGTGTCATTTTTGATGCTGATATCAATGATGTGTTTGTAACTTGAAATTCGAGGTGTTCACCGTTAGTATAGAAGAGAGTTGAGAATCATTTTCAAGCCCATTCATTAGCACGGTGATTAAGTCTTCCACAACCTGTGATGAGGCTCTGTTCTGCCTCGGGCTGTCTCTTCAGGCCTGGGATCCCTGGTCAGGAAGGTAGAGCCAGATCCAGTCCCCTGGGTGTTCACGGCACTCTTGATCCTACCGTCCCCCGGGGAGTGGAGGGTTTTGTGGGCTGTAAGCAGCGAAGAACCGCCACCGCCCCACTCTCCCCAGTTTGTTGCTGCGTCCCCGCTGTCCCCATCCGCGAGAACGCTTGGTGCCGCTGTTCGCAAACCAGTCGGCTAAACGACTTTTCACATCTGATCCCGTGATCGTCTGTTTTCTTTGCACTCCAGACGAAACCTAAAATCTGCAGATTTAGTTTCACATACACAATACTGCTACCACCTTGTATGGGCAGAACTTTCCGTGGACTCTACCCCCCCTTCTGCTCTGGGGAGACTTTGGCCAGGAGGGCCAATGGCCCTGGGAGGCCACCGTCAAGCTGTTCCCTTCTGTGAAGGAATTTCCGACCCGGCGACATGATGCAGGGAGCTCAGCCTCCAGGCGTCCTCTATGGGGAATGTGGATCTGAGAATTTCTGCCTGTTCTTCCAAGGGGATACGCAGGGAAGGGGAATTCATGCGACCCACGGTGGACATGTCCTGTGGTTTGCCTCCGACGACAAAGGGAGAGGCAAGCCCTGGCTGAGCTCCCTTCCTGTGACAGCCAGGGAGAGCCAACGCTACGGAGAGATGCCACAGCCTCGGAACAAATGCGTGGCTGGGAGTGTACAGCCGAGTCAAGGGAAGGAGCACAGGCCTGTGAGACCAGAGCCAGCCTTGGGTCCTGCTCCAAATCCCAGAGAGGTGATCTGCAGTGTCCTGGAAAGGGAGGAGCTGGCTCGATCTCGGTGGTTCTTCTTTTATGATCGGAGTTTCGTGGGTGCAGGGGAATGTGCTGGAGTGGACCCCACATCCCCGGCTCTGCCTTGAGCATGAGGAAGAGCCATGGGGCTCTTATCCCCCAGTTCTGTGCCGGGGAAAGAAAGAGGCTTCCAGAAAATTCCCAAGGACTGAACTTGACTGTGAGCTCCCCGTGAGGCTGGGCCTGGAGGGAGCAGAAGCAGATACTGATAAGCCTTCCAGAACCGTGACTTCCCGCACAGGTCACACGCACATCCGTGGACACACACCATTCCTCACAACCACAGGGCAGACGCACGAGGTCAGGCGATTACCCTTCTCATGGGCTCCCCTCCCACAGCATCCGTTACGAGAAGTTGCATGACTGGGAGATACATTTAAGTACTCGTATATATCTTTAGCTGCTCTTCTGCTCTTTACTGTTACGTCTTCTCAAGCCGAGGAATATTTCCCGAGACGACCTTGAAGAAATTAATTGGAAATCTGAAGACTAAGGAGGGACTGCGCTACGATGACGTGTATGTCCACATGCAGATCTGGAAAAAGTCGCAGGCTTAGTACAATCCACTAAAGTAGACTTTTGGTGCTCACGTAACTCAGTCATGCTTTTCTCTGCCTTCACACTGCACGTGTCATGATGGGGACTGGATAGGTCCTGTGATAGGTATTGGAGACTAAGCGGTGACACTGACAGGGAGACGCTTGAGCAGAGACCTGAAGGGAAGGAGGGAGACCAGCACGTGGGTCTCACAGGACAGGGATTCAAGGCAGAGAGAAGAGGAAACGTCAAGCCCTGGGGCAGGAGCATCTTGGCGCACTCGTGGAGCAGGAAGGAGGCCTGCGAGGCTGGGGCAGAGCGCGTGAGGGCCCAGCTGTGCAGTTCGACCGGGGAGGTAAGCGGGGGTCAGATCCCGTAGGGCTCCTGGGGCATGGGTGTGTTTGACTTGCACTCTGATGAGTGGAAAGCTGCTGGGGGCGTGAGCTGAGGACGGACCTGACTGGATCCTCTGGAGCTGGGTGGAGAACCGACTGCACGGCTGAGGGCAGGAGAAGGAGCTTGGTTAGGAGCAGCCACGCTCATGTTGTCAAAAGGTGAAGGCGACTCTGAACAGGTAGGGTAGCGGGAGGCAAGGAATGGCCGGATGAGGGCATTACTCTGATGCTGGGAATGAAGGCTTTGCCGATGGGGTGGAGGTGAAGAGGAGAGAGGGGAGAGGTCAAGAAAGACCACAAAGCTGGGGCCTGAACCCCCGTCGGGGTGGAGTTGCCCACGTGGAAAAGAGGGAGAGCGGGTTCAGGGGAGAATTGGAGTATGGTGTGGGCTCGTTCGATGTCCACATGGGGACGTCACGGAGGCAGCTGGGTGGGTGTGAGTCCGGACTGGATGGCAAGGTGTGGAAAGGATAAATAAACGTGGAAGTCACGACAGCACAGATGTCATTGAAGTCCGGAGACTGGCTAAGGTCAGCAAGGGCTCAAAAGCGGTCCAGGATCTACGTCCTGGGTCAACACTGATGCTGAGAGGTTTGGGAGAAACACAGACGTCAGCGATGGAGACAGAGAAGGAAAGGCTACTGAGGTCAGAGAAACACGCCAGCCGACGACAAGACAATCCTCGAAAGAGTAGAATGGACCGAACCGGCAACGAAGTGATGGAAGCATTTCAAGGAGAAGGGACCGACTGTGTCGAATGCAGCCAAGAGAGTCAAGGGTGAGTGATGGACTTCTCCTACAACGGCACTGTGATAGTTACACAACTCTGCACTTGTACAGAGAAAAATCAGTGAATTGGCGTATTTCGGTGTGTGAATTGATGACACCAAATTGTGCCTCAAGAAAACGGTTTCAAAATAAAAGGGCATTTAGCGTGTATCTACCCAGCATTTCTGCTCCCGGGTATTCTTCCCCCAAGGTAAATGAAACTACGTGCTTATAAGGCAGACGTATACGTGAATTTTCACAGCATCTCTGTTCATAACATACCACGCTTGAACTAACGCAGAAGTACATTATTATGTGAAGGGCTGGACATTTTGGGATATATTTACATGAGGTCAAAATACTCAGCCTTCAAAGGAGGGCGTACTGCTTATTCAAATAAAAATACATAGATCTCAAAAAACATTGCTTTGAGCAAAACAGACAGACATCGAACTGTAGGCCGTGATTTACTTCCTTTTCATGAAGTTCTGCCACGACCCAACTGAAGGATGTCAACAGAAATGAAAACAGAGGCTGCGCATGTCGAGGGTGGTTGGGTCTCAATTGAAACGTTGCAGAGGGCTGTTTTCTGTAGTCATGGGAATGATTCATATAGGGGAGGGGGTTTGGACACTCTAGGGGTTCGTGAAGTGTCGAAGATTTGTCAAGTCATGCAGCTAATGTTGACACGTTTCGCTCTATTTTCATTTGATTTGACTAAAAAGCGAAAAGAAAGAGGGAAATCAGAAGGAACACTGAACCGTCATGGAGCTACGCATAGTTTATTTCCAGATCTCCCCCCAGCCCCACCATGTAAGTGACCTTTCCAGACTGTCAGTTGCCGGTCGGGTTCCAGGCGGAATGTCGGGAGCCGACATTTGTTGTGGCTGGTGTTGCCACGGTGAGTGGGCAGAGCCCTGTGGTGGGTCAGTGCCATGGAGGGGCTGCCGTCCTCTGTGGAGCTGGGCTTTGGGCCGATCCTCGGCAAGCTGGGCGAGGTGGTGGTGGCGCTGCTGCCCGATGGCCTGAGTCCACGCCTCACTTGCCACAGCCTCCAGTGGGAGACAGTGATGCGCCCACCTGTCGTCGGTTTACTGGTGGGTCTCTTATTTCTCTTCAGACTTGTTCAGTCTGTTAGAAGTCGACGTTACGTGAGACGTGAAAAGCGGCTGGCAGAAGCAGTGGCTGCAGCGATTGAGGAGAAATGCCAGCTCATTGACAAGCTCAGCGCTGCTCAAGAGGAGTATATGGGGATCGACTCGTCTTCAGAGAACGCCAGGCTAGAGAGAGAGTCGCTAAATATACCCGGCCTCACAGACGCTTCCCGAAAGGTGACGAGGACCAACTCAGTGCTGATGGAGGAATTAACTGGCCTGGTTCGAGAACTGAAGGCAGAGAGAGCCAAACGGTCGAAAGAAGAAGGAGAGATGGCCGAGATGCTAAAAGCGCTCGCGTCCATAGACGCGGTCGTGAGATCCAGCACGTCACGAGGAGCTTTGCCAAAGCTGCCCGGAGGCCGAGAGCCAAGCCCTGCTGGTCCCTTCCCCGGCGGTGGGCCTGGGTCTTAAAGCGGGGCTGTTCTCTCCCCCTCCACGCAGGCCTCCCAAGCCGCCTGGCTGCCTCCAGCCAGCTGGACCTCCATCGGAGCGTTCCTGAGGCCAGTGGATGCAGGGGAGCCCCTTCGCTGGGCTGGAGATCCTCTACCTTCGCCTGCTGGACACCGCAGACGGCTCCTTCGCGGTCAGTTCCTCCAAATCGACAGACTTTTGGAATTCCTAGAGCACACCAAGAAAAGTGGGACTTTGTTTCACTTCACGGACTGTTTGGATTATCCCTCGTTAGTAGTGAAGAAGAGCCTGATCTTTTCCTTAAATTGAACCTTCATCAAACTACCTTTCTCTAGACGATATTGTGTAAATATTATGTATATATTAAACTTCAGTGAATTATTAACGGTGTCTGTCTCAGTGTTGCATTGAAAGTTGTAAATGTGCGCCATGTAGCAGTCAAGACTTTTAGCAATCGACAGCAGTCTTGTTTCAGAGTAGTATTCCCAACAGTCGCGACTCACAAGTCGAAGGAGCTTTCTTGGACTAAGTGTGTAGTGGTTAGAAAAAGAAAAAGCTGATCGATCTCTTTGGGGATCAAGTTAGATTGCCTGGTTAGAGAGAGGTTTGCCTTCTTTTGTGACTTGATTCTAATGTGGCAACGGCTAAACAATTGTCAAGAAACAAATGATAAACTACGTGGAGGTTTGTCCTTGCACTACACGAAGGCCGAGGGAGAGTTTACTGATGAAGAGGAAATCACCTTTGACATCTGGGGGGAACCTCCTCGTTGCTGCCCTCGGCCCCCTCTACTCACCAGCTAACGCTCCACACTGGAAAGCTGAGGGAAGTCTCAGGGGTTTCTCTCCCATGTGACGAAGTGAGGGTCTCGATCATTCCTAGTTTCACTCACAGATAATGTCCCCCAGTTAGGCAACGAGCACCAGCTGCGGATGACTCTAGTGGCAGGAAAGCAGCAAGTGGCAGTTGGAGCAAATAGGAGGGGTCACATGAGACAAATGGCAGAGACAGCATCAGCAGCACAGAAAGGATTTCTCCTCTTAAGTCGAGAGAAAGCAACAAACCAAAAACCTGTGCTTGCCTTGGCAACAGAGCAATGAAGACTCGAATGCGAGAGCCTGCCCTTGTGTTGCTGACATTTTAGGAAGGACAGGCAGGTGCTAAAGAATCAAATTGAGTAGAAGACATGGCATATTAGGTGATAACGAATGTTCTGGAGAAGAATAAACAAGGCAGGGTAAGGGGTGATGGGTGTGGGAATGGGGGGCACACTTGCCTAGACACACACTCTCGGTGGGAGTGGTCACCTGAGCACTGAGGAGCCCTGGAGGAGAGCTCTGTAGGCAGGGGGGGCAGAACGGGCCATGGCTCTGAAGGCGGCATGAGCACGGTGAGTGTGAGAAGCGACCAGGAGCCAGAGTGGCCCGAGTGCAGTGAGTGAAGCCAGAGAGAAGGGGGTCAAGGCCATCAGGGGTCAGAAGGTGGAGGGAGTCGAATCCACCGTAAAGAGTTTGGTTTCCCTTTCAGAGGACAGAAGCTGCCATGGGGAAGAGGAGAACAGAGGGAAACCTGTGGGAGAGCATGGCAGGGACTCGAGGCTGAGGATGGTGAAGGCTGCCCCCGGGCAGCGGTGGAGGTGGAGACGGAGAGATGGGGTGGGATCCGGGACCTGTCCTGCAGGCAGAGACCGTGAGACGTGCTGATGCCTGTGGGTGTGAGAAAAGAGAGGCGTCGGCATGGGGACGGGAGCCCCAGGTGAGGGGTGGTGTCCTTCAGCGAGATGGGGGGAATGGCAGAGGAGTGCCTTTGGACGGGAAATCAGAGTGGGTCTCTGTGAGAGTTAGGTTTCAGGGCCCCTCAGCCAGCAGAGTAGAAATACCGAATGTTCGGAGGAGACAGGTGTCTGCGCTCAGAGGAGCGTTCACGGCTGCAGATAGAAGTACGCAGGGGCATCGGGGAGGGAAGTTCCCGTAGCAGAGACGATGTCCAAGGGCCGAGAAGATGCCACAGGGTAGACTCCATGGGCCTGTTTGCGGCGAGAGCCCATCTTACAGATGCAGAAGCTGAGGCCCAGAGAAGTGAAGTGAATATTTACCTCTTCTTTTCTCTGGAGTGGAAGGGTCAGTAATCAGCCCAGGCCTGCCTCTGGTGTCCTGGGCTTGGAGGCCTCACAGATGAAAACAGTAGAGAACAGAAGCCAGGTGTCCCATGGGAGCCAGGTGACCAGGGGAGCACAGGAAGCCTCAAGCAGCTGTCTTGAAGGTCCACTGAGCCTGAATCCATTTGTGGGGTTGGGGGTGGTGGGGGCGGGTCGAGGGGGCTGGGAGGCCCTAAAAGATGGTGTGTGTAGCTGGCGTGGGTTTTATGGTGGCATTTCTAGGGGACAGAGATGAAGCTGGCCTCTCTTCTTTCCTCTTGATACTTCTCCTGTCCCCATTTCTTTCTTTGTTTTTGGCAGGGAGGGCCCGGGGGTGATGCCAGTTGTCAGGTTTTAGGGCAGCTCCTCGCTCTGGAAGCGGGGTTGCCTTTTAGAGCCAGGAGGAAGGGCCGAGAGGCCCAGACGTCGCTCCGGGCTCGAGGGCCTCACACGTTGCCATTTGTGGATGCGTCGTGAGGCTCCTCCTCAGAACCAGGGCTGCTCAAGGAAGAGCTCACTTCCTAACACGCGGAAGAATACTTGCCACAGTGGCTTGAAATGGGCCTCTCGAGGTGACATTTCGGTGACTTTTTCCCCTTCCTGAAGACGCATAGAATTTTTACATTCCAAACGGGTATAGAACTGTACCTGGTGAAGAAAACAGATCTTTGAAGGCGCTAACCTCGAAAGCTCCCTAGGTGTCAGTGACCGAGGGAGGAGGGGGTTCTTCTCACCTCCGTCTTGCCTTTGAGAGAGGAGCGGCGTGTTTCCACTTTTGTGAACTTCCGGGAACCCCGCTGCCACCCCGATCCCTGGTTTGGCTGGGAAGGTGGGAGGTGGCGAGGCAAACATCCCGTCACCAGCGAATCCCGTCGAAGGCCGCGCTTGGAAAATGAGTCTGCAAAGAAACAGTTCACGCCACGCGTGGAGCCCTTGACCATGGTGTGGCGAACGTGCTCAGAGCCCAGAGGTGGGCAGGGGTGGACGGGGACGAGCGACTCCTTCTCCACTTGGGCCCTCCTGACCACCTGCAGCTCTAGGGGAACCCCCCCAAAGGGCCCCCGCTCAGTGCGGCTCCTGTGCCATGCCACGGTGCACCCCACTTCCGTGGGCACCTCTTATTAAATGTGTGCCCAGATGGTCCCTGAGGATGGGGCCCCGCCTGTTGTCCCCACCTAGAAGTCCAGCCCCGGGAGGCAGGCTGCGGTCCTGCGCTGGACTGAATGTCCACTGTCTGGAACGGGGACTGCGGCTTTGGCGGCTCACAGGTCAGATTTACAGGAGGAAGGGAAGGGCCTGGCTGCCCGCAGTGCCAGCTCCTGGTGCTCTGTCACCCCACACTCACACAGCAGTGCCCTCCCCTCCTCCGTGCCGTGCTTCCTGCTGTCGCCTCCCTCAGGCTGCAGGGGCCTCTCTTCCCACCTGCCTCCAACCTTCAAGTCCTCCCTGTCCTTCAAGGCCTCGTCCAGATGCCACTCCCTCTGGACAAGCCGCCCCCTGCCGCCCCCCCCGCCCCCCCCCCGCCACCGCCACCGCCACCCCCGCCCTCCCCGCCTCCTAATTACCCCATCACGTGCCCCCTCCTCACTGACTGTTTCCAGGAGGCCCACCACCACCACACACACCCTTTATCGAGTAGTGTAGCTTTAGAGGCAGTCCCGAAGATGGTAGTACCGTACCTTCCTCTCACTATGTTCTGCTTCAATACTGGGGAGGCGTGTTGAGTCTGCCGCTGGGATCTTCACTAGGATTGTCTTGACTCTGTAGATCCTGTTGGGAAGAGCTGACATCTGCTGAACAATACCGAGTCAACCTATGAAGAAACATGGAGGAAGTCTGCATTGCTGTTGGTCTTCTGTGATTTCTTCTGTCAGCGTGTTGTAGACCTCCTCACATCGATCTTGTGCGTAAGTGTTTAGATTTACACCTGTGTGTGTCATTTTTGATGCTGATATCAATGATGTGTTTGTAACTTTAAATTCGAGGTGTTCACCGTTAGTATAGAAGAGAGTTGAGAATCATTTTCAAGCCCATTCATTAGCACGGTGATTAAGTCTTCCACAACCTGTGATGAGGCTCTGTTCTGCCTCGGGCTGTCTCTTCAGGCCTGGGATCCCTGGTCAGGAAGGTAGAGCCAGATCCAGTCCCCTGGGTGTTCACGGCACTCTTGATCCTACCGTCCCCCGGGGAGTGGAGGGTTTTGTGGGCTGTAAGCAGCGAAGAACCGCCACCGCCCCACTCTCCCCAGTTTGTTGCTGCGTCCCCGCTGTCCCCATCCGCGAGAACGCTTGGTGCCGCTGTTCGCAAACCAGTCGGCTAAACGACTTTTCACATCTGATCCCGTGATCGTCTGTTTTCTTTGCGCTCCAGACGAAACCTAAAATCTGCAGATTTAGTTTCACATACACAATACTGCTACCACCTTGTATGGGCAGAACTTTCCGTGGACTCTACCCCCCCTTCTGCTCTGGGGAGACTTTGGCCAGGAGGGCCAATGGCCCTGGGAGGCCACCGTCAAGCTGTTCCCTTCTGTGAAGGAATTTCCGACCCGGCGACATGATGCAGGGAGCTCAGCCTCCAGGCGTCCTCTATGGGGAATGTGGATCTGAGAATTTCTGCCTGTTCTTCCAAGGGGATACGCAGGGAAGGGGAATTCATGCGAGCCACGGTGGACATGTCCTGTGGTTTGCCTCCGACGACAAAGGGAGAGGCAAGCCCTGGCTGAGCTCCCTTCCTGTGACAGCCAGGGAGAGCCAACGCTACGGAGAGATGGCACAGCCTCGGAACAAATGCATGGCTGGGAGTGTACAGCCGAGTCAAGGGAAGGAGCACAGGCCTGTGAGACCAGAGCCAGCCTTGGGTCCTGCTCCAAATCCCAGAGAGGTGATCTGCAGTGTCCTGGAAAGGGAGGAGCTGGCTCGATCTCGGTGGTTCTTCTTTTATGATCGGAGTTTCGTGGGTGCAGGGGAATGTGCTGGAGTGGACCCCACATCCCCGGCTCTGCCTTGAGCATGAGGAAGAGCCATGGGGCTCTTATCCCCCAGTTCTGTGCCGGGGAAAGAAAGAGGCTTCCAGAAAATTCCCAAGGACTGAACTTGACTGTGAGCTCCCCGTGAGGCTGGGCCTGGAGGGAGCAGAAGCAGATACTGATAAGCCTTCCAGAACCGTGACTTCCCGCACAGGTCACACGCACATCCGTGGACACACACCATTCCTCACAACCACAGGGCAGACGCACGAGGTCAGGCGATTACCCTTCTCATGGGCTCCCCTCCCACAGCATCCGTTACGAGAAGTTGCATGACTGGGAGATACATTTAAGTACTCGTATATATCTTTAGCTGCTCTTCTGCTCTTTACTGTTACGTCTTCTCAAGCCGAGGAATATTTCCCGAGACGACCTTGAAGAAATTAATTGGAAATCTGAAGACTAAGGAGGGACTGCGCTACGATGACGTGTATGTCCACATGCAGATCTGGAAAAAGTCGCAGGCTTAGTACAATCCACTAAAGTAGACTTTTGGTGCTCACGTAACTCAGTCATGCTTTTCTCTGCCTTCACACTGCACGTGTCATGATGGGGACTGGATAGGTCCTGTGATAGGTATTGGAGACTAAGCGGTGACACTGACAGGGAGACGCTTGAGCAGAGACCTGAAGGGAAGGAGGGAGACCAGCACGTGGGTCTCACAGGACAGGGATTCAAGGCAGAGAGAAGAGGAAACGTCAAGCCCTGGGGCAGGAGCATCTTGGCGCACTCGTGGAGCAGGAAGGAGGCCTGCGAGGCTGGGGCAGAGCGCGTGAGGGCCCAGCTGTGCAGTTCGACCGGGGAGGTAAGCGGGGGTCAGATCCCGTAGGGCTCCTGGGGCATGGGTGTGTTTGACTTGCACTCTGATGAGTGGAAAGCTGCTGGGGGCGTGAGCTGAGGACGGACCTGACTGGATCCTCTGGAGCTGGGTGGAGAACCGACTGCACGGCTGAGGGCAGGAGAAGGAGCTTGGTTAGGAGCAGCCACGCTCATGTTGTCAAAAGGTGAAGGCGACTCTGAACAGGTAGGGTAGCGGGAGGCAAGGAATGGCCGGATGAGGGCATTACTCTGATGCTGGGAATGAAGGCTTTGCCGATGGGGTGGAGGTGAAGAGGAGAGAGGGGAGAGGTCAAGAAAGACCACAAAGCTGGGGCCTGAACCCCCGTCGGGGTGGAGTTGCCCACGTGGAAAAGAGGGAGAGCGGGTTCAGGGGAGAATTGGAGTATGGTGTGGGCTCGTTCGATGTCCACATGGGGACGTCACGGAGGCAGCTGGGTGGGTGTGAGTCCGGACTGGATGGCAAGGTGTGGAAAGGATAAATAAACGTGGAAGTCACGACAGCACAGATGTCATTGAAGTCCGGAGACTGGCTAAGGTCAGCAAGGGCTCAAAAGCGGTCCAGGATCTACGTCCTGGGTCAACACTGATGCTGAGAGGTTTGGGAGAAACACAGACGTCAGCGATGGAGACAGAGTAGGAAAGGCTACTGAGGTCAGAGAAACACGCCAGCCGACGACAAGACAATCCTCGAAAGAGTAGAATGGACCGAACCGGCAACGAAGTGATGGAAGCATTTCAAGGAGAAGGGACCGACTGTGTCGAATGCAGCCAAGAGAGTCAAGGGTGAGTGATGGACTTTTCCTACAACGGCACTGTGATAGTTACACAACTCTGCACTTGTACAGAGAAAAATCAGTGAATTGCGTATTTCGGTGTCTGAATTGATGACACTAAATTGTGCCTCAAGAAAACGGTTTCAAAATAAAAGGGCATTTAGCGTGTATCTACCCAGCATTTCTGCTCCCGGGTATTCTTCCCCCAAGGTAAATGAAACTACGTGCTTATAAGGCAGACGTATACGTGAATTTTCACAGCATCTCTGTTCATAACATACCACGCTTGAACTAACGCAGAAGTACATTATTATGTGAAGGGCTGGACATTTTGGGATATATTTACATGAGGTCAAAATACTCAGCCTTCAAAGGAGGGCGTACTGCTTATTCAAATAAAAATATATAGATCTCAAAAAACATTGCTTTGAGCAAAACAGACAGACATCGAACTGTAGGCCGTGATTTACTTCCTTTTCATGAAGTTCTGCCACGACCCAACTGAAGGATGTCAACAGAAATGAAAACAGAGGCTGCGCATGTCGAGGGTGGTTGGGTCTCAATTGAAACGTTGCAGAGGGCTGTTTTCTGTAGTCATGGGAATGATTCATATAGGGGAGGGGGTTTGGACACTCTAGGGGTTCGTGAAGTGTCGAAGATTTGTCAAGTCATGCAGCTAATGTTGACACGTTTCGCTCTATTTTCATTTGATTTGACTAAAAAGCGAAAAGAAAGAGGGAAATCAGAAGGAACACTGAACCGTCATGGAGCTACGCATAGTTTATTTCCAGATCTCCCCCCAGCCCCACCATGTAAGTGACCTTTCCAGACTGTCAGTTGCCGGTCGGGTTCCAGGCGGAATGTCGGGAGCCGACATTTGTTGTGGCTGGTGTTGCCACGGTGACTGGGCAGAGCCCTGTGGTGGGTCAGTGCCATGGAGGGGCTGCCGTCCTCTGTGGAGCTGGGCTTTGGGCCGATCCTCGGCAAGCTGGGCGAGGTGGTGGTGGCGCTGCTGCCCGATGGCCTGAGTCCACGCCTCACTTGCCACAGCCTCCAGTGGGAGACAGTGATGCGCCCACCTGTCGTCGGTTTACTGGTGGGTCTCTTATTTCTCTTCAGACTTGTTCAGTCTGTTAGAAGTCGACGTTACGTGAGACGTGAAAAGCGGCTGGCAGAAGCAGTGGCTGCAGCGATTGAGGAGAAATGCCAGCTCATTGACAAGCTCAGCGCTGCTCAAGAGGAGTATATGGGGATCGACTCGTCTTCAGAGAACGCCAGGCTAGAGAGAGAGTCGCTAAATATACCCGGCCTCACAGACGCTTCCCGAAAGGTGACGAGGACCAACTCAGTGCTGATGGAGGAATTAACTGGCCTGGTTCGAGAACTGAAGGCAGAGAGAGCCAAACGGTCGAAAGAAGAAGGAGAGATGGCCGAGATGCTAAAAGCGCTCGCGTCCATAGACGCGGTCGTGAGATCCAGCACGTCACGAGGAGCTTTGCCAAAGCTGCCCGGAGGCCGAGAGCCAAGCCCTGCTGGTCCCTTCCCCGGCGGTGGGCCTGGGTCTTAAAGCGGGGCTGTTCTCTCCCCCTCCACGCAGGCCTCCCAAGCCGCCTGGCTGCCTCCAGCCAGCTGGACCTCCATCGGAGCGTTCCTGAGGCCAGTGGATGCAGGGGAGCCCCTTCGCTGGGCTGGAGATCCTCTACCTTCGCCTGCTGGACACCGCAGACGGCTCCTTCGCGGTCAGTTCCTCCAAATCGACAGACTTTTGGAATTCCTAGAGCACACCAAGAAAAGTGGGACTTTGTTTCACTTCACGGACTGTTTGGATTATCCCTCGTTAGTAGTGAAGAAGAGACTGATCTTTTCCTTAAATTGAACCTTCATCAAACTACCTTTCTCTAGACGATATTGTGTAAATATTATGTATATATTAAACTTCAGTGAATTATTCACGGTGTCTGTCTCAGTGTTGCATTGAAAGTTGTAAATGTGCGCCATGTAGCAGTCAAGACTTTTAGCAATCGACAGCAGTCTTGTTTCAGAGTAGTATTCCCAACAGTCGCGACTCACAAGTCGAAGGAGCTTTCTTGGACTAAGTGTGTAGTGGTTAGAAAAAGAAAAAGCTGATCGATCTCTTTGGGGATCAAGTTAGATTGCCTGGTTAGAGAGAGGTTTGCCTTCTTTTGTGACTTGATTCTAATGTGGCAACGGCTAAACAATTGTCAAGAAACAAATGATAAACTACGTGGAGGTTTGTCCTTGCACTACACGAAGGCCGAGGGAGAGTTTACTGATGAAGAGGAAATCACCTTTGACATCTGGGGGGAACCTCCTCGTTGCTGCCCTCGGCCCCCTCTACTCACCAGCTAACGCTCCACACTGGAAAGCTGAGGGAAGTCTCAGGGGTTTCTCTCCCATGTGACGAAGTGAGGGTCTCGATCATTCCTAGTTTCACTCACAGATAATGTCCCCCAGTTAGGCAACGAGCACCAGCTGCGGATGACTCTAGTGGCAGGAAAGCAGCAAGTGGCAGTTGGAGCAAATAGGAGGGGTCACATGAGACAAATGGCAGAGACAGCATCAGCAGCACAGAAAGGATTTCTCCTCTTAAGTCGAGAGAAAGCAACAAACCAAAAACCTGTGCTTGCCTTGGCAACAGAGCAATGAAGACTCGAATGCGAGAGCCTGCCCTTGTGTTGCTGACATTTTAGGAAGGACAGGCAGGTGCTAAAGAATCAAATTGAGTAGAAGACATGGCATATTAGGTGATAACGAATGTTCTGGAGAAGAATAAACAAGGCAGGGTAAGGGGTGATGGGTGTGGGAATGGGGGGCACACTTGCCTAGACACACACTCTCGGTGGGAGTGGTCACCTGAGCACTGAGGAGCCCTGGAGGAGAGCTCTGTAGGCAGGGGGGGCAGAACGGGCCATGGCTCTGAAGGCGGCATGAGCACGGTGAGTGTGAGAAGCGACCAGGAGCCAGAGTGGCCCGAGTGCAGTGAGTGAAGCCAGAGAGAAGGGGGTCAAGGCCATCAGGGGTCAGAAGGTGGAGGGAGTCGAATCCACCGTAAAGAGTTTGGTTTCCCTTTCAGAGGACAGAAGCTGCCATGGGGAAGAGGAGAACAGAGGGAAACCTGTGGGAGAGCATGGCAGGGACTCGAGGCTGAGGATGGTGAAGGCTGCCCCCGGGCAGCGGTGGAGGTGGAGACGGAGAGATGGGGTGGGATCCGGGACCTGTCCTGCAGGCAGAGACCGTGAGACGTGCTGATGCCTGTGGGTGTGAGAAAAGAGAGGCGTCGGCATGGGGACGGGAGCCCCAGGTGAGGGGTGGTGTCCTTCAGCGAGATGGGGGGAATGGCAGAGGAGTGCCTTTGGACGGGAAATCAGAGTGGGTCTCTGTGAGAGTTAGGTTTCAGGGCCCCTCAGCCAGCAGAGTAGAAATACCGAATGTTCGGAGGAGACAGGTGTCTGCGCTCAGAGGAGCGTTCACGGCTGCAGATAGAAGTACGCAGGGGCATCGGGGAGGGAAGTTCCCGTAGCAGAGACGATGTCCAAGGGCCGAGAAGATGCCACAGGGTAGACTCCATGGGCCTGTTTGCGGCGAGAGCCCATCTTACAGATGCAGAAGCTGAGGCCCAGAGAAGTGAAGTGAACATTTACCTCTTCCTTTCTCTGGAGTGGAAGGGTCAGTAATCAGCCCAGGCCTGCCTCTGGTGTCCTGGGCTTGGAGGCCTCACAGATGAAAACAGTAGAGAACAGAAGCCAGGTGTCCCATGGGAGCCAGGTGACCAGGGGAGCACAGGAAGCCTCAAGCAGCTGTCTTGAAGGTCCACTGAGCCTGAATCCATTTGTGGGGTTGGGGGTGGTGGGGGCGGGTCGAGGGGGCTGGGAGGCCCTAAAAGATGGTGTGTGTAGCTGGCGTGGGTTTTATGGTGGCATTTCTAGGGGACAGAGATGAAGCTGGCCTCTCTTCTTTCCTCTTGATACTTCTCCTGTCCCCATTTCTTTCTTTGTTTTTGGCAGGGAGGGCCCGGGGGTGATGCCAGTTGTCAGGTTTTAGGGCAGCTCCTCGCTCTGGAAGCGGGGTTGCCTTTTAGAGCCAGGAGGAAGGGCCGAGAGGCCCAGACGTCGCTCCGGGCTCGAGGGCCTCACACGTTGCCATTTGTGGATGCGTCGTGAGGCTCCTCCTCAGAACCAGGGCTGCTCAAGGAAGAGCTCACTTCCTAACACGCGGAAGAATACTTGCCACAGTGGCTTGAAATGGGCCTCTCGAGGTGACATTTCGGTGACTTTTTCCCCTTCCTGAAGACGCATAGAATTTTTACATTCCAAACGGGTATAGAACTGTACCTGGTGAAGAAAACAGATCTTTGAAGGCGCTAACCTCGAAAGCTCCCTAGGTGTCAGTGACCGAGGGAGGAGGGGGTTCTTCTCACCTCCGTCTTGCCTTTGAGAGAGGAGCGGCGTGTTTCCACTTTTGTGAACTTCCGGGAACCCCGCTGCCACCCCGATCCCTGGTTTGGCTGGGAAGGTGGGAGGTGGCGAGGCAAACATCCCGTCACCAGCGAATCCCGTCGAAGGCCGCGCTTGGAAAATGAGTCTGCAAAGAAACAGTTCACGCCACGCGTGGAGCCCTTGACCATGGTGTGGCGAACGTGCTCAGAGCCCAGAGGTGGGCAGGGGTGGACGGGGACGAGCGACTCCTTCTCCACTTGGGCCCTCCTGACCACCTGCAGCTCTAGGGGAACCCCCCCAAAGGGCCCCCGCTCAGTGCGGCTCCTGTGCCATGCCACGGTGCACCCCACTTCCGTGGGCACCTCTTATTAAATGTGTGCCCAGATGGTCCCTGAGGATGGGGCCCCGCCTGTTGTCCCCACCTAGAAGTCCAGCCCCGGGAGGCAGGCTGCGGTCCTGCGCTGGACTGAATGTCCACTGTCTGGAACGGGGACTGCGGCTTTGGCGGCTCACAGGTCAGATTTACAGGAGGAAGGGAAGGGCCTGGCTGCCCGCAGTGCCAGCTCCTGGTGCTCTGTCACCCCACACTCAAACAGCAGTGCCCTCCCCTCCTCCGTGCCGTGCTTCCTGCTGTCGCCTCCCTCAGGCTGCAGGGGCCTCTCTTCCCACCTGCCTCCAACCTTCAAGTCCTCCCTGTCCTTCAAGGCCTCGTCCAGATGCCACTCCCTCTGGACAAGCCGCCCCCTGCCGCCCCCCCCGCCCCCCCGCCCCCGCCACCGCCACCGCCACCCCCGCCCTCCCCGCCTCCTAATTACCCCATCACGTGCCCCCTCCTCACTGACTGTTTCCAGGAGGCCCACCACCACCACACACACCCTTTATCGAGTAGTGTAGCTTTAGAGGCAGTCCCGAAGATGGTAGTACCGTACCTTCCTCTCACTATGTTCTGCTTCAATACTGGGGAGGCGTGTTGAGTCTGCCGCTGGGATCTTCACTAGGATTGTCTTGACTCTGTAGATCCTGTTGGGAAGAGCTGACATCTGCTGAACAATACCGAGTCAACCTACGAAGAAACATGGAGGAAGTCTGCATTGCTGTTGGTCTTCTGTGATTTCTTCTGTCAGCGTGTTGTAGACCTCCTCGCATCGATCTTGTGCGTAAGTGTTTAGATTTACACCTGTGTGTGTCATTTTTGATGCTGATATCAATGGTGTGTTTGTAACTTTAAATTCGAGGTGTTCACCGTTAGTATAGAAGAGAGTTGAGAATCATTTTCAAGCCCATTCATTAGCACGGTGATTAAGTCTTCCACAACCTGTGATGAGGCTCTGTTCTGCCTCGGGCTGTCTCTTCAGGCCTGGGATCCCTGGTCAGGAAGGTAGAGCCAGATCCAGTCCCCTGGGTGTTCACGGCACTCTTGATCCTACCGTCCCCCGGGGAGTGGAGGGTTTTGTGGGCTGTAAGCAGCGAAGAACCGCCACCGCCCCACTCTCCCCAGTTTGTTGCTGCGTCCCCGCTGTCCCCATCCGCGAGAACGCTTGGTGCCGCTGTTCGCAAACCAGTCGGCTAAACGACTTTTCACATCTGATCCCGTGATCGTCTGTTTTCTTTGCACTCCAGACGAAACCTAAAATCTGCAGATTTAGTTTCACATACACAATACTGCTACCACCTTGTATGGGCAGAACTTTCCGTGGACTCTACCCCCCCTTCTGCTCTGGGGAGACTTTGGCCAGGAGGGCCAATGGCCCTGGGAGGCCACCGTCAAGCTGTTCCCTTCTGTGAAGGAATTTCCGACCCGGCGACATGATGCAGGGAGCTCAGCCTCCAGGCGTCCTCTATGGGGAATGTGGATCTGAGAATTTCTGCCTGTTCTTCCAAGGGGATACGCAGGGAAGGGGAATTCATGCGACCCACAGTGGACATGTCCTGTGGTTTGCCTCCGACGACAAAGGGAGAGGCAAGCCCTGGCTGAGCTCCCTTCCTGTGACAGCCAGGGAGAGCCAACGCTACGGAGAGATGGCACAGCCTCGGAACAAATGCATGGCTGGGAGTGTACAGCCGAGTCAAGGGAAGGAGCACAGGCCTGTGAGACCAGAGCCAGCCTTGGGTCCTGCTCCAAATCCCAGAGAGGTGATCTGCAGTGTCCTGGAAAGGGAGGAGCTGGCTCGATCTCGGTGGTTCTTCTTTTATGATCGGAGTTTCGTGGGTGCAGGGGAATGTGCTGGAGTGGACCCCACATCCCCGGCTCTGCCTTGAGCATGAGGAAGAGCCATGGGGCTCTTATCCCCCAGTTCTGTGCCGGGGAAAGAAAGAGGCTTCCAGAAAATTCCCAAGGACTGAACTTGACTGTGAGCTCCCCGTGAGGCTGGGCCTGGAGGGAGCAGAAGCAGATACTGATAAGCCTTCCAGAACCGTGACTTCCCGCACAGGTCACACGCACATCCGTGGACACACACCATTCCTCACAACCACAGGGCAGACGCACGAGGTCAGGCGATTACCCTTCTCATGGGCTCCCCTCCCACAGCATCCGTTACGAGAAGTTGCATGACTGGGAGATACATTTAAGTACTCGTATATATCTTTAGCTGCTCTTCTGCTCTTTACTGTTACGTCTTCTCAAGCCGAGGAATATTTCCCGAGACGACCTTGAAGAAATTAATTGGAAATCTGAAGACTAAGGAGGGACTGCGCTACGATGACGTGTATGTCCACATGCAGATCTGGAAAAAGTCGCAGGCTTAGTACAATCCACTAAAGTAGACTTTTGGTGCTCACGTAACTCAGTCATGCTTTTCTCTGCCTTCACACTGCACGTGTCATGATGGGGACTGGATAGGTCCTGTGATAGGTATTGGAGACTAAGCGGTGACACTGACAGGGAGACGCTTGAGCAGAGACCTGAAGGGAAGGAGGGAGACCAGCACGTGGGTCTCACAGGACAGGGATTCAAGGCAGAGAGAAGAGGAAACGTCAAGCCCTGGGGCAGGAGCATCTTGGCGCACTCGTGGAGCAGGAAGGAGGCCTGCGAGGCTGGGGCAGAGCGCGTGAGGGCCCAGCTGTGCAGTTCGACCGGGGAGGTAAGCGGGGGTCAGATCCCGTAGGGCTCCTGGGGCATGGGTGTGTTTGACTTGCACTCTGATGAGTGGAAAGCTGCTGGGGGCGTGAGCTGAGGACGGACCTGACTGGATCCTCTGGAGCTGGGTGGAGAACCGACTGCACGGCTGAGGGCAGGAGAAGGAGCTTGGTTAGGAGCAGCCACGCTCATGTTGTCAAAAGGTGAAGGCGACTCTGAACAGGTAGGGTAGCGGGAGGCAAGGAATGGCCGGATGAGGGCATTACTCTGATGCTGGGAATGAAGGCTTTGCCGATGGGGTGGAGGTGAAGAGGAGAGAGGGGAGAGGTCAAGAAAGACCACAAAGCTGGGGCCTGAACCCCCGTCGGGGTGGAGTTGCCCACGTGGAAAAGAGGGAGAGCGGGTTCAGGGGAGAATTGGAGTATGGTGTGGGCTCGTTCGATGTCCACATGGGGACGTCACGGAGGCAGCTGGGTGGGTGTGAGTCCGGACTGGATGGCAAGGTGTGGAAAGGATAAATAAACGTGGAAGTCACGACAGCACAGATGTCATTGAAGTCCGGAGACTGGCTAAGGTCAGCAAGGGCTCAAAAGCGGTCCAGGATCTACGTCCTGGGTCAACACTGATGCTGAGAGGTTTGGGAGAAACACAGACGTCAGCGATGGAGACAGAGAAGGAAAGGCTACTGAGGTCAGAGAAACACGCCAGCCGACGACAAGACAATCCTCGAAAGAGTAGAATGGACCGAACCGGCAACGAAGTGATGGAAGCATTTCAAGGAGAAGGGACCGACTGTGTCGAATGCAGCCAAGAGAGTCAAGGGTGAGTGATGGACTTTTCCTACAACGGCACTGTGATAGTTACACAACTCTGCACTTGTACAGAGAAAAATCAGTGAATTGGCGTATTTCGGTGTGTGAATTGATGACACTAAATTGTGCCTCAAGAAAACGGTTTCAAAATAAAAGGGCATTTAGCGTGTATCTACCCAGCATTTCTGCTCCCGGGTATTCTTCCCCCAAGGTAAATGAAACTACGTGCTTATAAGGCAGACGTATACGTGAATTTTCACAGCATCTCTGTTCATAACATACCACGCTTGAACTAACGCAGAAGTACATTATTATGTGAAGGGCTGGACATTTTGGGATATATTTACATGAGGTCAAAATACTCAGCCTTCAAAGGAGGGCGTACTGCTTATTCAAATAAAAATACATAGATCTCAAAAAACATTGCTTTGAGCAAAACAGACAGACATCGAACTGTAGGCCGTGATTTACTTCCTTTTCATGAAGTTCTGCCACGACCCAACTGAAGGATGTCAACAGAAATGAAAACAGAGGCTGCGCATGTCGAGGGTGGTTGGGTCTCAATTGAAACGTTGCAGAGGGCTGTTTTCTGTAGTCATGGGAATGATTCATATAGGGGAGGGGGTTTGGACACTCTAGGGGTTCGTGAAGTGTCGAAGATTTGTCAAGTCATGCAGCTAATGTTGACACGTTTCGCTCTATTTTCATTTGATTTGACTAAAAAGCGAAAAGAAAGAGGGAAATCAGAAGGAACACTGAACCGTCATGGAGCTACGCATAGTTTATTTCCAGATCTCCCCCCAGCCCCACCATGTAAGTGACCTTTCCAGACTGTCAGTTGCCGGTCGGGTTCCAGGCGGAATGTCGGGAGCCGACATTTGTTGTGGCTGGTGTTGCCACGGTGACTGGGCAGAGCCCTGTGGTGGGTCAGTGCCATGGAGGGGCTGCCGTCCTCTGTGGAGCTGGGCTTTGGGCCGATCCTCGGCAAGCTGGGCGAGGTGGTGGTGGCGCTGCTGCCCGATGGCCTGAGTCCACGCCTCACTTGCCACAGCCTCCAGTGGGAGACAGTGATGCGCCCACCTGTCGTCGGTTTACTGGTGGGTCTCTTATTTCTCTTCAGACTTGTTCAGTCTGTTAGAAGTCGACGTTACGTGAGACGTGAAAAGCGGCTGGCAGAAGCAGTGGCTGCAGCGATTGAGGAGAAATGCCAGCTCATTGACAAGCTCAGCGCTGCTCAAGAGGAGTATATGGGGATCGACTCGTCTTCAGAGAACGCCAGGCTAGAGAGAGAGTCGCTAAATATACCCGGCCTCACAGACGCTTCCCGAAAGGTGACGAGGACCAACTCAGTGCTGATGGAGGAATTAACTGGCCTGGTTCGAGAACTGAAGGCAGAGAGAGCCAAACGGTCGAAAGAAGAAGGAGAGATGGCCGAGATGCTAAAAGCGCTCGCGTCCATAGGAGCGGTCGTGAGATCCAGCACGTCACGAGGAGCTTTGCCAAAGCTGCCCGGAGGCCGAGAGCCAAGCCCTGCTGGTCCCTTCCCCGGCGGTGGGCCTGGGTCTTAAAGCGGGGCTGTTCTCTCCCCCTCCACGCAGGCCTCCCAAGCCGCCTGGCTGCCTCCAGCCAGCTGGACCTCCATCGGAGCGTTCCTGAGGCCAGTGGATGCAGGGGAGCCCCTTCGCTGGGCTGGAGATCCTCTACCTTCGCCTGCTGGACACCGCAGACGGCTCCTTCGCGGTCAGTTCCTCCAAATCGACAGACTTTTGGAATTCCTAGAGCACACCGAGAAAAGTGGGACTTTGTTTCACTTCACGGACTGTTTGGATTATCCCTCGTTAGTAGTGAAGAAGAGACTGATCTTTTCCTTAAATTGAACCTTCATCAAACTACCTTTCTCTAGACGATATTGTGTAAATATTATGTATATATTAAACTTCAGTGAATTATTAACGGTGTCTGTCTCAGTGTTGCATTGAAAGTTGTAAATGTGCGCCATGTAGCAGTCAAGACTTTTAGCAATCGACAGCAGTCTTGTTTCAGAGTAGTATTCCCAACAGTCGCGACTCACAAGTCGAAGGAGCTTTCTTGGACTAAGTGTGTAGTGGTTAGAAAAAGAAAAAGCTGATCGATCTCTTTGGGGATCAAGTTAGATTGCCTGGTTAGAGAGAGGTTTGCCTTCTTTTGTGACTTGATTCTAATGTGGCAACGGCTAAACAATTGTCAAGAAACAAATGATAAACTACGTGGAGGTTTGTCCTTGCACTACACGAAGGCCGAGGGAGAGTTTACTGATGAAGAGGAAATCACCTTTGACATCTGGGGGGAACCTCCTCGTTGCTGCCCTCGGCCCCCTCTACTCACCAGCTAACGCTCCACACTGGAAAGCTGAGGGAAGTCTCAGGGGTTTCTCTCCCATGTGACGAAGTGAGGGTCTCGATCATTCCTAGTTTCACTCACAGATAATGTCCCCCAGTTAGGCAACGAGCACCAGCTGCGGATGACTCTAGTGGCAGGAAAGCAGCAAGTGGCAGTTGGAGCAAATAGGAGGGGTCACATGAGACGAATGGCAGAGACAGCATCAGCAGCACAGAAAGGATTTCTCCTCTTAAGTCGAGAGAAAGCAACAAACCAAAAACCTGTGCTTGCCTTGGCAACAGAGCAATGAAGACTAGAATGCGAGAGCCTGCCCTTGTGTTGCTGACATTTTAGGAAGGACAGGCAGGTGCTAAAGAATCAAATTGAGTAGAAGACATGGCATATTAGGTGATAACGAATGTTCTGGAGAAGAATAAACAAGGCAGGGTAAGGGGTGATGGGTGTGGGAATGGGGGGCACACTTGCCTAGACACACACTCTCGGTGGGAGTGGTCACCTGAGCACTGAGGAGCCCTGGAGGAGAGCTCTGTAGGCAGGGGGGGCAGAACGGGCCATGGCTCTGAAGGCGGCATGAGCACGGTGAGTGTGAGAAGCGACCAGGAGCCAGAGTGGCCCGAGTGCAGTGAGTGAAGCCAGAGAGAAGGGGGTCAAGGCCATCAGGGGTCAGAAGGTGGAGGGAGTCGAATCCACCGTAAAGAGTTTGGTTTCCCTTTCAGAGGACAGAAGCTGCCATGGGGAAGAGGAGAACAGAGGGAAACCTGTGGGAGAGCATGGCAGGGACTCGAGGCTGAGGATGGTGAAGGCTGCCCCCGGGCAGCGGTGGAGGTGGAGACGGAGAGATGGGGTGGGATCCGGGACCTGTCCTGCAGGCAGAGACCGTGAGACGTGCTGATGCCTGTGGGTGTGAGAAAAGAGAGGCGTCGGCATGGGGACGGGAGCCCCAGGTGAGGGGTGGTGTCCTTCAGCGAGATGGGGGGAATGGCAGAGGAGTGCCTTTGGACGGGAAATCAGAGTGGGTCTCTGTGAGAGTTAGGTTTCAGGGCCCCTCAGCCAGCAGAGTAGAAATACCGAATGTTCGGAGGAGACAGGTGTCTGCGCTCAGAGGAGCGTTCACGGCTGCAGATAGAAGTACGCAGGGGCATCGGGGAGGGAAGTTCCCGTAGCAGAGACGATGTCCAAGGGCCGAGAAGATGCCACAGGGTAGACTCCATGGGCCTGTTTGCGGCGAGAGCCCATCTTACAGATGCAGAAGCTGAGGCCCAGAGAAGTGAAGTGAATATTTACCTCTTCCTTTCTCTGGAGTGGAAGGGTCAGTAATCAGCCCAGGCCTGCCTCTGGTGTCCTGGGCTTGGAGGCCTCACAGATGAAAACAGTAGAGAACAGAAGCCAGGTGTCCCATGGGAGCCAGGTGACCAGGGGAGCACAGGAAGCCTCAAGCAGCTGTCTTGAAGGTCCACTGAGCCTGAATCCATTTGTGGGGTTGGGGGTGGTGGGGGCGGGTCGAGGGGGCTGGGAGGCCCTAAAAGATGGTGTGTGTAGCTGGCGTGGGTTTTATGGTGGCATTTCTAGGGGACAGAGATGAAGCTGGCCTCTCTTCTTTCCTCTTGATACTTCTCCTGTCCCCATTTCTTTCTTTGTTTTTGGCAGGGAGGGCCCGGGGGTGATGCCAGTTGTCAGGTTTTAGGGCAGCTCCTCGCTCTGGAAGCGGGGTTGCCTTTTAGAGCCAGGAGGAAGGGCCGAGAGGCCCAGACGTCGCTCCGGGCTCGAGGGCCTCACACGTTGCCATTTGTGGATGCGTCGTGAGGCTCCTCCTCAGAACCAGGGCTGCTCAAGGAAGAGCTCACTTCCTAACACGCGGAAGAATACTTGCCACAGTGGCTTGAAATGGGCCTCTCGAGGTGACATTTCGGTGACTTTTTCCCCTTCCTGAAGACGCATATAATTTTTACATTCCAAACGGGTATAGAACTGTACCTGGTGAAGAAAACAGATCTTTGAAGGCGCTAACCTCGAAAGCTCCCTAGGTGTCAGTGACCGAGGGAGGAGGGGGTTCTTCTCACCTCCGTCTTGCCTTTGAGAGAGGAGCGGCGTGTTTCCACTTTTGTGAACTTCCGGGAACCCCGCTGCCACCCCGATCCCTGGTTTGGCTGGGAAGGTGGGAGGTGGCGAGGCAAACATCCCGTCACCAGCGAATCCCGTCGAAGGCCGCGCTTGGAAAATGAGTCTGCAAAGAAACAGTTCACGCCACGCGTGGAGCCCTTGACCATGGTGTGGCGAACGTGCTCAGAGCCCAGAGGTGGGCAGGGGTGGACGGGGACGAGCGACTCCTTCTCCACTTGGGCCCTCCTGACCACCTGCAGCTCTAGGGGAACCCCCCCAAAGGGCCCCCGCTCAGTGCGGCTCCTGTGCCATGCCACGGTGCACCCCACTTCCGTGGGCACCTCTTATTAAATGTGTGCCCAGATGGTCCCTGAGGATGGGGCCCCGCCTGTTGTCCCCACCTAGAAGTCCAGCCCCGGGAGGCAGGCTGCGGTCCTGCGCTGGACTGAATGTCCACTGTCTGGAACGGGGACTGCGGCTTTGGCGGCTCACAGGTCAGATTTACAGGAGGAAGGGAAGGGCCTGGCTGCCCGCAGTGCCAGCTCCTGGTGCTCTGTCACCCCACACTCACACAGCAGTGCCCTCCCCTCCTCCGTGCCGTGCTTCCTGCTGTCGCCTCCCTCAGGCTGCAGGGGCCTCTCTTCCCACCTGCCTCCAACCTTCAAGTCCTCCCTGTCCTTCAAGGCCTCGTCCAGATGCCACTCCCTCTGGACAAGCCGCCCCCTGCCGCCCCCCCCCGCCCCCCCCGCCACCGCCACCGCCACCGCCACCCCCGCCCTCCCCGCCTCCTAATTACCCCATCACGTGCCCCCTCCTCACTGACTGTTTCCAGGAGGCCCACCACCACCACACACACCCTTTATCGAGTAGTGTAGCTTTAGAGGCAGTCCCGAAGATGGTAGTACCGTACCTTCCTCTCACTATGTTCTGCTTCAATACTGAGGAGGCGTGTTGAGTCTGCCGCTGGGATCTTCACTAGGATTGTCTTGACTCTGTAGATCCTGTTGGGAAGAGCTGACATCTGCTGAACAATACCGAGTCAACCTATGAAGAAACATGGAGGAAGTCTGCATTGCTGTTGGTCTTCTGTGATTTCTTCTGTCAGCGTGTTGTAGACCTCCTCACATCGATCTTGTGCGTAAGTGTTTAGATTTACACCTGTGTGTGTCATTTTTGATGCTGATATCAATGATGTGTTTGTAACTTTAAATTCGAGGTGTTCACCGTTAGTATAGAAGAGAGTTGAGAATCATTTTCAAGCCCATTCATTAGCACGGTGATTAAGTCTTCCACAACCTGTGATGAGGCTCTGTTCTGCCTCGGGCTGTCTCTTCAGGCCTGGGATCCCTGGTCAGGAAGGTAGAGCCAGATCCAGTCCCCTGGGTGTTCACGGCACTCTTGATCCTACCGTCCCCCGGGGAGTGGAGGGTTTTGTGGGCTGTAAGCAGCGAAGAACCGCCACCGCCCCACTCTCCCCAGTTTGTTGCTGCGTCCCCGCTGTCCCCATCCGCGAGAACGCTTGGTGCCGCTGTTCGCAAACCAGTCGGCTAAACGACTTTTCACATCTGATCCCGTGATCGTCTGTTTTCTTTGCACTCCAGACGAAACCTAAAATCTGCAGATTTAGTTTCACATACACAATACTGCTACCACCTTGTATGGGCAGAACTTTCCGTGGACTCTACCCCCCCTTCTGCTCTGGGGAGACTTTGGCCAGGAGGGCCAATGGCCCTGGGAGGCCACCGTCAAGCTGTTCCCTTCTGTGAAGGAATTTCCGACCCGGCGACATGATGCAGGGAGCTCAGCCTCCAGGCGTCCTCTATGGGGAATGTGGATCTGAGAATTTCTGCCTGTTCTTCCAAGGGGATACGCAGGGAAGGGGAATTCATGCGACCCACGGTGGACATGTCCTGTGGTTTGCCTCCGAAGACAAAGGGAGAGGCAAGCCCTGGCTGAGCTCCCTTCCTGTGACAGCCAGGGAGAGCCAACGCTACGGAGAGATGCCACAGCCTCGGAACAAATGCATGGCTGGGAGTGTACAGCCGAGTCAAGGGAAGGAGCACAGGCCTGTGAGACCAGAGCCAGCCTTGGGTCCTGCTCCAAATCCCAGAGAGGTGATCTGCAGTGTCCTGGAAAGGGAGGAGCTGGCTCGATCTCGGTGGTTCTTCTTTTATGATCGGAGTTTCGTGGGTGCAGGGGAATGTGCTGGAGTGGACCCCACATCCCCGGCTCTGCCTTGAGCATGAGGAAGAGCCATGGGGCTCTTATCCCCCAGTTCTGTGCCGGGGAAAGAAAGAGGCTTCCAGAAAATTCCCAAGGACTGAACTTGACTGTGAGCTCCCCGTGAGGCTGGGCCTGGAGGGAGCAGAAGCAGATACTGATAAGCCTTCCAGAACCGTGACTTCCCGCACAGGTCACACGCACATCCGTGGACACACACCATTCCTCACAACCACAGGGCAGACGCACGAGGTCAGGCGATTACCCTTCTCATGGGCTCCCCTCCCACAGCATCCGTTACGAGAAGTTGCATGACTGGGAGATACATTTAAGTACTCGTATATATCTTTAGCTGCTCTTTACTGTTACGTCTTCTCAAGCCGAGGAATATTTCCCGAGACGACCTTGAAGAAATTAATTGGAAATCTGAAGACTAAGGAGGGACTGCGCTACGATGACGTGTATGTCCACATGCAGATCTGGAAAAAGTCGCAGGCTTAGTACAATCCACTAAAGTAGACTTTTGGTGCTCACGTAACTCAGTCATGCTTTTCTCTGCCTTCACACTGCACGTGTCATGATGGGGACTGGATAGGTCCTGTGATAGGTATTGGAGACTAAGCGGTGACACTGACAGGGAGACGCTTGAGCAGAGACCTGAAGGGAAGGAGGGAGACCAGCACGTGGGTCTCACAGGACAGGGATTCAAGGCAGAGAGAAGAGGAAACGTCAAGCCCTGGGGCAGGAGCATCTTGGCGCACTCGTGGAGCAGGAAGGAGGCCTGCGAGGCTGGGGCAGAGCGCGTGAGGGCCCAGCTGTGCAGTTCGACCGGGGAGGTAAGCGGGGGTCAGATCCCGTAGGGCTCCTGGGGCATGGGTGTGTTTGACTTGCACTCTGATGAGTGGAAAGCTGCTGGGGGCGTGAGCTGAGGACGGACCTGACTGGATCCTCTGGAGCTGGGTGGAGAACCGACTGCACGGCTGAGGGCAGGAGAAGGAGCTTGGTTAGGAGCAGCCACGCTCATGTTGTCAAAAGGTGAAGGCGACTCTGAACAGGTAGGGTAGCGGGAGGCAAGGAATGGCCGGATGAGGGCATTACTCTGATGCTGGGAATGAAGGCTTTGCCGATGGGGTGGAGGTGAAGAGGAGAGAGGGGAGAGGTCAAGAAAGACCACAAAGCTGGGGCCTGAACCCCCGTCGGGGTGGAGTTGCCCACGTGGAAAAGAGGGAGAGCGGGTTCAGGGGAGAATTGGAGTATGGTGTGGGCTCGTTCGATGTCCACATGGGGACGTCACGGAGGCAGCTGGGTGGGTGTGAGTCCGGACTGGATGGCAAGGTGTGGAAAGGATAAATAAACGTGGAAGTCACGACAGCACAGATGTCATTGAAGTCCGGAGACTGGCTAAGGTCAGCAAGGGCTCAAAAGCGGTCCAGGATCTACGTCCTGGGTCAACACTGATGCTGAGAGGTTTGGGAGAAACACAGACGTCAGCGATGGAGACAGAGAAGGAAAGGCTACTGAGGTCAGAGAAACACGCCAGCCGACGACAAGACAATCCTCGAAAGAGTAGAATGGACCGAACCGGCAACGAAGTGATGGAAGCATTTCAAGGAGAAGGGACCGACTGTGTCGAATGCAGCCAAGAGAGTCAAGGGTGAGTGATGGACTTTTCCTACAACGGCACTGTGATAGTTACACAACTCTGCACTTGTACAGAGAAAAATCAGTGAATTGGCGTATTTCGGTGTGTGAATTGATGACACTAAATTGTGCCTCAAGAAAACGGTTTCAAAATAAAAGGGCATTTAGCGTGTATCTACCCAGCATTTCTGCTCCCGGGTATTCTTCCCCCAAGGTAAATGAAACTACGTGCTTATAAGGCAGACGTATACGTGAATTTTCACAGCATCTCTGTTCATAACATACCACGCTTGAACTAACGCAGAAGTACATTATTATGTGAAGGGCTGGACATTTTGGGATATATTTACATGAGGTCAAAATACTCAGCCTTCAAAGGAGGGCGTACTGCTTATTCAAATAAAAATACATAGATCTCAAAAAACATTGCTTTGAGCAAAACAGACAGACATCGAACTGTAGGCCGTGATTTACTTCCTTTTCATGAAGTTCTGCCACGACCCAACTGAAGGATGTCAACAGAAATGAAAACAGAGGCTGCGCATGTCGAGGGTGGTTGGGTCTCAATTGAAACGTTGCAGAGGGCTGTTTTCTGTAGTCATGGGAATGATTCATATAGGGGAGGGGGTTTGGACACTCTAGGGGTTCGTGAAGTGTCGAAGATTTGTCAAGTCATGCAGCTAATGTTGACACGTTTCGCTCTATTTTCATTTGATTTGACTAAAAAGCGAAAAGAAAGAGGGAAATCAGAAGGAACACTGAACCGTCATGGAGCTACGCATAGTTTATTTCCAGATCTCCCCCCAGCCCCACCATGTAAGTGACCTTTCCAGACTGTCAGTTGCCGGTCGGGTTCCAGGCGGAATGTCGGGAGCCGACATTTGTTGTGGCTGGTGTTGCCACGGTGACTGGGCAGAGCCCTGTGGTGGGTCAGTGCCATGGAGGGGCTGCCGTCCTCTGTGGAGCTGGGCTTTGGGCCGATCCTCGGCAAGCTGGGCGAGGTGGTGGTGGCGCTGCTGCCCGATGGCCTGAGTCCACGCCTCACTTGCCACAGCCTCCAGTGGGAGACAGTGATGCGCCCACCTGTCGTCGGTTTACTGGTGGGTCTCTTATTTCTCTTCAGACTTGTTCAGTCTGTTAGAAGTCGACGTTACGTGAGACGTGAAAAGCGGCTGGCAGAAGCAGTGGCTGCAGCGATTGAGGAGAAATGCCAGCTCATTGACAAGCTCAGCGCTGCTCAAGAGGAGTATATAGGGATCGACTCGTCTTCAGAGAACGCCAGGCTAGAGAGAGAGTCGCTAAATATACCCGGCCTCACAGACGCTTCCCGAAAGGTGACGAGGACCAACTCAGTGCTGATGGAGGAATTAACTGGCCTGGTTCGAGAACTGAAGGCAGAGAGAGCCAAACGGTCGAAAGAAGAAGGAGAGATGGCCGAGATGCTAAAAGCGCTCGCGTCCATAGGAGCGGTCGTGAGATCCAGCACGTCACGAGGAGCTTTGCCAAAGCTGCCCGGAGGCCGAGAGCCAAGCCCTGCTGGTCCCTTCCCCGGCGGTGGGCCTGGGTCTTAAAGCGGGGCTGTTCTCTCCCCCTCCACGCAGGCCTCCCAAGCCGCCTGGCTGCCTCCAGCCAGCTGGACCTCCATCGGAGCGTTCCTGAGGCCAGTGGATGCAGGGGAGCCCCTTCGCTGGGCTGGAGATCCTCTACCTTCGCCTGCTGGACACCGCAGACGGCTCCTTCGCGGTCAGTTCCTCCAAATCGACAGACTTTTGGAATTCCTAGAGCACACCAAGAAAAGTGGGACTTTGTTTCACTTCACGGACTGTTTGGATTATCCCTCGTTAGTAGTGAAGAAGAGACTGATCTTTTCCTTAAATTGAACCTTCATCAAACTACCTTTCTCTAGACGATATTGTGTAAATATTATGTATATATTAAACTTCAGTGAATTATTCACGGTGTCTGTCTCAGTGTTGCATTGAAAGTTGTAAATGTGCGCCATGTAGCAGTCAAGACTTTTAGCAATCGACAGCAGTCTTGTTTCAGAGTAGTATTCCCAACAGTCGCGACTCACAAGTCGAAGGAGCTTTCTTGGACTAAGTGTGTAGTGGTTAGAAAAAGAAAAAGCTGATCGATCTCTTTGGGGATCAAGTTAGATTGCCTGGTTAGAGAGAGGTTTGCCTTCTTTTGTGACTTGATTCTAATGTGGCAACGGCTAAACAATTGTCAAGAAACAAATGATAAACTACGTGGAGGTTTGTCCTTGCACTACACGAAGGCCGAGGGAGAGTTTACTGATGAAGAGGAAATCACCTTTGACATCTGGGGGGAACCTCCTCGTTGCTGCCCTCGGCCCCCTCTACTCACCAGCTAACGCTCCACACTGGAAAGCTGAGGGAAGTCTCAGGGGTTTCTCTCCCATGTGACGAAGTGAGGGTCTCGATCATTCCTAGTTTCACTCACAGATAATGTCCCCCAGTTAGGCAACGAGCACCAGCTGCGGATGACTCTAGTGGCAGGAAAGCAGCAAGTGGCAGTTGGAGCAAATAGGAGGGGTCACATGAGACAAATGGCAGAGACAGCATCAGCAGCACAGAAAGGATTTCTCCTCTTAAGTCGAGAGAAAGCAACAAACCAAAAACCTGTGCTTGCCTTGGCAACAGAGCAATGAAGACTAGAATGCGAGAGCCTGCCCTTGTGTTGCTGACATTTTAGGAAGGACAGGCAGGTGCTAAAGAATCAAATTGAGTAGAAGACATGGCATATTAGGTGATAACGAATGTTCTGGAGAAGAATAAACAAGGCAGGGTAAGGGGTGATGGGTGTGGGAATGGGGGGCACACTTGCCTAGACACACACTCTCGGTGGGAGTGGTCACCTGAGCACTGAGGAGCCCTGGAGGAGAGCTCTGTAGGCAGGGGGGGCAGAACGGGCCATGGCTCTGAAGGCGGCATGAGCACGGTGAGTGTGAGAAGCGACCAGGAGCCAGAGTGGCCCGAGTGCAGTGAGTGAAGCCAGAGAGAAGGGGGTCAAGGCCATCAGGGGTCAGAAGGTGGAGGGAGTCGAATCCACCGTAAAGAGTTTGGTTTCCCTTTCAGAGGACAGAAGCTGCCATGGGGAAGAGGAGAACAGAGGGAAACCTGTGGGAGAGCATGGCAGGGACTCGAGGCTGAGGATGGTGAAGGCTGCCCCCGGGCAGCGGTGGAGGTGGAGACGGAGAGATGGGGTGGGATCCGGGACCTGTCCTGCAGGCAGAGACCGTGAGACGTGCTGATGCCTGTGGGTGTGAGAAAAGAGAGGCGTCGGCATGGGGACGGGAGCCCCAGGTGAGGGGTGGTGTCCTTCAGCGAGATGGGGGGAATGGCAGAGGAGTGCCTTTGGACGGGAAATCAGAGTGGGTCTCTGTGAGAGTTAGGTTTCAGGGCCCCTCAGCCAGCAGAGTAGAAATACCGAATGTTCGGAGGAGACAGGTGTCTGCGCTCAGAGGAGCGTTCACGGCTGCAGATAGAAGTACGCAGGGGCATCGGGGAGGGAAGTTCCCGTAGCAGAGACGATGTCCAAGGGCCGAGAAGATGCCACAGGGTAGACTCCATGGGCCTGTTTGCGGCGAGAGCCCATCTTACAGATGCAGAAGCTGAGGCCCAGAGAAGTGAAGTGAATATTTACCTCTTCCTTTCTCTGGAGTGGAAGGGTCAGTAATCAGCCCAGGCCTGCCTCTGGTGTCCTGGGCTTGGAGGCCTCACAGATGAAAACAGTAGAGAACAGAAGCCAGGTGTCCCATGGGAGCCAGGTGACCAGGGGAGCACAGGAAGCCTCAAGCAGCTGTCTTGAAGGTCCACTGAGCCTGAATCCATTTGTGGGGTTGGGGGTGGTGGGGGCGGGTCGAGGGGGCTGGGAGGCCCTAAAAGATGGTGTGTGTAGCTGGCGTGGGTTTTATGGTGGCATTTCTAGGGGACAGAGATGAAGCTGGCCTCTCTTCTTTCCTCTTGATACTTCTCCTGTCCCCATTTCTTTCTTTGTTTTTGGCAGGGAGGGCCCGGGGGTGATGCCAGTTGTCAGGTTTTAGGGCAGCTCCTCGCTCTGGAAGCGGGGTTGCCTTTTAGAGCCAGGAGGAAGGGCCGAGAGGCCCAGACGTCGCTCCGGGCTCGAGGGCCTCACACGTTGCCATTTGTGGATGCGTCGTGAGGCTCCTCCTCAGAACCAGGGCTGCTCAAGGAAGAGCTCACTTCCTAACACGCGGAAGAATACTTGCCACAGTGGCTTGAAATGGGCCTCTCGAGGTGACATTTCGGTGACTTTTTCCCCTTCCTGAAGACGCATATAATTTTTACATTCCAAACGGGTATAGAACTGTACCTGGTGAAGAAAACAGATCTTTGAAGGCGCTAACCTCGAAAGCTCCCTAGGTGTCAGTGACCGAGGGAGGAGGGGGTTCTTCTCACCTCCGTCTTGCCTTTGAGAGAGGAGCGGCGTGTTTCCACTTTTGTGAACTTCCGGGAACCCCGCTGCCACCCCGATCCCTGGTTTGGCTGGGAAGGTGGGAGGTGGCGAGGCAAACATCCCGTCACCAGCGAATCCCGTCGAAGGCCGCGCTTGGAAAATGAGTCTGCAAAGAAACAGTTCACGCCACGCGTGGAGCCCTTGACCATGGTGTGGCGAACGTGCTCAGAGCCCAGAGGTGGGCAGGGGTGGACGGGGACGAGCGACTCCTTCTCCACTTGGGCCCTCCTGACCACCTGCAGCTCTAGGGGAACCCCCCCAAAGGGCCCCCGCTCAGTGCGGCTCCTGTGCCATGCCACGGTGCACCCCACTTCCGTGGGCACCTCTTATTAAATGTGTGCCCAGATGGTCCCTGAGGATGGGGCCCCGCCTGTTGTCCCCACCTAGAAGTCCAGCCCCGGGAGGCAGGCTGCGGTCCTGCGCTGGACTGAATGTCCACTGTCTGGAACGGGGACTGCGGCTTTGGCGGCTCACAGGTCAGATTTACAGGAGGAAGGGAAGGGCCTGGCTGCCCGCAGTGCCAGCTCCTGGTGCTCTGTCACCCCACACTCACACAGCAGTGCCCTCCCCTCCTCCGTGCCGTGCTTCCTGCTGTCGCCTCCCTCAGGCTGCAGGGGCCTCTCTTCCCACCTGCCTCCAACCTTCAAGTCCTCCCTGTCCTTCAAGGCCTCGTCCAGATGCCACTCCCTCTGGACAAGCCGCCCCCTGCCGCCCCCCCCGCCCCCCCCCCCGCCACCGCCACCCCGCCCTCCCCGCCTCCTAATTACCCCATCACGTGCCCCCTCCTCACTGACTGTTTCCAGGAGGCCCACCACCACCACACACACCCTTTATCGAGTAGTGTAGCTTTAGAGGCAGTCCCGAAGATGGTAGTACCGTACCTTCCTCTCACTATGTTCTGCTTCAATACTGGGGAGGCGTGTTGAGTCTGCCGCTGGGATCTTCACTAGGATTGTCTTGACTCTGTAGATCCTGTTGGGAAGAGCTGACATCTGCTGAACAATACCGAGTCAACCTATGAAGAAACATGGAGGAAGTCTGCATTGCTGTTGGTCTTCTGTGATTTCTTCTGTCAGCGTGTTGTAGACCTCCTCACATCGATCTTGTGCGTAAGTGTTTAGATTTACACCTGTGTGTGTCATTTTTGATGCTGATATCAATGATGTGTTTGTAACTTGAAATTCGAGGTGTTCACCGTTAGTATAGAAGAGAGTTGAGAATCATTTTCAAGCCCATTCATTAGCACGGTGATTAAGTCTTCCACAACCTGTGATGAGGCTCTGTTCTGCCTCGGGCTGTCTCTTCAGGCCTGGGATCCCTGGTCAGGAAGGTAGAGCCAGATCCAGTCCCCTGGGTGTTCACGGCACTCTTGATCCTACCGTCCCCCGGGGAGTGGAGGGTTTTGTGGGCTGTAAGCAGCGAAGAACCGCCACCGCCCCACTCTCCCCAGTTTGTTGCTGCGTCCCCGCTGTCCCCATCCGCGAGAACGCTTGGTGCCGCTGTTCGCAAACCAGTCGGCTAAACGACTTTTCACATCTGATCCCGTGATCGTCTGTTTTCTTTGCACTCCAGACGAAACCTAAAATCTGCAGATTTAGTTTCACATACACAATACTGCTACCATCTTGTATGGGCAGAACTTTCCGTGGACTCTACCCCCCCTTCTGCTCTGGGGAGACTTTGGCCAGGAGGGCCAATGGCCCTGGGAGGCCACCGTCAAGCTGTTCCCTTCTGTGAAGGAATTTCCGACCCGGCGACATGATGCAGGGAGCTCAGCCTCCAGGCGTCCTCTATGGGGAATGTGGATCTGAGAATTTCTGCCTGTTCTTCCAAGGGGATACGCAGGGAAGGGGAATTCATGCGACCCACGGTGGACATGTCCTGTGGTTTGCCTCCGACGACAAAGGGAGAGGCAAGCCCTGGCTGAGCTCCCTTCCTGTGACAGCCAGGGAGAGCCAACGCTACGGAGAGATGCCACAGCCTCGGAACAAATGCATGGCTGGGAGTGTACAGCCGAGTCAAGGGAAGGAGCACAGGCCTGTGAGACCAGAGCCAGCCTTGGGTCCTGCTCCAAATCCCAGAGAGGTGATCTGCAGTGTCCTGGAAAGGGAGGAGCTGGCTCGATCTCGGTGGTTCTTCTTTTATGATCGGAGTTTCGTGGGTGCAGGGGAATGTGCTGGAGTGGACCCCACATCCCCGGCTCTGCCTTGAGCATGAGGAAGAGCCATGGGGCTCTTATCCCCCAGTTCTGTGCCGGGGAAAGAAAGAGGCTTCCAGAAAATTCCCAAGGACTGAACTTGACTGTGAGCTCCCCGTGAGGCTGGGCCTGGAGGGAGCAGAAGCAGATACTGATAAGCCTTCCAGAACCGTGACTTCCCGCACAGGTCACACGCACATCCGTGGACACACACCATTCCTCACAACCACAGGGCAGACGCACGAGGTCAGGCGATTACCCTTCTCATGGGCTCCCCTCCCACAGCATCCGTTACGAGAAGTTGCATGACTGGGAGATACATTTAAGTACTCGTATATATCTTTAGCTGCTCTTCTGCTCTTTACTGTTACGTCTTCTCAAGCCGAGGAATATTTCCCGAGACGACCTTGAAGAAATTAATTGGAAATCTGAAGACTAAGGAGGGACTGCGCTACGATGACGTGTATGTCCACATGCAGATCTGGAAAAAGTCGCAGGCTTAGTACAATCCACTAAAGTAGACTTTTGGTGCTCACGTAACTCAGTCATGCTTTTCTCTGCCTTCACACTGCACGTGTCATGATGGGGACTGGATAGGTCCTGTGATAGGTATTGGAGACTAAGCGGTGACACTGACAGGGAGACGCTTGAGCAGAGACCTGAAGGGAAGGAGGGAGACCAGCACGTGGGTCTCACAGGACAGGGATTCAAGGCAGAGAGAAGAGGAAACGTCAAGCCCTGGGGCAGGAGCATCTTGGCGCACTCGTGGAGCAGGAAGGAGGCCTGCGAGGCTGGGGCAGAGCGCGTGAGGGCCCAGCTGTGCAGTTCGACCGGGGAGGTAAGCGGGGGTCAGATCCCGTAGGGCTCCTGGGGCATGGGTGTGTTTGACTTGCACTCTGATGAGTGGAAAGCTGCTGGGGGCGTGAGCTGAGGACGGACCTGACTGGATCCTCTGGAGCTGGGTGGAGAACCGACTGCACGGCTGAGGGCAGGAGAAGGAGCTTGGTTAGGAGCAGCCACGCTCATGTTGTCAAAAGGTGAAGGCGACTCTGAACAGGTAGGGTAGCGGGAGGCAAGGAATGGCCGGATGAGGGCATTACTCTGATGCTGGGAATGAAGGCTTTGCCGATGGGGTGGAGGTGAAGAGGAGAGAGGGGAGAGGTCAAGAAAGACCACAAAGCTGGGGCCTGAACCCCCGTCGGGGTGGAGTTGCCCACGTGGAAAAGAGGGAGAGCGGGTTCAGGGGAGAATTGGAGTATGGTGTGGGCTCGTTCGATGTCCACATGGGGACGTCACGGAGGCAGCTGGGTGGGTGTGAGTCCGGACTGGATGGCAAGGTGTGGAAAGGATAAATAAACGTGGAAGTCACGACAGCACAGATGTCATTGAAGTCCGGAGACTGGCTAAGGTCAGCAAGGGCTCAAAAGCGGTCCAGGATCTACGTCCTGGGTCAACACTGATGCTGAGAGGTTTGGGAGAAACACAGACGTCAGCGATGGAGACAGAGAAGGAAAGGCTACTGAGGTCAGAGAAACACGCCAGCCGACGACAAGACAATCCTCGAAAGAGTAGAATGGACCGAACCGGCAACGAAGTGATGGAAGCATTTCAAGGAGAAGGGACCGACTGTGTCGAATGCAGCCAAGAGAGTCAAGGGTGAGTGATGGACTTTTCCTACAACGGCACTGTGATAGTTACACAACTCTGCACTTGTACAGAGAAAAATCAGTGAATTGGCGTATTTCGGTGTGTGAATTGATGACACTAAATTGTGCCTCAAGAAAACGGTTTCAAAATAAAAGGGCATTTAGCGTGTATCTACCCAGCATTTCTGCTCCCGGGTATTCTTCCCCCAAGGTAAATGAAACTACGTGCTTATAAGGCAGACGTATACGTGAATTTTCACAGCATCTCTGTTCATAACATACCACGCTTGAACTAACGCAGAAGTACATTATTATGTGAAGGGCTGGACATTTTGGGATATATTTACATGAGGTCAAAATACTCAGCCTTCAAAGGAGGGCGTACTGCTTATTCAAATAAAAATACATAGATCTCAAAAAACATTGCTTTGAGCAAAACAGACAGACATCGAACTGTAGGCCGTGATTTACTTCCTTTTCATGAAGTTCTGCCACGACCCAACTGAAGGATGTCAACAGAAATGAAAACAGAGGCTGCGCATGTCGAGGGTGGTTGGGTCTCAATTGAAACGTTGCAGAGGGCTGTTTTCTGTAGTCATGGGAATGATTCATATAGGGGAGGGGGTTTGGACACTCTAGGGGTTCGTGAAGTGTCGAAGATTTGTCAAGTCATGCAGCTAATGTTGACACGTTTCGCTCTATTTTCATTTGATTTGACTAAAAAGCGAAAAGAAAGAGGGAAATCAGAAGGAACACTGAACCGTCATGGAGCTACGCATAGTTTATTTCCAGATCTCCCCCCAGCCCCACCATGTAAGTGACCTTTCCAGACTGTCAGTTGCCGGTCGGGTTCCAGGCGGAATGTCGGGAGCCGACATTTGTTGTGGCTGGTGTTGCCACGGTGAGTGGGCAGAGCCCTGTGGTGGGTCAGTGCCATGGAGGGGCTGCCGTCCTCTGTGGAGCTGGGCTTTGGGCCGATCCTCGGCAAGCTGGGCGAGGTGGTGGTGGCGCTGCTGCCCGATGGCCTGAGTCCACGCCTCACTTGCCACAGCCTCCAGTGGGAGACAGTGATGCGCCCACCTGTCGTCGGTTTACTGGTGGGTCTCTTATTTCTCTTCAGACTTGTTCAGTCTGTTAGAAGTCGACGTTACGTGAGACGTGAAAAGCGGCTGGCAGAAGCAGTGGCTGCAGCGATTGAGGAGAAATGCCAGCTCATTGACAAGCTCAGCGCTGCTCAAGAGGAGTATATGGGGATCGACTCGTCTTCAGAGAACGCCAGGCTAGAGAGAGAGTCGCTAAATATACCCGGCCTCACAGACGCTTCCCGAAAGGTGACGAGGACCAACTCAGTGCTGATGGAGGAATTAACTGGCCTGGTTCGAGAACTGAAGGCAGAGAGAGCCAAACGGTCGAAAGAAGAAGGAGAGATGGCCGAGATGCTAAAAGCGCTCGCGTCCATAGACGCGGTCGTGAGATCCAGCACGTCACGAGGAGCTTTGCCAAAGCTGCCCGGAGGCCGAGAGCCAAGCCCTGCTGGTCCCTTCCCCGGCGGTGGGCCTGGGTCTTAAAGCGGGGCTGTTCTCTCCCCCTCCACGCAGGCCTCCCAAGCCGCCTGGCTGCCTCCAGCCAGCTGGACCTCCATCGGAGCGTTCCTGAGGCCAGTGGATGCAGGGGAGCCCCTTCGCTGGGCTGGAGATCCTCTACCTTCGCCTGCTGGACACCGCAGACGGCTCCTTCGCGGTCAGTTCCTCCAAATCGACAGACTTTTGGAATTCCTAGAGCACACCGAGAAAAGTGGGACTTTGTTTCACTTCACGGACTGTTTGGATTATCCCTCGTTAGTAGTGAAGAAGAGACTGATCTTTTCCTTAAATTGAACCTTCATCAAACTACCTTTCTCTAGACGATATTGTGTAAATATTATGTATATATTAAACTTCAGTGAATTATTCACGGTGTCTGTCTCAGTGTTGCATTGAAAGTTGTAAATGTGCGCCATGTAGCAGTCAAGACTTTTAGCAATCGACAGCAGTCTTGTTTCAGAGTAGTATTCCCAACAGTCGCGACTCACAAGTCGAAGGAGCTTTCTTGGACTAAGTGTGTAGTGGTTAGAAAAAGAAAAAGCTGATCGATCTCTTTGGGGATCAAGTTAGATTGCCTGGTTAGAGAGAGGTTTGCCTTCTTTTGTGACTTGATTCTAATGTGGCAACGGCTAAACAATTGTCAAGAAACAAATGATAAACTACGTGGAGGTTTGTCCTTGCACTACACGAAGGCCGAGGGAGAGTTTACTGATGAAGAGGAAATCACCTTTGACATCTGGGGGGAACCTCCTCGTTGCTGCCCTCGGCCCCCTCTACTCACCAGCTAACGCTCCACACTGGAAAGCTGAGGGAAGTCTCAGGGGTTTCTCTCCCATGTGACGAAGTGAGGGTCTCGATCATTCCTAGTTTCACTCACAGATAATGTCCCCCAGTTAGGCAACGAGCACCAGCTGCGGATGACTCTAGTGGCAGGAAAGCAGCAAGTGGCAGTTGGAGCAAATAGGAGGGGTCACATGAGACAAATGGCAGAGACAGCATCAGCAGCACAGAAAGGATTTCTCCTCTTAAGTCGAGAGAAAGCAACAAACCAAAAACCTGTGCTTGCCTTGGCAACAGAGCAATGAAGACTCGAATGCGAGAGCCTGCCCTTGTGTTGCTGACATTTTAGGAAGGACAGGCAGGTGCTAAAGAATCAAATTGAGTAGAAGACATGGCATATTAGGTGATAACGAATGTTCTGGAGAAGAATAAACAAGGCAGGGTAAGGGGTGATGGGTGTGGGAATGGGGGGCACACTTGCCTAGACACACACTCTCGGTGGGAGTGGTCACCTGAGCACTGAGGAGCCCTGGAGGAGAGCTCTGTAGGCAGGGGGGGCAGAACGGGCCATGGCTCTGAAGGCGGCATGAGCACGGTGAGTGTGAGAAGCGACCAGGAGCCAGAGTGGCCCGAGTGCAGTGAGTGAAGCCAGAGAGAAGGGGGTCAAGGCCATCAGGGGTCAGAAGGTGGAGGGAGTCGAATCCACCGTAAAGAGTTTGGTTTCCCTTTCAGAGGACAGAAGCTGCCATGGGGAAGAGGAGAACAGAGGGAAACCTGTGGGAGAGCATGGCAGGGACTCGAGGCTGAGGATGGTGAAGGCTGCCCCCGGGCAGCGGTGGAGGTGGAGACGGAGAGATGGGGTGGGATCCGGGACCTGTCCTGCAGGCAGAGACCGTGAGACGTGCTGATGCCTGTGGGTGTGAGAAAAGAGAGGCGTCGGCATGGGGACGGGAGCCCCAGGTGAGGGGTGGTGTCCTTCAGCGAGATGGGGGGAATGGCAGAGGAGTGCCTTTGGACGGGAAATCAGAGTGGGTCTCTGTGAGAGTTAGGTTTCAGGGCCCCTCAGCCAGCAGAGTAGAAATACCGAATGTTCGGAGGAGACAGGTGTCTGCGCTCAGAGGAGCGTTCACGGCTGCAGATAGAAGTACGCAGGGGCATCGGGGAGGGAAGTTCCCGTAGCAGAGACGATGTCCAAGGGCCGAGAAGATGCCACAGGGTAGACTCCATGGGCCTGTTTGCGGCGAGAGCCCATCTTACAGATGCAGAAGCTGAGGCCCAGAGAAGTGAAGTGAATATTTACCTCTTCCTTTCTCTGGAGTGGAAGGGTCAGTAATCAGCCCAGGCCTGCCTCTGGTGTCCTGGGCTTGGAGGCCTCACAGATGAAAACAGTAGAGAACAGAAGCCAGGTGTCCCATGGGAGCCAGGTGACCAGGGGAGCACAGGAAGCCTCAAGCAGCTGTCTTGAAGGTCCACTGAGCCTGAATCCATTTGTGGGGTTGGGGGTGGTGGGGGCGGGTCGAGGGGGCTGGGAGGCCCTAAAAGATGGTGTGTGTAGCTGGCGTGGGTTTTATGGTGGCATTTCTAGGGGACAGAGATGAAGCTGGCCTCTCTTCTTTCCTCTTGATACTTCTCCTGTCCCCATTTCTTTCTTTGTTTTTGGCAGGGAGGGCCCGGGGGTGATGCCAGTTGTCAGGTTTTAGGGCAGCTCCTCGCTCTGGAAGCGGGGTTGCCTTTTAGAGCCAGGAGGAAGGGCCGAGAGGCCCAGACGTCGCTCCGGGCTCGAGGGCCTCACACGTTGCCATTTGTGGATGCGTCGTGAGGCTCCTCCTCAGAACCAGGGCTGCTCAAGGAAGAGCTCACTTCCTAACACGCGGAAGAATACTTGCCACAGTGGCTTGAAATGGGCCTCTCGAGGTGACATTTCGGTGACTTTTTCCCCTTCCTGAAGACGCATATAATTTTTACATTCCAAACGGGTATAGAACTGTACCTGGTGAAGAAAACAGATCTTTGAAGGCGCTAACCTCGAAAGCTCCCTAGGTGTCAGTGACCGAGGGAGGAGGGGGTTCTTCTCACCTCCGTCTTGCCTTTGAGAGAGGAGCGGCGTGTTTCCACTTTTGTGAACTTCCGGGAACCCCGCTGCCACCCCGATCCCTGGTTTGGCTGGGAAGGTGGGAGGTGGCGAGGCAAACATCCCGTCACCAGCGAATCCCGTCGAAGGCCGCGCTTGGAAAATGAGTCTGCAAAGAAACAGTTCACGCCACGCGTGGAGCCCTTGACCATGGTGTGGCGAACGTGCTCAGAGCCCAGAGGTGGGCAGGGGTGGACGGGGACGAGCGACTCCTTCTCCACTTGGGCCCTCCTGACCACCTGCAGCTCTAGGGGAACCCCCCCAAAGGGCCCCCGCTCAGTGCGGCTCCTGTGCCATGCCACGGTGCACCCCACTTCCGTGGGCACCTCTTATTAAATGTGTGCCCAGATGGTCCCTGAGGATGGGGCCCCGCCTGTTGTCCCCACCTAGAAGTCCAGCCCCGGGAGGCAGGCTGCGGTCCTGCGCTGGACTGAATGTCCACTGTCTGGAACGGGGACTGCGGCTTTGGCGGCTCACAGGTCAGATTTACAGGAGGAAGGGAAGGGCCTGGCTGCCCGCAGTGCCAGCTCCTGGTGCTCTGTCACCCCACACTCACACAGCAGTGCCCTCCCCTCCTCCGTGCCGTGCTTCCTGCTGTCGCCTCCCTCAGGCTGCAGGGGCCTCTCTTCCCACCTGCCTCCAACCTTCAAGTCCTCCCTGTCCTTCAAGGCCTCGTCCAGATGCCACTCCCTCTGGACAAGCCGCCCCCTGCCGCCCCCCCCGCCCCCCCCGCCACCGCCACCGCCACCGCCACCCCCGCCCTCCCCGCCTCCTAATTACCCCATCACGTGCCCCCTCCTCACTGACTGTTTCCAGGAGGCCCACCACCACCACACACACCCTTTATCGAGTAGTGTAGCTTTAGAGGCAGTCCCGAAGATGGTAGTACCGTACCTTCCTCTCACTATGTTCTGCTTCAATACTGGGGAGGCGTGTTGAGTCTGCCGCTGGGATCTTCACTAGGATTGTCTTGACTCTGTAGATCCTGTTGGGAAGAGCTGACATCTGCTGAACAATACCGAGTCAACCTACGAAGAAACATGGAGGAAGTCTGCATTGCTGTTGGTCTTCTGTGATTTCTTCTGTCAGCGTGTTGTAGACCTCCTCACATCGATCTTGTGCGTAAGTGTTTAGATTTACACCTGTGTGTGTCATTTTTGATGCTGATATCAATGATGTGTTTGTAACTTGAAATTCGAGGTGTTCACCGTTAGTATAGAAGAGAGTTGAGAATCATTTTCAAGCCCATTCATTAGCACGGTGATTAAGTCTTCCACAACCTGTGATGAGGCTCTGTTCTGCCTCGGGCTGTCTCTTCAGGCCTGGGATCCCTGGTCAGGAAGGTAGAGCCAGATCCAGTCCCCTGGGTGTTCACGGCACTCTTGATCCTACCGTCCCCCGGGGAGTGGAGGGTTTTGTGGGCTGTAAGCAGCGAAGAACCGCCACCGCCCCACTCTCCCCAGTTTGTTGCTGCGTCCCCGCTGTCCCCATCCGCGAGAACGCTTGGTGCCGCTGTTCGCAAACCAGTCGGCTAAACGACTTTTCACATCTGATCCCGTGATCGTCTGTTTTCTTTGCACTCCAGACGAAACCTAAAATCTGCAGATTTAGTTTCACATACACAATACTGCTACCACCTTGTATGGGCAGAACTTTCCGTGGACTCTACCCCCCCTTCTGCTCTGGGGAGACTTTGGCCAGGAGGGCCAATGGCCCTGGGAGGCCACCGTCAAGCTGTTCCCTTCTGTGAAGGAATTTCCGACCCAGCGACATGATGCAGGGAGCTCAGCCTCCAGGCGTCCTCTATGGGGAATGTGGATCTGAGAATTTCTGCCTGTTCTTCCAAGGGGATACGCAGGGAAGGGGAATTCATGCGACCCACGGTGGACATGTCCTGTGGTTTGCCTCCGACGACAAAGGGAGAGGCAAGCCCTGGCTGAGCTCCCTTCCTGTGACAGCCAGGGAGAGCCAACGCTACGGAGAGATGGCACAGCCTCGGAACAAATGCATGGCTGGGAGTGTACAGCCGAGTCAAGGGAAGGAGCACAGGCCTGTGAGACCAGAGCCAGCCTTGGGTCCTGCTCCAAATCCCAGAGAGGTGATCTGCAGTGTCCTGGAAAGGGAGGAGCTGGCTCGATCTCGGTGGTTCTTCTTTTATGATCGGAGTTTCGTGGGTGCAGGGGAATGTGCTGGAGTGGACCCCACATCCCCGGCTCTGCCTTGAGCATGAGGAAGAGCCATGGGGCTCTTATCCCCCAGTTCTGTGCCGGGGAAAGAAAGAGGCTTCCAGAAAATTCCCAAGGACTGAACTTGACTGTGAGCTCCCCGTGAGGCTGGGCCTGGAGGGAGCAGAAGCAGATACTGATAAGCCTTCCAGAACCGTGACTTCCCGCACAGGTCACACGCACATCCGTGGACACACACCATTCCTCACAACCACAGGGCAGACGCACGAGGTCAGGCGATTACCCTTCTCATGGGCTCCCCTCCCACAGCATCCGTTACGAGAAGTTGCATGACTGGGAGATACATTTAAGTACTCGTATATATCTTTAGCTGCTCTTGTGCTCTTTACTGTTACGTCTTCTCAAGCCGAGGAATATTTCCCGAGACGACCTTGAAGAAATTAATTGGAAATCTGAAGACTAAGGAGGGACTGCGCTACGATGACGTGTATGTCCACATGCAGATCTGGAAAAAGTCGCAGGCTTAGTACAATCCACTAAAGTAGACTTTTGGTGCTCACGTAACTCAGTCATGCTTTTCTCTGCCTTCACACTGCACGTGTCATGATGGGGACTGGATAGGTCCTGTGATAGGTATTGGAGACTAAGCGGTGACACTGACAGGGAGACGCTTGAGCAGAGACCTGAAGGGAAGGAGGGAGACCAGCACGTGGGTCTCACAGGACAGGGATTCAAGGCAGAGAGAAGAGGAAACGTCAAGCCCTGGGGCAGGAGCATCTTGGCGCACTCGTGGAGCAGGAAGGAGGCCTGCGAGGCTGGGGCAGAGCGCGTGAGGGCCCAGCTGTGCAGTTCGACCGGGGAGGTAAGCGGGGGTCAGATCCCGTAGGGCTCCTGGGGCATGGGTGTGTTTGACTTGCACTCTGATGAGTGGAAAGCTGCTGGGGGCGTGAGCTGAGGACGGACCTGACTGGATCCTCTGGAGCTGGGTGGAGAACCGACTGCACGGCTGAGGGCAGGAGAAGGAGCTTGGTTAGGAGCAGCCACGCTCATGTTGTCAAAAGGTGAAGGCGACTCTGAACAGGTAGGGTAGCGGGAGGCAAGGAATGGCCGGATGAGGGCATTACTCTGATGCTGGGAATGAAGGCTTTGCCGATGGGGTGGAGGTGAAGAGGAGAGAGGGGAGAGGTCAAGAAAGACCACAAAGCTGGGGCCTGAACCCCCGTCGGGGTGGAGTTGCCCACGTGGAAAAGAGGGAGAGCGGGTTCAGGGGAGAATTGGAGTATGGTGTGGGCTCGTTCGATGTCCACATGGGGACGTCACGGAGGCAGCTGGGTGGGTGTGAGTCCGGACTGGATGGCAAGGTGTGGAAAGGATAAATAAACGTGGAAGTCACGACAGCACAGATGTCATTGAAGTCCGGAGACTGGCTAAGGTCAGCAAGGGCTCAAAAGCGGTCCAGGATCTACGTCCTGGGTCAACACTGATGCTGAGAGGTTTAGGAGAAACACAGACGTCAGCGATGGAGACAGAGTAGGAAAGGCTACTGAGGTCAGAGAAACACGCCAGCCGACGACAAGACAATCCTCGAAAGAGTAGAATGGACCGAACCGGCAACGAAGTGATGGAAGCATTTCAAGGAGAAGGGACCGACTGTGTCGAATGCAGCCAAGAGAGTCAAGGGTGAGTGATGGACTTTTCCTACAACGGCACTGTGATAGTTACACAACTCTGCACTTGTACAGAGAAAAATCAGTGAATTGCGTATTTCGGTGTGTGAATTGATGACACTAAATTGTGCCTCAAGAAAACGGTTTCAAAATAAAAGGGCATTTAGCGTGTATCTACCCAGCATTTCTGCTCCCGGGTATTCTTCCCCCAAGGTAAATGAAACTACGTGCTTATAAGGCAGACGTATACGTGAATTTTCACAGCATCTCTGTTCATAACATACCACGCTTGAACTAACGCAGAAGTACATTATTATGTGAAGGGCTGGACATTTTGGGATATATTTACATGAGGTCAAAATACTCAGCCTTCAAAGGAGGGCGTACTGCTTATTCAAAGAAAAATATATAGATCTCAAAAAACATTGCTTTGAGCAAAACAGACAGACATCGAACTGTAGGCCGTGATTTACTTCCTTTTCATGAAGTTCTGCCACGACCCAACTGAAGGATGTCAACAGAAATGAAAACAGAGGCTGCGCATGTCGAGGGTGGTTGGGTCTCAATTGAAACGTTGCAGAGGGCTGTTTTCTGTAGTCATGGGAATGATTCATATAGGGGAGGGGGTTTGGACACTCTAGGGGTTCGTGAAGTGTCGAAGATTTGTCAAGTCATGCAGCTAATGTTGACACGTTTCGCTCTATTTTCATTTGATTTGACTAAAAAGCGAAAAGAAAGAGGGAAATCAGAAGGAACACTGAACCGTCATGGAGCTACGCATAGTTTATTTACAGATCTCCCCCCAGCCCCACCATGTAAGTGACCTTTCCAGACTGTCAGTTGCCGGTCGGGTTCCAGGCGGAATGTCGGGAGCCGACATTTGTTGTGGCTGGTGTTGCCACGGTGAGTGGGCAGAGCCCTGTGGTGGGTCAGTGCCATGGAGGGGCTGCCGTCCTCTGTGGAGCTGGGCTTTGGGCCGATCCTCGGCAAGCTGGGCGAGGTGGTGGTGGCGCTGCTGCCCGATGGCCTGAGTCCACGCCTCACTTGCCACAGCCTCCAGTGGGAGACAGTGATGCGCCCACCTGTCGTCGGTTTACTGGTGGGTCTCTTATTTCTCTTCAGACTTGTTCAGTCTGTTAGAAGTCGACGTTACGTGAGACGTGAAAAGCGGCTGGCAGAAGCAGTGGCTGCAGCGATTGAGGAGAAATGCCAGCTCATTGACAAGCTCAGCGCTGCTCAAGAGGAGTATATGGGGATCGACTCGTCTTCAGAGAACGCCAGGCTAGAGAGAGAGTCGCTAAATATACCCGGCCTCACAGACGCTTCCCGAAAGGTGACGAGGACCAACTCAGTGCTGATGGAGGAATTAACTGGCCTGGTTCGAGAACTGAAGGCAGAGAGAGCCAAACGGTCGAAAGAAGAAGGAGAGATGGCCGAGATGCTAAAAGCGCTCGCGTCCATAGAAGCGGTCGTGAGATCCAGCACGTCACGAGGAGCTTTGCCAAAGCTGCCCGGAGGCCGAGAGCCAAGCCCTGCTGGTCCCTTCCCCGGCGGTGGGCCTGGGTCTTAAAGCGGGGCTGTTCTCTCCCCCTCCACGCAGGCCTCCCAAGCCGCCTGGCTGCCTCCAGCCAGCTGGACCTCCATCGGAGCGTTCCTGAGGCCAGTGGATGCAGGGGAGCCCCTTCGCTGGGCTGGAGATCCTCTACCTTCGCCTGCTGGACACCGCAGACGGCTCCTTCGCGGTCAGTTCCTCCAAATCGACAGACTTTTGGAATTCCTAGAGCACACCGAGAAAAGTGGGACTTTGTTTCACTTCACGGACTGTTTGGATTATCCCTCGTTAGTAGTGAAGAAGAGCCTGATCTTTTCCTTAAATTGAACCTTCATCAAACTACCTTTCTCTAGACGATATTGTGTAAATATTATGTATATATTAAACTTCAGTGAATTATTAACGGTGTCTGTCTCAGTGTTGCATTGAAAGTTGTAAATGTGCGCCATGTAGCAGTCAAGACTTTTAGCAATCGACAGCAGTCTTGTTTCAGAGTAGTATTCCCAACAGTCGCGACTCACAAGTCGAAGGAGCTTTCTTGGACTAAGTATGTAGTGGTTAGAAAAAGCAAAAGCTGATCGATCTCTTTGGGGATCAAGTTAGATTGCCTGGTTAGAGAGAGGTTTGCCTTCTTTTGTGACTTGATTCTAATGTGGCAACGGCTAAACAATTTTCAAGAAACAAATGATAAACTACGTGGAGGTTTGTCCTTGCACTACACGAAGGCCGAGGGAGAGTTTACTGATGAAGAGGAAATCACCTTTGACATCTGGGGGGAACCTCCTCGTTGCTGCCCTCGGCCCCCTCTACTCACCAGCTAACGCTCCACACTGGAAAGCTGAGGGAAGTCTCAGGGGTTTCTCTCCCATGTGACGAAGTGAGGGTCTCGATCATTCCTAGTTTCACTCACAGATAATGTCCCCCAGTTAGGCAACGAGCACCAGCTGCGGATGACTTTCCTGTGGCAGGAAAGCAGCAAGTGGCAGTTGGAGCAAATAGGAGGGGTCACATGAGACAAATGGCAGAGACAGCATCAGCAGCACAGAAAGGATTTCTCCTCTTAAGTCGAGAGAAAGCAACAAACCAAAAACCTGTGCTTGCCTTGGCAACAGAGCAATGAAGACTAGAATGCGAGAGCCTGCCCTTGTGTTGCTGACATTTTAGGAAGGACAGGCAGGTGCTAAAGAATCAAATTGAGTAGAAGACATGGCATATTAGGTGATAACGAATGTTCTGGAGAAGAATAAACAAGGCAGGGTAAGGGGTGATGGGTGTGGGAATGGGGGGCACACTTGCCTAGACACACACTCTCGGTGGGAGTGGTCACCTGAGCACTGAGGAGCCCTGGAGGAGAGCTCTGTAGGCAGGGGGGGCAGAACGGGCCATGGCTCTGAAGGCGGCATGAGCACGGTGAGTGTGAGAAGCGACCAGGAGCCAGAGTGGCCCGAGTGCAGTGAGTGAAGCCAGAGAGAAGGGGGTCAAGGCCATCAGGGGTCAGAAGGTGGAGGGAGTCGAATCCACCGTAAAGAGTTTGGTTTCCCTTTCAGAGGACAGAAGCTGCCATGGGGAAGAGGAGAACAGAGGGAAACCTGTGGGAGAGCATGGCAGGGACTCGAGGCTGAGGATGGTGAAGGCTGCCCCCGGGCAGCGGTGGAGGTGGAGACGGAGAGGTGGGGTGGGATCCGGGACCTGTCCTGCAGGCAGAGACCGTGAGACGTGCTGATGCCTGTGGGTGTGAGAAAAGAGAGGAGTCGGCATGGGGACGGGAGCCCCAGGTGAGGGGTGGTGTCCTTCAGCGAGATGGGGGGAATGGCAGAGGAGTGCCTTTGGACGGGAAATCAGAGTGGGCCTCTGTGAGAGTTAGGTTTCAGGGCCCCTCAGCCAGCAGAGTAGAAATACCAACTGTTCGGAGGAGACAGGTGTCTGCGCTCAGAGGAGCGTTCACGGCTGCAGATAGAAGTACGCAGGGGCATCGGGGAGGGAAGTTCCCGTAGCAGAGACGATGTCCAAGGGCCGAGAAGATGCCACAGGGTAGACTCCATGGGCCTGTTTGCGGCGAGAGCCCATCTTACAGATGCAGAAGCTGAGGCCCAGAGAAGTGAAGTGAATATTTACCTCTTCCTTTCTCTGGAGTGGAAGGGTCAGTAATCAGCCCAGGCCTGCCTCTGGTGTCCTGGGCTTGGAGGCCTCACAGATGAAAACAGTAGAGAACAGAAGCCAGGTGTCCCATGGGAGCCAGGTGACCAGGGGAGCACAGGAAGCCTCAAGCAGCTGTCTTGAAGGTCCACTGAGCCTGAATCCATTTGTGGGGTTGGGGGTGGTGGGGGCGGGTCGAGGGGGCTGGGAGGCCCTAAAAGATGGTGTGTGTAGCTGGCGTGGGTTTTATGGTGGCATTTCTAGGGGACAGAGATGAAGCTGGCCTCTCTTCTTTCCTCTTGATACTTCTCCTGTCCCCATTTCTTTCTTTGTTTTTGGCAGGGAGGGCCCGGGGGTGATGCCAGTTCTCAGGTTTTAGGGCAGCTCCTCGCTCTGGAAGCGGGGTTGCCTTTTAGAGCCAGGAGGAAGGGCCGAGAGGCCCAGACGTCGCTCCGGGCTCGAGGGCCTCACACGTTGCCATTTGTGGATGCGTCGTGAGGCTCCTCCTCAGAACCAGGGCTGCTCAAGGAAGAGCTCACTTCCTAACACGCGGAAGAATACTTGCCACAGTGGCTTGAAATGGGCCTCTCGAGGTGACATTTCGGTGACTTTTTCCCCTTCCTGAAGACGCATAGAATTTTTACATTCCAAACGGGTATAGAACTGTACCTGGTGAAGAAAACAGATCTTTGAAGGCGCTAACCTCGAAAGCTCCCTAGGTGTCAGTGACCGAGGGAGGAGGGGGTTCTTCTCACCTCCGTCTTGCCTTTGAGAGAGGAGCGGCGTGTTTCCACTTTTGTGAACTTCCGGGAACCCCGCTGCCACCCCGATCCCTGGTTTGGCTGGGAAGGTGGGAGGTGGCGAGGCAAACATCCCGTCACCAGCGAATCCCGTCGAAGGCCGCGCTTGGAAAATGAGTCTGCAAAGAAACAGTTCACGCCACGCGTGGAGCCCTTGACCATGGTGTGGCGAACGTGCTCAGAGCCCAGAGGTGGGCAGGGGTGGACGGGGACGAGCGACTCCTTCTCCACTTGGGCCCTCCTGACCACCTGCAGCTCTAGGGGAACCCCCCCAAAGGGCCCCCGCTCAGTGCGGCTCCTGTGCCATGCCACGGTGCACCCCACTTCCGTGGGCACCTCTTATTAAATGTGTGCCCAGATGGTCCCTGAGGATGGGGCCCCGCCTGTTGTCCCCACCTAGAAGTCCAGCCCCGGGAGGCAGGCTGCGGTCCTGCGCTGGACTGAATGTCCACTGTCTGGAACGGGGACTGCGGCTTTGGCGGCTCACAGGTCAGATTTACAGGAGGAAGGGAAGGGCCTGGCTGCCCGCAGTGCCAGCTCCTGGTGCTCTGTCACCCCACACTCACACAGCAGTGCCCTCCCCTCCTCCGTGCCGTGCTTCCTGCTGTCGCCTCCCTCAGGCTGCAGGGGCCTCTCTTCCCACCTGCCTCCAACCTTCAAGTCCTCCCTGTCCTTCAAGGCCTCGTCCAGATGCCACTCCCTCTGGACAAGCCGCCCCCTGCCGCCCCCCCCCGCCCCCCCGCCACCGCCACCGCCACCGCCACCCCCGCCCTCCCCGCCTCCTAATTACCCCATCACGTGCCCCCTCCTCACTGACTGTTTCCAGGAGGCCCACCACCACCACACACACCCTTTATCGAGTAGTGTAGCTTTAGAGGCAGTCCCGAAGATGGTAGTACCGTACCTTCCTCTCACTATGTTCTGCTTCAATACTGGGGAGGCGTGTTGAGTCTGCCGCTGGGATCTTCACTAGGATTGTCTTGACTCTGTAGATCCTGTTGGGAAGAGCTGACATCTGCTGAACAATACCGAGTCAACCTACGAAGAAACATGGAGGAAGTCTGCATTGCTGTTGGTCTTCTGTGATTTCTTCTGTCAGCGTGTTGTAGACCTCCTCACATCGATCTTGTGCGTAAGTGTTTAGATTTACACCTGTGTGTGTCATTTTTGATGCTGATATCAATGATGTGTTTGTAACTTGAAATTCGAGGTGTTCACCGTTAGTGTAGAAGAGAGTTGAGAATCATTTTCAAGCCCATTCATTAGCACGGTGATTAAGTCTTCCACAACCTGTGATGAGGCTCTGTTCTGCCTCGGGCTGTCTCTTCAGGCCTGGGATCCCTGGTCAGGAAGGTAGAGCCAGATCCAGTCCCCTGGGTGTTCACGGCACTCTTGATCCTACCGTCCCCCGGGGAGTGGAGGGTTTTGTGGGCTGTAAGCAGCGAAGAACCGCCACCGCCCCACTCTCCCCAGTTTGTTGCTGCGTCCCCGCTGTCCCCATCCGCGAGAACGCTTGGTGCCGCTGTTCGCAAACCAGTCGGCTAAACGACTTTTCACATCTGATCCCGTGATCGTCTGTTTTCTTTGCGCTCCAGACGAAACCTAAAATCTGCAGATTTAGTTTCACATACACAATACTGCTACCACCTTGTATGGGCAGAACTTTCCGTGGACTCTACCCCCCCTTCTGCTCTGGGGAGACTTTGGCCAGGAGGGCCAATGGCCCTGGGAGGCCACCGTCAAGCTGTTCCCTTCTGTGAAGGAATTTCCGACCCGGCGACATGATGCAGGGAGCTCAGCCTCCAGGCGTCCTCTATGGGGAATGTGGATCTGAGAATTTCTGCCTGTTCTTCCAAGGCGATACGCAGGGAAGGGGAATTCATGCGACCCACGGTGGACATGTCCTGTGGTTTGCCTCCGACGACAAAGGGAGAGGCAAGCCCTGGCTGAGCTCCCTTCCTGTGACAGCCAGGGAGAGCCAACACTACGGAGAGATGCCACAGCCTCGGAACAAATGCGTGGCTGGGAGTGTACAGCCGAGTCAAGGGAAGGAGCACAGGCCTGTGAGACCAGAGCCAGCCTTGGGTCCTGCTCCAAATCCCAGAGAGGTGATCTGCAGTGTCCTGGAAAGGGAGGAGCTGGCTCGATCTCGGTGGTTCTTCTTTTATGATCGGAGTTTCGTGGGTGCAGGGGAATGTGCTGGAGTGGACCCCACATCCCCGGCTCTGCCTTGAGCATGAGGAAGAGCCATGGGGCTCTTATCCCCCAGTTCTGTGCCGGGGAAAGAAAGAGGCTTCCAGAAAATTCCCACGGACTGAACTTGACTGTGAGCTCCCCGTGAGGCTGGGCCTGGAGGGAGCAGAAGCAGATACTGATAAGCCTTCCAGAACCGTCACTTCCCGCACAGGTCACACGCACATCCGTGGACACACACCATTCCTCACAACCACAGGGCAGACGCACGAGGTCAGGCGATTACCCTCCTCATGGGCTCCCCTCCCACAGCATCCGTTACGAGAAGTTGCATGACTGGGAGATACATTTAAGTACTCGTATATATCTTTAGCTACTCTTCTGCTCTTTACTGTTACGTCTTCTCAAGCCGAGGAATATTTCCCGAGACGACCTTGAAGAAATTAATTGGAAATCTGAAGACTAAGGAGGGACTGCACTACGATGACGTGTATGTCCACATGCAGATCTGGAAAAAGTCGCAGGCTTAGTACAATCCACTGAAGTAGACTTTTGGTGCTCACGTAACTCAGTCATGCTTTTCTCTGCCTTCACACTGCACGTGTCATGATAGGGACTGGATAGGTCCTGTGATAGGTATTGGAGACTAAGCGGTGACACTGACAGGGAGACGCTTGAGCAGAGACCTGAAGGGAAGGAGGGAGACCAGCACATGGGTCTCACAGGACAGGGATTCAAGGCAGAGAGAAGAGGAAACGTCAAGCCCTGGGGCAGGAGCATCTTGGCGCACTCGTGGAGCAGGAAGGAGGCCTGCGAGGCTGGGGCAGAGCGCGTGAGGGCCCAGCTGTGCAGTTCGACCGGGGAGGTAAGCGGGGGTCAGATCCCGTAGGGCTCCTGGGGCATGGGTGTGTTTGACTTGCACTCTGATGAGTGGAAAGCTGCTGGGGGCGTGAGCTGAGGACGGACCTGACTGGATCCTCTGGAGCTGGGTGGAGAACCGACTGCACGGCTGAGGGCAGGAGAAGGAGCTTGGTTAGGAGCAGCCACGCTCATGTTGTCAAAAGGTGAAGGCGACTCTGAACAGGTAGGCTGGCGGGAGGCAAGGAATGGCCGGATGAGGGCGTTACTCTGATGCTGGGAATGAAGGCTTTGCCGATGGGGTGGAGGTGAAGAGGAGAGAGGGGAGAGGTCAAGAAAGACCACAAAGCTGGGGCCTGAACCCCCGTCGGGGTGGAGTTGCCCACGTGGAAAAGAGGGAGAGCAGGTTCAGGGGAGAATTGGAGTATGGTGTGGGCTCGTTCGATGTCCACATGGGGATGTCACGGAGGCAGCTGGGTGGGTGTGAGTCCGGACTGGATGGCAAGGTGTGGAAAGGATAAATAAACGTGGAAGTCACGACAGCACAGATGTCATTGAAGTCCGGAGACTGGCTAAGGTCAGCAAGGGCTCAAAAGCGGTCCACGATCTACGTCCTGGGTCAACACTGATGCTGAGAGGTTTGGGAGAAACACAGACGTCAGCGATGGAGACAGAGAAGGAAAGGCTACTGAGGTCAGAGAAACACGCCAGCCGACGACAAGACAATCCTCGAAAGAGTAGAATGGACCGAACCGGCAACGAAGTGATGGAAGCATTTCAAGGAGAAGGGACCGACTGTGTCGAATGCAGCCAAGAGAGTCAAGGGTGAGTGATGGACTTTTCCTACAACGGCACTGTGATAGTTACACAACTCTGCACTTGTACAGAGAAAAATCAGTGAATTGCGTATTTCGGTGTGTGAATTGATGACACTAAATTGTGCCTCAAGAAAACGGTTTCAAAATAAAAGGGCATTTAGCGTGTATCTACCCAGCATTTCTGCTCCCGGGTATTCTTCCCCCAAGGTAAATGAAACTACGTGCTTATAAGGCAGACGTATACGTGAATTTTCACAGCATCTCTGTTCATAACATACCACGCTTGAACTAACGCAGAAGTACATTATTATGTGAAGGGCTGGACATTTTGGGATATATTTACATGAGGTCAAAATACTCAGCCTTCAAAGGAGGGCGTACTGCTTATTCAAATAAAAATATATAGATCTCAAAAAACATTGCTTTGAGCAAAACAGACAGACATCGAACCGTAGGCCGTGATTTACTTCCTTTTCATGAAGTTCTGCCACGACCCAACTGAAGGATGTCAACAGAAATGAAAACAGAGGCTGCGCATGTCGAGGGTGGTTGGGTCTCAATTGAAACGTTGCAGAGGGCTGTTTTCTGTAGTCATGGGAATGATTCATATAGGGGAGGGGGTTTGGACACTCTAGGGGTTCGTGAAGTGTCGAAGATTTGTCAAGTCATGCAGCTAATGTTGACACGTTTCACTCTATTTTCATTTGATTTGACTAAAAAGCGAAAAGAAAGAGGGAAATCAGAAGGAACACTGAACCGTCATGGAGCTACGCATAGTTTATTTACAGATCTCCCCCCAGCCCCACCATGTAAGTGACCTTTCCAGACTGTCAGTTGCCGGTCGGGTTCCAGGCGGAATGTCGGGAGCCGACATTTGTTGTGGCTGGTGTTGCCACGGTGAGTGGGCAGAGCCCTGTGGTGGGTCAGTGCCATGGAGGGGCTGCCGTCCTCTGTGGAGCTGGGCTTTGGGCCGATCCTCGGCAAGCTGGGCGAGGTGGTGGTGGCGCTGCTGCCCGATGGCCTGAGTCCACGCCTCACTTGCCACAGCCTCCAGTGGGAGACAGTGATGCGCCCACCTGTCGTCGGTTTACTGGTGGGTCTCTTATTTCTCTTCAGACTTGTTCAGTCTGTTAGAAGTCGACGTTACGTGAGACGTGAAAAGCGGCTGGCAGAAGCAGTGGCTGCAGCGATTGAGGAGAAATGCCAGCTCATTGACAAGCTCAGCGCTGCTCAAGAGGAGTATATGGGGATCGACTCGTCTTCAGAGAACGCCAGGCTAGAGAGAGAGTCGCTAAATATACCCGGCCTCACAGACGCTTCCCGAAAGGTGACGAGGACCAACTCAGTGCTGATGGAGGAATTAACTGGCCTGGTTCGAGAACTGAAGGCAGAGAGAGCCAAACGGTCGAAAGAAGAAGGAGAGATGGCCGAGATGCTAAAAGCGCTCGCGTCCATAGAAGCGGTCGTGAGATCCAGCACGTCACGAGGAGCTTTGCCAAAGCTGCCCGGAGGCCGAGAGCCAAGCCCTGCTGGTCCCTTCCCCGGCGGTGGGCCTGGGTCTTAAAGCGGGGCTGTTCTCTCCCCCTCCACGCAGGCCTCCCAAGCCGCCTGGCTGCCTCCAGCCAGCTGGACCTCCATCGGAGCGTTCCTGAGGCCAGTGGATGCAGGGGAGCCCCTTCGCTGGGCTGGAGATCCTCTACCTTCGCCTGCTGGACACCGCAGACGGCTCCTTCGCGGTCAGTTCCTCCAAATCGACAGACTTTTGGAATTCCTAGAGCACACCGAGAAAAGTGGGACTTTGTTTCACTTCACGGACTGTTTGGATTATCCCTCGTTAGTAGTGAAGAAGAGCCTGATCTTTTCCTTAAATTGAACCTTCATCAAACTACCTTTCTCTAGACGATATTGTGTAAATATTATGTATATATTAAACTTCAGTGAATTATTAACGGTGTCTGTCTCAGTGTTGCATTGAAAGTTGTAAATGTGCGCCATGTAGCAGTCAAGACTTTTAGCAATCGACAGCAGTCTTGTTTCAGAGTAGTATTCCCAACAGTCGCGACTCACAAGTCGAAGGAGCTTTCTTGGACTAAGTATGTAGTGGTTAGAAAAAGCAAAAGCTGATCGATCTCTTTGGGGATCAAGTTAGATTGCCTGGTTAGAGAGAGGTTTGCCTTCTTTTGTGACTTGATTCTAATGTGGCAACGGCTAAACAATTTTCAAGAAACAAATGATAAACTACGTGGAGGTTTGTCCTTGCACTACACGAAGGCCGAGGGAGAGTTTACTGATGAAGAGGAAATCACCTTTGACATCTGGGGGGAACCTCCTCGTTGCTGCCCTCGGCCCCCTCTACTCACCAGCTAACGCTCCACACTGGAAAGCTGAGGGAAGTCTCAGGGGTTTCTCTCCCATGTGACGAAGTGAGGGTCTCGATCATTCCTAGTTTCACTCACAGATAATGTCCCCCAGTTAGGCAACGAGCACCAGCTGCGGATGACTTTCCTGTGGCAGGAAAGCAGCAAGTGGCAGTTGGAGCAAATAGGAGGGGTCACATGAGACAAATGGCAGAGACAGCATCAGCAGCACAGAAAGGATTTCTCCTCTTAAGTCGAGAGAAAGCAACAAACCAAAAACCTGTGCTTGCCTTGGCAACAGAGCAATGAAGACTAGAATGCGAGAGCCTGCCCTTGTGTTGCTGACATTTTAGGAAGGACAGGCAGGTGCTAAAGAATCAAATTGAGTAGAAGACATGGCATATTAGGTGATAACGAATGTTCTGGAGAAGAATAAACAAGGCAGGGTAAGGGGTGATGGGTGTGGGAATGGGGGGCACACTTGCCTAGACACACACTCTCGGTGGGAGTGGTCACCTGAGCACTGAGGAGCCCTGGAGGAGAGCTCTGTAGGCAGGGGGGGCAGAACGGGCCATGGCTCTGAAGGCGGCATGAGCACGGTGAGTGTGAGAAGCGACCAGGAGCCAGAGTGGCCCGAGTGCAGTGAGTGAAGCCAGAGAGAAGGGGGTCAAGGCCATCAGGGGTCAGAAGGTGGAGGGAGTCGAATCCACCGTAAAGAGTTTGGTTTCCCTTTCAGAGGACAGAAGCTGCCATGGGGAAGAGGAGAACAGAGGGAAACCTGTGGGAGAGCATGGCAGGGACTCGAGGCTGAGGATGGTGAAGGCTGCCCCCGGGCAGCGGTGGAGGTGGAGACGGAGAGGTGGGGTGGGATCCGGGACCTGTCCTGCAGGCAGAGACCGTGAGACGTGCTGATGCCTGTGGGTGTGAGAAAAGAGAGGAGTCGGCATGGGGACGGGAGCCCCAGGTGAGGGGTGGTGTCCTTCAGCGAGATGGGGGGAATGGCAGAGGAGTGCCTTTGGACGGGAAATCAGAGTGGGCCTCTGTGAGAGTTAGGTTTCAGGGCCCCTCAGCCAGCAGAGTAGAAATACCAACTGTTCGGAGGAGACAGGTGTCTGCGCTCAGAGGAGCGTTCACGGCTGCAGATAGAAGTACGCAGGGGCATCGGGGAGGGAAGTTCCCGTAGCAGAGACGATGTCCAAGGGCCGAGAAGATGCCACAGGGTAGACTCCATGGGCCTGTTTGCGGCGAGAGCCCATCTTACAGATGCAGAAGCTGAGGCCCAGAGAAGTGAAGTGAATATTTACCTCTTCCTTTCTCTGGAGTGGAAGGGTCAGTAATCAGCCCAGGCCTGCCTCTGGTGTCCTGGGCTTGGAGGCCTCACAGATGAAAACAGTAGAGAACAGAAGCCAGGTGTCCCATGGGAGCCAGGTGACCAGGGGAGCACAGGAAGCCTCAAGCAGCTGTCTTGAAGGTCCACTGAGCCTGAATCCATTTGTGGGGTTGGGGGTGGTGGGGGCGGGTCGAGGGGGCTGGGAGGCCCTAAAAGATGGTGTGTGTAGCTGGCGTGGGTTTTATGGTGGCATTTCTAGGGGACAGAGATGAAGCTGGCCTCTCTTCTTTCCTCTTGATACTTCTCCTGTCCCCATTTCTTTCTTTGTTTTTGGCAGGGAGGGCCCGGGGGTGATGCCAGTTGTCAGGTTTTAGGGCAGCTCCTCGCTCTGGAAGCGGGGTTGCCTTTTAGAGCCAGGAGGAAGGGCCGAGAGGCCCAGACGTCGCTCCGGGCTCGAGGGCCTCACACGTTGCCATTTGTGGATGCGTCGTGAGGCTCCTCCTCAGAACCAGGGCTGCTCAAGGAAGAGCTCACTTCCTAACACGCGGAAGAATACTTGCCACAGTGGCTTGAAATGGGCCTCTCGAGGTGACATTTCGGTGACTTTTTCCCCTTCCTGAAGACGCATATAATTTTTACATTCCAAACGGGTATAGAACTGTACCTGGTGAAGAAAACAGATCTTTGAAGGCGCTAACCTCGAAAGCTCCCTAGGTGTCAGTGACCGAGGGAGGAGGGGGTTCTTCTCACCTCCGTCTTGCCTTTGAGAGAGGAGCGGCGTGTTTCCACTTTTGTGAACTTCCGGGAACCCCGCTGCCACCCCGATCCCTGGTTTGGCTGGGAAGGTGGGAGGTGGCGAGGCAAACATCCCGTCACCAGCGAATCCCGTCGAAGGCCGCGCTTGGAAAATGAGTCTGCAAAGAAACAGTTCACGCCACGCGTGGAGCCCTTGACCATGGTGTGGCGAACGTGCTCAGAGCCCAGAGGTGGGCAGGGGTGGACGGGGACGAGCGACTCCTTCTCCACTTGGGCCCTCCTGACCACCTGCAGCTCTAGGGGAACCCCCCCAAAGGGCCCCCGCTCAGTGCGGCTCCTGTGCCATGCCACGGTGCACCCCACTTCCGTGGGCACCTCTTATTAAATGTGTGCCCAGATGGTCCCTGAGGATGGGGCCCCGCCTGTTGTCCCCACCTAGAAGTCCAGCCCCGGGAGGCAGGCTGCGGTCCTGCGCTGGACTGAATGTCCACTGTCTGGAACGGGGACTGCGGCTTTGGCGGCTCACAGGTCAGATTTACAGGAGGAAGGGAAGGGCCTGGCTGCCCGCAGTGCCAGCTCCTGGTGCTCTGTCACCCCACACTCACACAGCAGTGCCCTCCCCTCCTCCGTGCCGTGCTTCCTGCTGTCGCCTCCCTCAGGCTGCAGGGGCCTCTCTTCCCACCTGCCTCCAACCTTCAAGTCCTCCCTGTCCTTCAAGGCCTCGTCCAGATGCCACTCCCTCTGGACAAGCCGCCCCCTGCCGCCCCCCCCCGCCCCCCCCGCCACCGCCACCGCCACCCCGCCCTCCCCGCCTCCTAATTACCCCATCACGTGCCCCCTCCTCACTGACTGTTTCCAGGAGGCCCACCACCACCACACACACCCTTTATCGAGTAGTGTAGCTTTAGAGGCAGTCCCGAAGATGGTAGTACCGTACCTTCCTCTCACTATGTTCTGCTTCAATACTGGGGAGGCGTGTTGAGTCTGCCGCTGGGATCTTCACTAGGATTGTCTTGACTCTGTAGATCCTGTTGGGAAGAGCTGACATCTGCTGAACAATACCGAGTCAACCTACGAAGAAACATGGAGGAAGTCTGCATTGCTGTTGGTCTTCTGTGATTTCTTCTGTCAGCGTGTTGTAGACCTCCTCACATCGATCTTGTGCGTAAGTGTTTAGATTTACACCTGTGTGTGTCATTTTTGATGCTGATATCAATGATGTGTTTGTAACTTGAAATTCGAGGTGTTCACCGTTAGTGTAGAAGAGAGTTGAGAATCATTTTCAAGCCCATTCATTAGCACGGTGATTAAGTCTTCCACAACCTGTGATGAGGCTCTGTTCTGCCTCGGGCTGTCTCTTCAGGCCTGGGATCCCTGGTCAGGAAGGTAGAGCCAGATCCAGTCCCCTGGGTGTTCACGGCACTCTTGATCCTACCGTCCCCCGGGGAGTGGAGGGTTTTGTGGGCTGTAAGCAGCGAAGAACCGCCACCGCCCCACTCTCCCCAGTTTGTTGCTGCGTCCCCGCTGTCCCCATCCGCGAGAACGCTTGGTGCCGCTGTTCGCAAACCAGTCGGCTAAACGACTTTTCACATCTGATCCCGTGATCGTCTGTTTTCTTTGCGCTCCAGACGAAACCTAAAATCTGCAGATTTAGTTTCACATACACAATACTGCTACCACCTTGTATGGGCAGAACTTTCCGTGGACTCTACCCCCCCTTCTGCTCTGGGGAGACTTTGGCCAGGAGGGCCAATGGCCCTGGGAGGCCACCGTCAAGCTGTTCCCTTCTGTGAAGGAATTTCCGACCCGGCGACATGATGCAGGGAGCTCAGCCTCCAGGCGTCCTCTATGGGGAATGTGGATCTGAGAATTTCTGCCTGTTCTTCCAAGGCGATACGCAGGGAAGGGGAATTCATGCGACCCACGGTGGACATGTCCTGTGGTTTGCCTCCGACGACAAAGGGAGAGGCAAGCCCTGGCTGAGCTCCCTTCCTGTGACAGCCAGGGAGAGCCAACACTACGGAGAGATGCCACAGCCTCGGAACAAATGCGTGGCTGGGAGTGTACAGCCGAGTCAAGGGAAGGAGCACAGGCCTGTGAGACCAGAGCCAGCCTTGGGTCCTGCTCCAAATCCCAGAGAGGTGATCTGCAGTGTCCTGGAAAGGGAGGAGCTGGCTCGATCTCGGTGGTTCTTCTTTTATGATCGGAGTTTCGTGGGTGCAGGGGAATGTGCTGGAGTGGACCCCACATCCCCGGCTCTGCCTTGAGCATGAGGAAGAGCCATGGGGCTCTTATCCCCCAGTTCTGTGCCGGGGAAAGAAAGAGGCTTCCAGAAAATTCCCACGGACTGAACTTGACTGTGAGCTCCCCGTGAGGCTGGGCCTGGAGGGAGCAGAAGCAGATACTGATAAGCCTTCCAGAACCGTCACTTCCCGCACAGGTCACACGCACATCCGTGGACACACACCATTCCTCACAACCACAGGGCAGACGCACGAGGTCAGGCGATTACCCTCCTCATGGGCTCCCCTCCCACAGCATCCGTTACGAGAAGTTGCATGACTGGGAGATACATTTAAGTACTCGTATATATCTTTAGCTACTCTTCTGCTCTTTACTGTTACGTCTTCTCAAGCCGAGGAATATTTCCCGAGACGACCTTGAAGAAATTAATTGGAAATCTGAAGACTAAGGAGGGACTGCACTACGATGACGTGTATGTCCACATGCAGATCTGGAAAAAGTCGCAGGCTTAGTACAATCCACTGAAGTAGACTTTTGGTGCTCACGTAACTCAGTCATGCTTTTCTCTGCCTTCACACTGCACGTGTCATGATAGGGACTGGATAGGTCCTGTGATAGGTATTGGAGACTAAGCGGTGACACTGACAGGGAGACGCTTGAGCAGAGACCTGAAGGGAAGGAGGGAGACCAGCACATGGGTCTCACAGGACAGGGATTCAAGGCAGAGAGAAGAGGAAACGTCAAGCCCTGGGGCAGGAGCATCTTGGCGCACTCGTGGAGCAGGAAGGAGGCCTGCGAGGCTGGGGCAGAGCGCGTGAGGGCCCAGCTGTGCAGTTCGACCGGGGAGGTAAGCGGGGGTCAGATCCCGTAGGGCTCCTGGGGCATGGGTGTGTTTGACTTGCACTCTGATGAGTGGAAAGCTGCTGGGGGCGTGAGCTGAGGACGGACCTGACTGGATCCTCTGGAGCTGGGTGGAGAACCGACTGCACGGCTGAGGGCAGGAGAAGGAGCTTGGTTAGGAGCAGCCACGCTCATGTTGTCAAAAGGTGAAGGCGACTCTGAACAGGTAGGCTGGCGGGAGGCAAGGAATGGCCGGATGAGGGCGTTACTCTGATGCTGGGAATGAAGGCTTTGCCGATGGGGTGGAGGTGAAGAGGAGAGAGGGGAGAGGTCAAGAAAGACCACAAAGCTGGGGCCTGAACCCCCGTCGGGGTGGAGTTGCCCACGTGGAAAAGAGGGAGAGCAGGTTCAGGGGAGAATTGGAGTATGGTGTGGGCTCGTTCGATGTCCACATGGGGATGTCACGGAGGCAGCTGGGTGGGTGTGAGTCCGGACTGGATGGCAAGGTGTGGAAAGGATAAATAAACGTGGAAGTCACGACAGCACAGATGTCATTGAAGTCCGGAGACTGGCTAAGGTCAGCAAGGGCTCAAAAGCGGTCCACGATCTACGTCCTGGGTCAACACTGATGCTGAGAGGTTTGGGAGAAACACAGACGTCAGCGATGGAGACAGAGAAGGAAAGGCTACTGAGGTCAGAGAAACACGCCAGCCGACGACAAGACAATCCTCGAAAGAGTAGAATGGACCGAACCGGCAACGAAGTGATGGAAGCATTTCAAGGAGAAGGGACCGACTGTGTCGAATGCAGCCAAGAGAGTCAAGGGTGAGTGATGGACTTTTCCTACAACGGCACTGTGATAGTTACACAACTCTGCACTTGTACAGAGAAAAATCAGTGAATTGCGTATTTCGGTGTGTGAATTGATGACACTAAATTGTGCCTCAAGAAAACGGTTTCAAAATAAAAGGGCATTTAGCGTGTATCTACCCAGCATTTCTGCTCCCGGGTATTCTTCCCCCAAGGTAAATGAAACTACGTGCTTATAAGGCAGACGTATACGTGAATTTTCACAGCATCTCTGTTCATAACATACCACGCTTGAACTAACGCAGAAGTACATTATTATGTGAAGGGCTGGACATTTTGGGATATATTTACATGAGGTCAAAATACTCAGCCTTCAAAGGAGGGCGTACTGCTTATTCAAAGAAAAAGATATAGATCTCAAAAAACATTGCTTTGAGCAAAACAGACAGACATCGAACTGCAGGCCGTGATTTACTTCCTTTTCATGAAGTTCTGCCACGACCCAACTGAAGGATGTCAACAGAAATGAAAACAGAGGCTGCGCATGTCGAGGGTGGTTGGGTCTCAATTGAAACGTTGCAGAGGGCCGTTTTCTGTAGTCATGGGAATGATTCATATAGGGGAGGGGGTTTGGACACTCTAGGGGTTCGTGAAGTGTCGAAGATTTGTCAAGTCATGCAGCTAATGTTGACACGTTTCACTCTATTTTCATTTGATTTGACTAAAAAGCGAAAAGAAAGAGGGAAATCAGAAGGAACACTGAACCGTCATGGAGCTACGCATAGTTTATTTCCAGATCTGCCCCCAGCCCCACCATGTAAGTGAGCTTTCCAGACTGTCAGTTGCCGGTCGGGTTCCAGGCGGAATGTCGGGAGCCGACATTTGTTGTGGCTGGTGTTGCCACGGTGACTGGGCAGAGCCCTGTGGTGGGTCAGTGCCATGGAGGGGCTGCCGTCCTCTGTGGAGCTGGGCTTTGGGCCGATCCTCGGCAAGCTGGGCGAGGTGGTGGTGGCGCTGCTGCCCGATGGCCTGAGTCCACGCCTCACTTGCCACAGCCTCCAGTGGGAGCCAGTGATGCGCCCACCTGTCGTCGGTTTACTGGTGGGTCTCTTATTTCTCTTCAGACTTGTTCAGTCTGTTAGAAGTCGACGTTACGTGAGACGTGAAAAGCGGCTGGCAGAAGCAGTGGCTGCAGCGATTGAGGAGAAATGCCAGCTCATTGACAAGCTCAGCGCTGCTCAAGAGGAGTATATGGGGATCGACTCGTCTTCAGAGAACGCCAGGCTAGAGAGAGAGTCGCTAAATATACCCGGCCTCACAGACGCTTCCCGAAAGGTGACGAGGACCAACTCAGTGCTGATGGAGGAATTAACTGGCCTGGTTCGAGAACTGAAGGCAGAGAGAGCCAAACGGTCGAAAGAAGAAGGAGAGATGGCCGAGATGCTAAAAGCGCTCGCGTCCATAGGAGCGGTCGTGAGATCCAGCACGTCACGAGGAGCTTTGCCAAAGCTGCCCGGAGGCCGAGAGCCAAGCCCTGCTGGTCCCTTCCCCGGCGGTGGGCCTGGGTCTTAAAGCGGGGCTGTTCTCTCCCCCTCCACGCAGGCCTCCCAAGCCGCCTGGCTGCCTCCAGCCAGCTGGACCTCCATCGGAGCGTTCCTGAGGCCAGTGGATGCAGGGGAGCCCCTTCGCTGGGCTGGAGATCCTCTACCTTCGCCTGCTGGACACCGCAGACGGCTCCTTCGCGGTCAGTTCCTCCAAATCGACAGACTTTTGGAATTCCTAGAGCACACCGAGAAAAGTGGGACTTTGTTTCACTTCACGGACTGTTTGGATTATCCCTCGTTAGTAGTGAAGAAGAGACTGATCTTTTCCTTAAATTGAACCTTCATCAAACTACCTTTCTCTAGACGATATTGTGTAAATATTATGTATATATTAAACTTCAGTGAATTATTAACGGTGTCTGTCTCAGTGTTGCATTGAAAGTTGTAAATGTGCGCCATGTAGCAGTCAAGACGTTTAGCAATCGACAGCAGTCTTGTTTCAGAGTAGTATTCCCAACAGTCGCGACTCGCAAGTCGAAGGAGCTTTCTTGGACTAAGTATGTAGTGGTTAGAAAAAGAAAAAGCTGATCGATCTCTTTGGGGATCAAGTTACATTGCCTGGTTAGAGAGAGGTTTGCCTTCTTTTGTGACTTGATTCTAATGTGGCAACGGCTAAACAATTTTCAAGAAACAAATGATAAACTACGTGGAGGTTTGTCCTTGCACTACACGAAGGCCGAGGGAGAGTTTACTGATGAAGAGGAAATCACCTTTGACATCTGGGGGGAACCTCCTCGTTGCTGCCCTCGGCCCCCTCTACTCACCAGCTAACGCTCCACACTGGAAAGCTGAGGGAAGTCTCAGGGGTTTCTCTCCCATGTGACGAAGTGAGGGTCTCGATCATTCCTAGTTTCACTCACAGATAATGTCCCCCAGTTAGGCAACGAGCACCAGCTGCGGATGACTCTAGTGGCAGGAAAGCAGCAAGTGGCAGTTGGAGCAAATAGGAGGGGTCACATGAGACGAATGGCAGAGACAGCATCAGCAGCACAGAAAGGATTTCTCCTCTTAAGTCGAGAGAAAGCAACAAACCAAAAACCTGTGCTTGCCTTGGCAACAGAGCAATGAAGACTCGAATGCGAGAGCCTGCCCTTGTGTTGCTGACATTTTAGGAAGGACAGGCAGGTGCTAAAGAATCAAATTGAGTAGAAGACATGGCATATTAGGTGATAACGAATGTTCTGGAGAAGAATAAACAAGGCAGGGTAAGGGGTGATGGGTGTGGGAATGGGGGGCACACTTGCCTAGACACACACTCTCGGTGGGAGTGGTCACCTGAGCACTGAGGAGCCCTGGAGGAGAGCTCTGTAGGCAGGGGGGGCAGAACGGGCCGTGGCTCTGAAGGCGGCATGAGCACGGTGAGTGTGAGAAGCGACCAGGAGCCAGAGTGGCCCGAGTGCAGTGAGTGAAGCCAGAGAGAAGGGGGTCAAGGCCATCAGGGGTCAGAAGGTGGAGGGAGTCGAATCCACCGTAAAGAGTTTGGTTTCCCTTTCAGAGGACAGAAGCTGCCATGGGGAAGAGGAGAACAGAGGGAAACCTGTGGGAGAGCATGGCAGGGACTCGAGGCTGAGGATGGTGAAGGCTGCCCCCGGGCAGCGGTGGAGGTGGAGATGGAGAGATGGGGTGGGATCCGGGACCTGTCCTGCAGGCAGAGACCGTGAGACGTGCTGATGCCTGTGGGTGTGAGAAAAGAGAGGAGTCGGCATGGGGACGGGAGCCCCAGGTGAGGGGTGGTGTCCTTCAGCGAGATGGGGGGAATGGCAGAGGAGTGCCTTTGGACGGGAAATCAGAGTGGGCCTCTGTGAGAGTTAGGTTTCAGGGCCCCTCAGCCAGCAGAGTAGAAATACCGAATGTTCGGAGGAGACAGGTGTCTGCGCTCAGAGGAGCGTTCACGGCTGCAGATAGAAGTACGCAGGGGCATCGGGGAGGGAAGTTCCCGTAGCAGAGACGATGTCCAAGGGCCGAGAAGATGCCACAGGGTAGACTCCATGGGCCTGTTTGCGGCGAGAGCCCATCTTACAGATGCAGAAGCTGAGGCCCAGAGAAGTGAAGTGAATATTTACCTCTTCCTTTCTCTGGAGTGGAAGGGTCAGTAATCAGCCCAGGCCTGCCTCTGGTGTCCTGGGCTTGGAGGCCTCACAGATGAAAACAGTAGAGAACAGAAGCCAGGTGTCCCATGGGAGCCAGGTGACCAGGGGAGCACAGGAAGCCTCAAGCAGCTGTCTTGAAGGTCCACTGAGCCTGAATCCATTTGTGGGGTTGGGGGTGGTGGGGGCGGGTCGAGGGGGCTGGGAGGCCCTAAAAGATGGTGTGTGTAGCTGGCGTGGGTTTTATGGTGGCATTTCTAGGGGACAGAGATGAAGCTGGCCTCTCTTCTTTCCTCTTGATACTTCTCCTGTCCCCATTTCTTTCTTTGTTTTTGGCAGGGAGGGCCCGGGGGTGATGCCAGTTCTCAGGTTTTAGGGCAGCTCCTCGCTCTGGAAGCGGGGTTGCCTTTTAGAGCCAGGAGGAAGGGCCGAGAGGCCCAGACGTCGCTCCGGGCTCGAGGGCCTCACACGTTGCCATTTGTGGATGCGTCGTGAGGCTCCTCCTCAGAACCAGGGCTGCTCAGGGAAGAGCTCACTTCCTAACACGCGGAAGAATACTTGCCACAGTGGCTTGAAATGGGCCTCTCGAGGTGACATTTCGGTGACTTTTTCCCCTTCCTGAAGACGCATATAATTTTTACATTCCAAACGGGTATAGAACTGTACCTGGTGAAGAAAACAGATCTTTGAAGGCGCTAACCTCGAAAGCTCCCTAGGTGTCAGTGACCGAGGGAGGAGGGGGTTCTTCTCACCTCCGTCTTGCCTTTGAGAGAGGAGCGGCGTGTTTCCACTTTTGTGAACTTCCGGGAACCCCGCTGCCACCCCGATCCCTGGTTTGGCTGGGAAGGTGGGAGGTGGCGAGGCAAACATCCCGTCACCAGCGAATCCCGTCGAAGGCCGCGCTTGGAAAATGAGTCTGCAAAGAAACAGTTCACGCCACGCGTGGAGCCCTTGACCATGGTGTGGCGAACGTGCTCAGAGCCCAGAGGTGGGCAGGGGTGGACGGGGACGAGCGACTCCTTCTCCACTTGGGCCCTCCTGACCACCTGCAGCTCTAGGGGAACCCCCCCAAAGGGCCCCCGCTCAGTGCGGCTCCTGTGCCATGCCACGGTGCACCCCACTTCCGTGGGCACCTCTTATTAAATGTGTGCCCAGATGGTCCCTGAGGATGGGGCCCCGCCTGTTGTCCCCACCTAGAAGTCCAGCCCCGGGAGGCAGGCTGCGGTCCAGCGCTGGACTGAATGTCCACTGTCTGGAACGGGGACTGCGGCTTTGGCGGCTCACAGGTCAGATTTACAGGAGGAAGGGAAGGGCCTGGCTGCCCGCAGTGCCAGCTCCTGGTGCTCTGTCACCCCACACTCACACAGCAGTGCCCTCCCCTCCTCCGTGCCGTGCTTCCTGCTGTCGCCTCCCTCAGGCTGCAGGGGCCTCTCTTCCCACCTGCCTCCAACCTTCAAGTCCTCCCTGTCCTTCAAGGCCTCGTCCAGATGCCACTCCCTCTGGACAAGCCGCCCCCTGCCGCCCCCCCCCGCCCCCCCGCCACCGCCACCGCCACCGCCACCCCCGCCCTCCCCGCCTCCTAATTACCCCATCACGTGCCCCCTCCTCACTGACTGTTTCCAGGAGGCCCACCACCACCACACACACCCTTTATCGAGTAGTGTAGCTTTAGAGGCAGTCCCGAAGATGGTAGTACCGTACCTTCCTCTCACTATGTTCTGCTTCAATACTGGGGAGGCGTGTTGAGTCTGCCGCTGGGATCTTCACTAGGATTGTCTTGACTCTGTAGATCCTGTTGGGAAGAGCTGACATCTGCTGAACAATACCGAGTCAACCTATGAAGAAACACGGAGGAAGTCTGCATTGCTGTTGGTCTTCTGTGATTTCTTCTGTCAGCGTGTTGTAGACCTCCTCACATCGATCTTGTGCGTAAGTGTTTAGATTTACACCTGTGTGTGTCATTTTTGATGCTGATATCAATGATGTGTTTGTAACTTTAAATTCGAGGTGTTCACCGTTAGTATAGAAGAGAGTTGAGAATCATTTTCAAGCCCATTCATTAGCACGGTGATTAAGTCTTCCACAACCTGTGATGAGGCTCTGTTCTGCCTCGGGCTGTCTCTTCAGGCCTGGGATCCCTGGTCAGGAAGGTAGAGCCAGATCCAGTCCCCTGGGTGTTCACGGCACTCTTGATCCTACCGTCCCCCGGGGAGTGGAGGGTTTTGTGGGCTGTAAGCAGCGAAGAACCGCCACCGCCCCACTCTCCCCAGTTTGTTGCTGCGTCCCCGCTGTCCCCATCCGCGAGAACGCTTGGTGCCGCTGTTCGCAAACCAGTCGGCTAAACGACTTTTCACATCTGATCCCGTGATCGTCTGTTTTCTTTGCACTCCAGACGAAACCTAAAATCTGCAGATTTAGTTTCACATACACAATACTGCTACCACCTTGTATGGGCAGAACTTTCCGTGGACTCTACCCCCCCTTCTGCTCTGGGGAGACTTTGGCCAGGAGGGCCAATGGCCCTGGGAGGCCACCGTCAAGCTGTTCCCTTCTGTGAAGGAATTTCCGACCCGGCGACATGATGCAGGGAGCTCAGCCTCCAGGCGTCCTCTATGGGGAATGTGGATCTGAGAATTTCTGCCTGTTCTTCCAAGGGGATACGCAGGGAAGGGGAATTCATGCGACCCACGGTGGACATGTCCTGTGGTTTGCCTCCGACGACAAAGGGAGAGGCAAGCCCTGGCTGAGCTCCCTTCCTGTGACAGCCAGGGAGAGCCAACGCTACGGAGAGATGCCACAGCCTCGGAACAAATGCATGGCTGGGAGTGTACAGCCGAGTCAAGGGAAGGAGCACAGGCCTGTGAGACCAGAGCCAGCCTTGGGTCCTGCTCCAAATCCCAGAGAGGTGATCTGCAGTGTCCTGGAAAGGGAGGAGCTGGCTCGATCTCGGTGGTTCTTCTTTTATGATCGGAGTTTCGTGGGTGCAGGGGAATGTGCTGGAGTGGACCCCACATCCCCGGCTCTGCCTTGAGCATGAGGAAGAGCCATGGGGCTCTTATCCCCCAGTTCTGTGCCGGGGAAAGAAAGAGGCTTCCAGAAAATTCCCACGGACTGAACTTGACTGTGAGCTCCCCGTGAGGCTGGGCCTGGAGGGAGCAGAAGCAGATACTGATAAGCCTTCCAGAACCGTGACTTCCCGCACAGGTCACACGCACATCCGTGGACACACACCATTCCTCACAACCACAGGGCAGACGCACGAGGTCAGGCGATTACCCTTCTCATGGGCTCCCCTCCCACAGCATCCGTTACGAGAAGTTGCATGACTGGGAGATACATTTAAGTACTCGTATATATCTTTAGCTGCTCTTGTGCTCTTTACTGTTACGTCTTCTCAAGCCGAGGAATATTTCCCGAGACGACCTTGAAGAAATTAATTGGAAATCTGAAGACTAAGGAGGGACTGCGCTACGATGACGTGTATGTCCACATGCAGATCTGGAAAAAGTCGCAGGCTTAGTACAATCCACTAAAGTAGACTTTTGGTGCTCACGTAACTCAGTCATGCTTTTCTCTGCCTTCACACTGCACGTGTCATGATGGGGACTGGATAGGTCCTGTGATAGGTATTGGAGACTAAGCGGTGACACTGACAGGGAGACGCTTGAGCAGAGACCTGAAGGGAAGGAGGGAGACCAGCACGTGGGTCTCACAGGACAGGGATTCAAGGCGGAGAGAAGAGGAAACGTCAAGCCCTGGGGCAGGAGCATCTTGGCGCACTCGTGGAGCAGGAAGGAGGCCTGCGAGGCTGGGGCAGAGCGCGTGAGGGCCCAGCTGTGCAGTTCGACCGGGGAGGTAAGCGGGGGTCAGATCCCGTAGGGCTCCTGGGGCATGGGTGTGTTTGACTTGCACTCTGATGAGTGGAAAGCTGCTGGGGGCGTGAGCTGAGGACGGACCTGACTGGATCCTCTGGAGCTGGGTGGAGAACCGACTGCACGGCTGAGGGCAGGAGAAGGAGCTTGGTTAGGAGCAGCCACGCTCATGTTGTCAAAAGGTGAAGGCGACTCTGAACAGGTAGGGTAGCGGGAGGCAAGGAATGGCCGGATGAGGGCATTACTCTGATGCTGGGAATGAAGGCTTTGCCGATGGGGTGGAGGTGAAGAGGAGAGAGGGGAGAGGTCAAGAAAGACCACAAAGCTGGGGCCTGAACCCCCGTCGGGGTGGAGTTGCCCACGTGGAAAAGAGGGAGAGCGGGTTCAGGGGAGAATTGGAGTATGGTGTGGGCTCGTTCGATGTCCACATGGGGACGTCACGGAGGCAGCTGGGTGGGTGTGAGTCCGGACTGGATGGCAAGGTGTGGAAAGGATAAATAAACGTGGAAGTCACGACAGCACAGATGTCATTGAAGTCCGGAGACTGGCTAAGGTCAGCAAGGGCTCAAAAGCGGTCCAGGATCTACGTCCTGGGTCAACACTGATGCTGAGAGGTTTGGGAGAAACACAGACGTCAGCGATGGAGACAGAGAAGGAAAGGCTACTGAGGTCAGAGAAACACGCCAGCCGACGACAAGACAATCCTCGAAAGAGTAGAATGGACCGAACCGGCAACGAAGTGATGGAAGCATTTCAAGGAGAAGGGACCGACTGTGTCGAATGCAGCCAAGAGAGTCAAGGGTGAGTGATGGACTTCTCCTACAACGGCACTGTGATAGTTACACAACTCTGCACTTGTACAGAGAAAAATCAGTGAATTGCATATTTCGGTGTGTGAATTGATGACACTAAATTGTGCCTCAAGAAAACGGTTTCAAAATAAAAGGGCATTTAGCGTGTATCTACCCAGCATTTCTGCTCCCGGGTATTCTTCCCCCAAGGTAAATGAAACTACGTGCTTATAAGGCAGACGTATACGTGAATTTTCACAGCATCTCTGTTCATAACATACCACGCTTGAACTAACGCAGAAGTACATTATTATGTGAAGGGCTGGACATTTTGGGATATATTTACATGAGGTCAAAATACTCAGCCTTCAAAGGAGGGCGTACTGCTTATTCAAATAAAAATATATAGATCTCAAAAAACATTGCTTTGAGCAAAACAGACAGACATCGAACCGTAGGCCGTGATTTACTTCCTTTTCATGAAGTTCTGCCACGACCCAACTGAAGGATGTCAACAGAAATGAAAACAGAGGCTGCGCATGTCGAGGGTGGTTGGGTCTCAATTGAAACGTTGCAGAGGGCTGTTTTCTGTAGTCATGGGAATGATTCATATAGGGGAGGGGGTTTGGACACTCTAGGGGTTCGTGAAGTGTCGAAGATTTGTCAAGTCATGCAGCTAATGTTGACACGTTTCACTCTATTTTCATTTGATTTGACTAAAAAGCGAAAAGAAAGAGGGAAATCAGAAGGAACACTGAACCGTCATGGAGCTACGCATAGTTTATTTACAGATCTCCCCCCAGCCCCACCATGTAAGTGACCTTTCCAGACTGTCAGTTGCCGGTCGGGTTCCAGGCGGAATGTCGGGAGCCGACATTTGTTGTGGCTGGTGTTGCCACGGTGAGTGGGCAGAGCCCTGTGGTGGGTCAGTGCCATGGAGGGGCTGCCGTCCTCTGTGGAGCTGGGCTTTGGGCCGATCCTCGGCAAGCTGGGCGAGGTGGTGGTGGCGCTGCTGCCCGATGGCCTGAGTCCACGCCTCACTTGCCACAGCCTCCAGTGGGAGACAGTGATGCGCCCACCTGTCGTCGGTTTACTGGTGGGTCTCTTATTTCTCTTCAGACTTGTTCAGTCTGTTAGAAGTCGACGTTACGTGAGACGTGAAAAGCGGCTGGCAGAAGCAGTGGCTGCAGCGATTGAGGAGAAATGCCAGCTCATTGACAAGCTCAGCGCTGCTCAAGAGGAGTATATGGGGATCGACTCGTCTTCAGAGAACGCCAGGCTAGAGAGAGAGTCGCTAAATATACCCGGCCTCACAGACGCTTCCCGAAAGGTGACGAGGACCAACTCAGTGCTGATGGAGGAATTAACTGGCCTGGTTCGAGAACTGAAGGCAGAGAGAGCCAAACGGTCGAAAGAAGAAGGAGAGATGGCCGAGATGCTAAAAGCGCTCGCGTCCATAGAAGCGGTCGTGAGATCCAGCACGTCACGAGGAGCTTTGCCAAAGCTGCCCGGAGGCCGAGAGCCAAGCCCTGCTGGTCCCTTCCCCAGCGGTGGGCCTGGGTCTTAAAGCGGGGCTGTTCTCTCCCCCTCCACGCAGGCCTCCCAAGCCGCCTGGCTGCCTCCAGCCAGCTGGACCTCCATCGGAGCGTTCCTGAGGCCAGTGGATGCAGGGGAGCCCCTTCGCTGGGCTGGAGATCCTCTACCTTCGCCTGCTGGACACCGCAGACGGCTCCTTCGCGGTCAGTTCCTCCAAATCGACAGACTTTTGGAATTCCTAGAGCACACCGAGAAAAGTGGGACTTTGTTTCACTTCACGGACTGTTTGGATTATCCCTCGTTAGTAGTGAAGAAGAGCCTGATCTTTTCCTTAAATTGAACCTTCATCAAACTACCTTTCTCTAGACGATATTGTGTAAATATTATGTATATATTAAACTTCAGTGAATTATTAACGGTGTCTGTCTCAGTGTTGCATTGAAAGTTGTAAATGTGCGCCATGTAGCAGTCAAGACTTTTAGCAATCGACAGCAGTCTTGTTTCAGAGTAGTATTCCCAACAGTCGCGACTCACAAGTCGAAGGAGCTTTCTTGGACTAAGTATGTAGTGGTTAGAAAAAGCAAAAGCTGATCGATCTCTTTGGGGATCAAGTTAGATTGCCTGGTTAGAGAGAGGTTTGCCTTCTTTTGTGACTTGATTCTAATGTGGCAACGGCTAAACAATTTTCAAGAAACAAATGATAAACTACGTGGAGGTTTGTCCTTGCACTACACGAAGGCCGAGGGAGAGTTTACTGATGAAGAGGAAATCACCTTTGACATCTGGGGGGAACCTCCTCGTTGCTGCCCTCGGCCCCCTCTACTCACCAGCTAACGCTCCACACTGGAAAGCTGAGGGAAGTCTCAGGGGTTTCTCTCCCATGTGACGAAGTGAGGGTCTCGATCATTCCTAGTTTCACTCACAGATAATGTCCCCCAGTTAGGCAACGAGCACCAGCTGCGGATGACTTTCCTGTGGCAGGAAAGCAGCAAGTGGCAGTTGGAGCAAATAGGAGGGGTCACATGAGACAAATGGCAGAGACAGCATCAGCAGCACAGAAAGGATTTCTCCTCTTAAGTCGAGAGAAAGCAACAAACCAAAAACCTGTGCTTGCCTTGGCAACAGAGCAATGAAGACTAGAATGCGAGAGCCTGCCCTTGTGTTGCTGACATTTTAGGAAGGACAGGCAGGTGCTAAAGAATCAAATTGAGTAGAAGACATGGCATATTAGGTGATAACGAATGTTCTGGAGAAGAATAAACAAGGCAGGGTAAGGGGTGATGGGTGTGGGAATGGGGGGCACACTTGCCTAGACACACACTCTCGGTGGGAGTGGTCACCTGAGCACTGAGGAGCCCTGGAGGAGAGCTCTGTAGGCAGGGGGGGCAGAACGGGCCATGGCTCTGAAGGCGGCATGAGCACGGTGAGTGTGAGAAGCGACCAGGAGCCAGAGTGGCCCGAGTGCAGTGAGTGAAGCCAGAGAGAAGGGGGTCAAGGCCATCAGGGGTCAGAAGGTGGAGGGAGTCGAATCCACCGTAAAGAGTTTGGTTTCCCTTTCAGAGGACAGAAGCTGCCATGGGGAAGAGGAGAACAGAGGGAAACCTGTGGGAGAGCATGGCAGGGACTCGAGGCTGAGGATGGTGAAGGCTGCCCCCGGGCAGCGGTGGAGGTGGAGACGGAGAGGTGGGGTGGGATCCGGGACCTGTCCTGCAGGCAGAGACCGTGAGACGTGCTGATGCCTGTGGGTGTGAGAAAAGAGAGGAGTCGGCATGGGGACGGGAGCCCCAGGTGAGGGGTGGTGTCCTTCAGCGAGATGGGGGGAATGGCAGAGGAGTGCCTTTGGACGGGAAATCAGAGTGGGCCTCTGTGAGAGTTAGGTTTCAGGGCCCCTCAGCCAGCAGAGTAGAAATACCAACTGTTCGGAGGAGACAGGTGTCTGCGCTCAGAGGAGCGTTCACGGCTGCAGATAGAAGTACGCAGGGGCATCGGGGAGGGAAGTTCCCGTAGCAGAGACGATGTCCAAGGGCCGAGAAGATGCCACAGGGTAGACTCCATGGGCCTGTTTGCGGCGAGAGCCCATCTTACAGATGCAGAAGCTGAGGCCCAGAGAAGTGAAGTGAATATTTACCTCTTCCTTTCTCTGGAGTGGAAGGGTCAGTAATCAGCCCAGGCCTGCCTCTGGTGTCCTGGGCTTGGAGGCCTCACAGATGAAAACAGTAGAGAACAGAAGCCAGGTGTCCCATGGGAGCCAGGTGACCAGGGGAGCACAGGAAGCCTCAAGCAGCTGTCTTGAAGGTCCACTGAGCCTGAATCCATTTGTGGGGTTGGGGGTGGTGGGGGCGGGTCGAGGGGGCTGGGAGGCCCTAAAAGATGGTGTCTGTAGCTGGCGTGGGTTTTATGGTGGCATTTCTAGGGGACAGAGATGAAGCTGGCCTCTTTTCTTTCCTCTTGATACTTCTCCTGTCCCCATTTCTTTCTTTGTTTTTGGCAGGGAGGGCCCGGGGGTGATGCCAGTTCTCAGGTTTTAGGGCAGCTCGTAGCTCTGGAAGCGGGGTTGCCTTTTAGAGCCAGGAGGAAGGGCCGAGAGGCCCAGACGTCGCTCCGGGCTCGAGGGCCTCACACGTTGCCATTTGTGGATGCGTCGTGAGGCTCCTCCTCAGAACCAGGGCTGCTCAGGGAAGAGCTCACTTCCTAACGTGCGGAAGAATACTTGCCACAGTGGCTTGAAATGGGCCTCTCGAGGTGACATTTCGGTGACTTTTTCCCCTTCCTGAAGACGCATATAATTTTTACATTCCAAACGGGTATAGAACTGTACCTGGTGAAGAGAACAGATCTTTGAAGGCGCTAACCTCGAAAGCTCCCTAGGTGTCAGTGACCGAGGGAGGAGGGGGTTCTTCTCACCTCCGTCTTGCCTTTGAGAGAGGAGCGGCGTGTTTCCACTTTTGTGAACTTCCGGGAACCCCGCTGCCACCCCGATCCCTGGTTTGGCTGGGAAGGTGGGAGGTGGCGAAGCAAACATCCCGTCACCAGCGAATCCCGTCGAAGGCCGCGCTTGGCAAATGAGTCTGCAAAGAAACAGTTCACGCCACGCGTGGAGCCCTTGACCATGGTGTCGCGAACGTGCTCAGAGCCCAGAGGTGGGCAGGGGTGGACGGGGACGAGCGACTCCTTCTCCACTTGGGCCCTCCTGACCACCCGCAGCTCTAGGGGAACCCCCCCAAAGGGCCCCCGCTCAGTGCGGCTCCTGTGCCATGCCACGGTGCACCCCACTTCCGTGGGCACCTCTTATTAAATGTGTGCCCAGATGGTCCCTCAGGATGGGGCCCCCCCTGTTGTCCCCACCTAGAAGTCCAGCCCCGGGAGGCAGGCTGCGGTCCTGCGCTGGACTGAATGTCCACTGTCTGGAACGGGGACTGCGGCGTTGGCGGCTCACAGGTCAGATTTACAGGAGGAAGGGAAGGGCCTGGCTGCCCGCAGTGCCAGCTCCTGGTGCTCTGTCACCCCACACTCACACAGCAGTGCCCTCCCCTCCTCCGTGCCGTGCTTCCTGCTGTCGCCTCCCTCAGGCTGCAGGGGCCTCTCTTCCCACCTGCCTCCAACCTTCAAGTCCTCCCTGTCCTTCAAGGCCTCGTCCAGGTGCCACTCCCTCTGGACAAGCCGCCCCCTGTCGCCCCCCCCCGCCCCCGCCACCGCCCCCCCGCCCTCCCCGCCTCCTAAGTACCCCATCACGTGCCCCCTCCTCACTGACTGTTTCCAGGAGGCCCACCACCACCACCACACACCCTTTATCGAGTAGTGTAGCTTTAGAGGCAGTCCCGAAGATGGTAGTACCGTACCTTCCTCTCACTATGTTCTGCTTCAATACTGGGGAGGCGTGTTGAGTCTGCCGCTGGGATCTTCACTAGGATTGTCTTGACTCTGTAGATCCTGTTGGGAAGAGCTGACATCTGCTGAACAATACCGAGTCAACCTATGAAGAAACATGGAGGAAGTCTGCATTGCTGTTGGTCTTCTGTGATTTCTTCTGTCAGCGTGTTGTAGACCTCCTCACATCGATCTTGTGCGTAAGTGTTTAGATTTACACCTGTGTGTGTCATTTTTGATGCTGATATCAATGATGTGTTTGTAACTTTAAATTCGAGGTGTTCACCGTGAGTATAGAAGAGAGTTGAGAATCATTTTCAAGCCCATTCATTAGCACGGTGATTAAGTCTTCCACAACCTGTGATGAGGCTCTGTTCTGCCTCGGGCTGTCTCTTCAGGCCTGGGATCCCTGGTCAGGAAGGTAGAGCCAGATCCAGTCCCCTGGGTGTTCACGGCACTCTTGATCCTACCGTCCCCCGGGGAGTGGAGGGTTTTGTGGGCTGTAAGCAGCGAAGAACCGCCACCGCCCCACTCTCCCCAGTTTGTTGCTGCGTCCCCGCTGTCCCCATCCGCGAGAACGCTTGGTGCCGCTGTTCGCAAACCAGTCGGCTAAACGACTTTTCACATCTGATCCCGTGATCGTGTGTTTTCTTTGCACTCCAGACGAAACCTAAAATCTGCAGATTTATTTTCACATACAGAATACTGCTACCACCTTGTATGGGCAGAACTTTCCGTGGACTCTACCCCCCCTTCTGCTCTGGGGAGACTTTGGCCAGGAGGGCCAATGGCCCTGGGAGGCCACCGTCAAGCTGTTCCCTTCTGTGAAGGAATTTCCGACCCGGCGACATGATGCAGGGAGCTCAGCTTCCAGGCGTCCTCTATGGGGAATGTGGATCTGAGAATTTCTGCCTGTTCTTCCAAGGGGATACGCAGGGAAGGGGAATTCATGCGACCCACAGTGGACGTGTCCTGTGGTTTGCCTCCGACGACAAAGGGAGAGGCAAGTCCTGGCTGAGCTCCCTTCCTGTGACAGCCAGGGAGAGCCAACGCTACGGAGAGATGCCACAGCCTCGGAACAAATGCGTGGCTGGGAGTGTACAGCCGAGTCAAGGGAAGGAGCACAGGCCTGTGAGACCAGAGCCAGCCTTGGGTCCTGCTCCAAATCCCAGAGAGGTGATCTGCAGTGTCCTGGAAAGGGAGGAGCTGGCTCGATCTCGGTGGTTCTTCTTTTATGATCGGAGTTTCGTGGGTGCAGGGGAATGTGCTGGAGTGGACCCCACATCCCCGGCTCTGCCTTGAGCATGAGGAAGAGCCATGGGGCTCTTATCCCCCAGTTCTGTGCCGGGGAAAGAAAGAGGCTTCCAGAAAATTCCCAAGGACTGAACTTGACTGTGAGCTCCCCGTGAGGCTGGGCCTGGAGGGAGCAGAAGCAGATACTGATAAGCCTTCCAGAACCGTGACTCCCCGCACAGGTCACACGCACATCCGTGGACACACACCATTCCTCACAACCACAGGGCAGACGCACGAGGTCAGGCGATTACCCTTCTCATGGGCTCCCCTCCCACAGCATCCGTTACGAGAGGTTGCATGACTGGGAGATACATTTAAGTACTCGTATATATCTTTAGCTGCTCTTCTGCTCTTTACTGTTACGTCTTCTCAAGCCGAGGAATATTTCCCGAGACGACCTTGAAGAAATTAATTGGAAATCTGAAGACTAAGGAGGGACTGCACTACGATGACGTGTATGTCCACATGCAGATCTGGAAAAAGTCGCAGGCTTAGTACAATCCACTAAAGTAGACTTTTGGTGCTCACGTAACTCAGTCATGCTTTTCTCTGCCTTCACACTGCACGTGTCATGATAGGGACTGGATAGGTCCTGTGATAGGTATTGGAGACTAAGCGGTGACACTGACAGGGAGACGCTTGAGCAGAGACCTGAAGGGAAGGAGGGAGACCAGCACGTGGGTCTCACAGGACAGGGATTCAAGGCAGAGAGAGGAGGAAACGTCAAGCCCTGGGGCAGGAGCATCTTGGCGCACTCGTGGAGCAGGAAGGAGGCCTGCGAGGCTGGGGCAGAGCGCGTGAGGGCCCAGCTGTGCAGTTCGACCGGGGAGGTAACCGGGGGTCAGATCCCGTAGGGCTCCTGGGGCATGGGTGTGTTTGACTTGCACTCTGATGAGTGGAAAGCTGCTGGGGGCGTGAGCTGAGGACGGACCTGACTGGATCCTCTGGAGCTGGGTGGAGAACCGACTGCACGGCTGAGGGCAGGAGAAGGAGCTTGGTTAGGAGCAGCCACGCTCATGTTGTCAAAAGGTGAAGGCGACTCTGAACAGGTAGGGTAGCGGGAGGCAAGGAATGGCCGGATGAGGGCATTACTCTGATGCTGGGAATGAAGGCTTTGCCGATGGGGTGGAGGTGAAGAGGAGAGAGGGGAGAGGTCAAGAAAGACCACAAAGCTGGGGCCTGAACCCCCGTCGGGGTGGAGTTGCCCACGTGGAAAAGAGGGAGAGCGGGTTCAGGGGAGAATTGGAGTATGGTGTGGGCTCGTTCGATGTCCACATGGGGATGTCACGGAGGCAGCTGGGTGGGTGTGAGTCCGGACTGTGTGGCAAGGTGTGGAAAGGATAAATAAACGTGGAAGTCACGACAGCACAGATGTCATTGAAGTCCGGAGACTGGCTAAGGTCAGCAAGGGCTCAAAAGCGGTCCAGGATCTACGTCCTGGGTCAACACTGATGCTGAGAGGTTTGGGAGAAACACAGACGTCAGCGATGGAGACAGAGAAGGAAAGGCTACTGAGGTCAGAGAAACACGCCAGCCGACGACAAGACAATCCTCGAAAGAGTAGAATGGACCGAACCGGCAACGAAGTGATGGAAGCATTTCAAGGAGAAGGGACCGACTGTGTCGAATGCAGCCAAGAGAGTCAAGGGTGAGTGATGGACTTTTCCTACAACGGCACTGTGATAGTTACACAACTCTGCACTTGTACAGAGAAAAATCAGTGAATTGCGTATTTCGGTGTGTGAATTGATGACACTAAATTGTGCCTCAAGAAAACGGTTTCAAAATAAAAGGGCATTTAGCGTGTATCTACCCAGCATTTCTACTCCCGGGTATTCTTCCCCCAAGGTAAATGAAACTACGTGCTTATAAGGCAGACGTATACGTGAATTTTCACAGCATCTCTGTTCATAACATACCACGCTTGAACTAACGCAGAAGTACATTATTATGTGAAGGGCTGGACATTTTGGGATATATTTACATGAGGTCAAAATACTCAGCCTTCAAAGGAGGGCGTACTGCTTATTCAAAGAAAAATATATAGATCTCAAAAAACATTGCTTTGAGCAAAACAGACAGACATCGAACTGTAGGCCGTGATTTACTTCCTTTTCATGAAGTTCTGCCACGACCCAACTGAAGGATGTCAACAGAAATGAAAACAGAGGCTGCGCATGTCGAGGGTGGTTGGGTCTCAATTGAAACGTTGCAGAGGGCTGTTTTCTGTAGTCATGGGAGTGATTCATATAGGGGAGGGGGTTTGGACGCTCTAGGGGTTCGTGAAGTGTCGAAGATTGGTCAAGTCACGCAGCTAATGTTGACACGTTTCACTCTATTTTCATTTGATTTGACTAAAAAGCGAAAAGAAAGAGGGAAATCAGAAGGAACACTGAACCGTCATGGAGCTACGCATAGTTTATTTACAGATCTCCCCCCAGCCCCACCATGTAAGTGACCTTTCCAGACTGTCAGTTGCCGGTCGGGTTCCAGGCGGAATGTCGGGAGCCGACATTTGTTGTGGCTGGTGTTGCCACGGTGACTGGGCAGAGCCCTGTGGTGGGTCAGTGCCATGGAGGGGCTGCCGTCCTCTGTGGAGCTGGGCTTTGGGCCGATCCTCGGCAAGCTGGGCGAGGTGGTGGTGGCGCTGCTGCCCGATGGCCTGAGTCCACGCCTCACTTGCCACAGCCTCCAGTGGGAGACAGTGATGCGCCCACCTGTCGTCGGTTTACTGGTGGGTCTCTTATTTCTCTTCAGACTTGTTCAGTCTGTTAGAAGTCGACGTTACGTGAGACGTGAAAAGCGGCTGGCAGAAGCAGTGGCTGCAGCGATTGAGGAGAAATGCCAGCTCATTGACAAGCTCAGCGCTGCTCAAGAGGAGTATATGGGGATCGACTCGTCTTCAGAGAACGCCAGGCTAGAGAGAGAGTCGCTAAATATACCCGGCCTCACAGACGCTTACCGAAAGGTGACGAGGACCAACTCAGTGCTGATGGAGGAATTAACTGGCCTGGTTCGAGAACTGAAGGCAGAGAGAGCCAAAAGGTCGAAAGAAGAAGGAGAGATGGCCGAGATGCTAAAAGCGCTCGCGTCCGTAGAAGCGGTCGTGAGATCCAGCACGTCACGAGGAGCTTTGCCAAAGCTGCCCGGAGGCCGAGAGCCAAGCCCTGCTGGTCCCTTCCCCGGCGGTGGGCCTGGGTCTTAGAGCGGGCCTGTTCTCTCCCCCTCCACGCAGGCCTCCCAAGCCGCCTGGCTGCCTCCAGCCAGCTGGACCTCCATCGGAGCGTTCCTGAGGCCAGTGGATGCAGGGGAGCCCCTTCGCTGGGCTGGAGATCCTCTACCTTCGCCTGCTGGACACCGCAGACGGCTCCTTCGCGGTCAGTTCCTCCAAATCGACAGACTTTTGGAATTCCTAGAGCACACCGAGAAAAGTGGGACTTTGTTGCACTTCACGGACTGTTTGGATTATCCCTCGTTAGTAGTGAAGAAGAGACTGATCTTTTCCTTAAATTGAACCTTCATCAAACTACCTTTCTCTAGACGGTATTGTGTAAATATTATGTATATATTAAACTTCAGTGAATTATTAACGGTGTCTGTCTCAGTGTTGCATTGAAAGTTGTAAATGTGCGCCATGTAGCAGTCAAGACTTTTAGCAATCGACAGCAGTCTTGTTTCAGAGTAGTATTCCCAAGAGTCGCGACTCACAGGTCGAAGGAGCTTTCTTGGACTAAGTATGTAGTGGTTAGAAAAAGAAAAAGCTGATCGATCTCTTTGGGGATCAAGTTACATTGCCTGGTTAGAGAGAGGTTTGCCTTATTTTGTGACTTGATTCTAATGTGGCAACGGCTAAACAATTTTAAAGAAACAAATGATAAACTACGTGGAGGTTTGTCCTTGCACTACACGAAGGCCGAGGGAGAGTTTACTGATGAAGAGGAAATCACCTTTGACATGTGGGGGGAACCTCCTCGTTGCTGCCCTCGGCCCCCTCTACTCACCAGCTAACGCTCCACACTGGAAAGCTGAGGGAAGTCTCAGGGGTTTCTCTCCCATGTGACGAAGTGAGGGTCTCGATCATTCCTAGTTTCACTCACAGATAATGTCCCCCAGTTAGGCAACGAGCACCAGCTGCGGATGACTCTAGTGGCAGGAAAGCAGCAAGTGGCAGTTGGAGCAAATAGGAGGGGTCACATGAGACAAATGGCAGAGACAGCATCAGCAGCACAGAAAGGATTTCTCCTCTTAAGTCGAGAGAAAGCAACAAACCAAAAACCTGCGCTTGCCTTGGAAACAGAGCAATGAAGACTCGAATGCGAGAGCCTGCCCTTGTGTTGCTGACATTTTAGGAAGGACAGGCAGGTGCTAAAGAATCAAATTGAGTAGAAGACATGGCATATTAGGTGATAACGAATGTTCTGGAGAAGAATAAACAAGGCAGGGTAAGGGGTGATGGGTGTGGGAATGGGGGGCACACTTGCCTAGACACACACTCTCGGTGGGAGTGGTCACCTGAGCACTGAGGAGCCCTGGAGGAGAGCTCTGTAGGCAGGGGGTGCAGAACGGGCCATGGCTCTGAAGGCGGCATGAGCACGGTGAGTGTGAGAAGCGACCAGGAGCCAGAGTGGCCCGAGTGCAGTGAGTGAAGCCAGAGAGAAGGGGGTCAAGGCCATCAGGGGTCAGAAGGTGGAGGGAGTCGAATCCACCGTAAAGAGTTTGGTTTCCCTTTCAAAGGACAGAAGCTGCCATGGGGAAGAGGAGAACAGAGGGAAACCTGTGGGAGAGCATGGCAGGGACTCGAGGCTGAGGATGGTGAAGGCTGCCCCCGGGCAGCGGTGGAGGTGGAGACGGAGAGGTGGGGTGGGATCCGGGACCTGTCCTGCAGGCAGAGACCGTGAGACGTGCTGATGCCTGTGGGTGTGAGAAAAGAGAGGCGTCGGCATGGGGACGGGAGCCCCAGGTGAGGGGTGGTGTCCTTCAGCGAGATGGGGGGAATGGCAGAGGAGTGCCTTTGGACGGGAAATCAGAGTGGGCCTCTGTGAGAGTTAGGTTTCAGGGCCCCTCAGCCAGCAGAGTAGAAATACCAACTGTTCGGAGGAGACAGGTGTCTGCGCTCAGAGGAGCGTTCACGGCTGCAGATAGAAGTACGCAGGGGCATCGGGGAGGGAAGTTCCCGTAGCAGAGACGATGTCCAAGGGCCGAGAAGATGCCACAGGGTAGACTCCATGGGCCTGTTTGCGGCGAGAGCCCATCTTACAGATGCAGAAGCTGAGGCCCAGAGAAGTGAAGTGAATATTTACCTCTTCCTTTCTCTGGAGTGGAAGGGTCAGTAATCAGCCCAGGCCTGCCTCTGGTGTCCTGGGCTTGGAGGCCTCACAGATGAAAACAGTAGAGAACAGAAGCCAGGTGTCCCATGGGAGCCAGGTGACCAGGGGAGCACAGGAAGCCTCAAGCAGCTGTCTTGAAGGTCCACTGAGCCTGAATCCATTTGTGGGGTTGGGGGTGGTGGGGGCGGGTCGAGGGGGCTGGGAGGCCCTAAAAGATGGTGTCTGTAGCTGGCGTGGGTTTTATGGTGGCATTTCTAGGGGACAGAGATGAAGCTGGCCTCTTTTCTTTCCTCTTGATACTTCTCCTGTCCCCATTTCTTTCTTTGTTTTTGGCAGGGAGGGCCCGGGGGTGATGCCAGTTCTCAGGTTTTAGGGCAGCTCCTAGCTCTGGAAGCGGGGTTGCCTTTTAGAGCCAGGAGGAAGGGCCGAGAGGCCCAGACGTCGCTCCGGGCTCGAGGGCCTCACACGTTGCCATTTGTGGATGCGTCGTGAGGCTCCTCCTCAGAACCAGGGCTGCTCAGGGAAGAGCTCACTTCCTAACGTGCGGAAGAATACTTGCCACAGTGGCTTGAAATGGGCCTCTCGAGGTGACATTTCGGTGACTTTTTCCCCTTCCTGAAGACGCATATCATTTTTACATTCCAAACGGGTATAGAACTGTACCTGGTGAAGAGAACAGATCTTTGAAGGCGCTAACCTCGAAAGCTCCCTAGGTGTCAGTGACCGAGGGAGGAGGGGGTTCTTCTCACCTCCGTCTTGCCTTTGAGAGAGGAGCGGCGTGTTTCCACTTTTGTGAACTTCCGGGAACCCCGCTGCCACCCCGATCCCTGGTTTGGCTGGGAAGGTGGGAGGTGGCGAAGCAAACATCCCGTCACCAGCGAATCCCGTCGAAGGCCGCGCTTGGCAAATGAGTCTGCAAAGAAACAGTTCACGCCACGCGTGGAGCCCTTGACCATGGTGTCGCGAACGTGCTCAGAGCCCAGAGGTGGGCAGGGGTGGACGGGGACGAGCGACTCCTTCTCCACTTGGGCCCTCCTGACCACCCGCAGCTCTAGGGGAACCCCCCCAAAGGGCCCCCGCTCAGTGCGGCTCCTGTGCCATGCCACGGTGCACCCCACTTCCGTGGGCACCTCTTATTAAATGTGTGCCCAGATGGTCCCTCAGGATGGGGCCCCCCCTGTTGTCCCCACCTAGAAGTCCAGCCCCGGGAGGCAGGCTGCGGTCCTGCGCTGGACTGAATGTCCACTGTCTGGAACGGGGACTGCGGCGTTGGCGGCTCACAGGTCAGATTTACAGGAGGAAGGGAAGGGCCTGGCTGCCCGCAGTGCCAGCTCCTGGTGCTCTGTCACCCCACACTCACACAGCAGTGCCCTCCCCTCCTCCGTGCCGTGCTTCCTGCTGTCGCCTCCCTCAGGCTGCAGGGGCCTCTCTTCCCACCTGCCTCCAACCTTCAAGTCCTCCCTGTCCTTCAAGGCCTCGTCCAGGTGCCACTCCCTCTGGACAAGCCGCCCCCTGCCGCCCCCTCCGCCCCCCCGCCCCCGCCACCGCCCCCCCCGCCCTCCCCGCCTCCTAAGTACCCCATCACGTGCCCCCTCCTCACTGACTGTTTCCAGGAGGCCCACCACCACCACCACACACCCTTTATCGAGTAGTGTAGCTTTAGAGGCAGTCCCGAAGATGGTAGTACCGTACCTTCCTCTCACTATGTTCTGCTTCAATACTGGGGAGGCGTGTTGAGTCTGCCGCTGGGATCTTCACTAGGATTGTCTTGACTCTGTAGATCCTGTTGGGAAGAGCTGACATCTGCCGAACAATACCGAGTCAACCTATGAAGAAACATGGAGGAAGTCTGCATTGCTGTTGGTCTTCTGTGATTTCTTCTGTCAGCGTGTTGTAGACCTCCTCACATCGATCTTGTGCGTAAGTGTTTAGATTTACACCTGTGTGTGTCATTTTTGATGCTGATATCAATGATGTGTTTGTAACTTTAAATTCGAGGTGTTCACCGTTAGTATAGAAGAGAGTTGAGAATCATTTTCAAGCCCATTCATTAGCACGGTGATTAAGTCTTCCACAACCTGTGATGAGGCTCTGTTCTGCCTCGGGCTGTCTCTTCAGGCCTGGGATCCCTGGTCAGGAAGGTAGAGCCAGATCCAGTCCCCTGGGTGTTCACGGCACTCTTGATCCTACCGTCCCCCGGGGAGTGGAGGGTTTTGTGGGCTGTAAGCAGCGAAGAACCGCCACCGCCCCACTCTCCCCAGTTTGTTGCTGCGTCCCCGCTGTCCCCATCCGCGAGAACGCTTGGTGCCGCTGTTCGCAAACCAGTCGGCTAAACGACTTTTCACATCTGATCCCGTGATCGTCTGTTTTCTTTGCACTCCAGACGAAACCTAAAATCTGCAGATTTATTTTCACATACACAATACTGCTACCACCTTGTATGGGCAGAACTTTCCGTGGACTCTACCCCCCCTTCTGCTCTGGGGAGACTTTGGCCAGGAGGGCCAATGGCCCTGGGAGGCCACCGTCAAGCTGTTCCCTTCTGTGAAGGAATTTCCGACCCGGCGACATGATGCAGGGAGCTCAGCTTCCAGGCGTCCTCTATGGGGAATGTGGATCTGAGAATTTCTGCCTGTTCTTCCAAGGGGATACGCAGGGAAGGGGAATTCATGCGACCCACAGTGGACGTGTCCTGTGGTTTGCCTCCGACGACAAAGGGAGAGGCAAGTCCTGGCTGAGCTCCCTTCCTGTGACAGCCAGGGAGAGCCAACGCTACGGAGAGATGCCACAGCCTCGGAACAAATGCGTGGCTGGGAGTGTACAGCCGAGTCAAGGGAAGGAGCACAGGCCTGTGAGACCAGAGCCAGCCTTGGGTCCTGCTCCAAATCCCAGAGAGGTGATCTGCAGTGTCCTGGAAAGGGAGGAGCTGGCTCGATCTCGGTGGTTCTTCTTTTATGATCGGAGTTTCGTGGGTGCAGGGGAATGTGCTGGAGTGGACCCCACATCCCCGGCTCTGCCTTGAGCATGAGGAAGAGCCATGGGGCTCTTATCCCCCAGTTCTGTGCCGGGGAAAGAAAGAGGCTTCCAGAAAATTCCCAAGGACTGAACTTGACTGTGAGCTCCCCGTGAGGCTGGGCCTGGAGGGAGCAGAAGCAGATACTGATAAGCCTTCCAGAACCGTGACTCCCCGCACAGGTCACACGCACATCCGTGGACACACACCATTCCTCACAACCACAGGGCAGACGCACGAGGTCAGGCGATTACCCTTCTCATGGGCTCCCCTCCCACAGCATCCGTTACGAGAGGTTGCATGACTGGGAGATACATTTAAGTACTCGTACATATCTTTAGCTGCTCTTCTGCTCTTTACTGTTACGTCTTCTCAAGCCGAGGAATATTTCCCGAGACGACCTTGAAGAAATTAATTGGAAATCTGAAGACTAAGGAGGGACTGCACTACGATGACGTGTATGTCCACATGCAGATCTGGAAAAAGTCGCAGGCTTAGTACAATCCACTAAAGTAGACTTTTGGTGCTCACGTAACTCAGTCATGCTTTTCTCTGCCTTCACACTGCACGTGTCATGATAGGGACTGGATAGGTCCTGTGATAGGTATTGGAGACTAAGCGGTGACACTGACAGGGAGACGCTTGAGCAGAGACCTGAAGGGAAGGAGGGAGACCAGCACGTGGGTCTCACAGGACAGGGATTCAAGGCAGAGAGAGGAGGAAACGTCAAGCCCTGGGGCAGGAGCATCTTGGCGCACTCGTGGAGCAGGAAGGAGGCCTGCGAGGCTGGGGCAGAGCGCGTGAGGGCCCAGCTGTGCAGTTCGACCGGGGAGGTAACCGGGGGTCAGATCCCGTAGGGCTCCTGGGGCATGGGTGTGTTTGACTTGCACTCTGATGAGTGGAAAGCTGCTGGGGGCGTGAGCTGAGGACGGACCTGACTGGATCCTCTGGAGCTGGGTGGAGAACCGACTGCACGGCTGAGGGCAGGAGAAGGAGCTTGGTTAGGAGCAGCCACGCTCATGTTGTCAAAAGGTGAAGGCGACTCTGAACAGGTAGGGTAGCGGGAGGCAAGGAATGGCCGGATGAGGGCATTACTCTGATGCTGGGAATGAAGGCTTTGCCGATGGGGTGGAGGTGAAGAGGAGAGAGGGGAGAGGTCAAGAAAGACCACAAAGCTGGGGCCTGAACCCCCGTCGGGGTGGAGTTGCCCACGTGGAAAAGAGGGAGAGCGGGTTCAGGGGAGAATTGGAGTATGGTGTGGGCTCGTTCGATGTCCACATGGGGATGTCACGGAGGCAGCTGGGTGGGTGTGAGTCCGGACTGTGTGGCAAGGTGTGGAAAGGATAAATAAACGTGGAAGTCACGACAGCACAGATGTCATTGAAGTCCGGAGACTGGCTAAGGTCAGCAAGGGCTCAAAAGCGGTCCAGGATCTGCGTCCTGGGTCAACACTGATGCTGAGAGGTTTGGGAGAAACACAGACGTCAGCGATGGAGACAGAGAAGGAAAGGCTACTGAGGTCAGAGAAACACGCCAGCCGACGACAAGACAATCCTCGAAAGAGTAGAATGGACCGAACCGGCAACGAAGTGATGGAAGCATTTCAAGGAGAAGGGACCGACTGTGTCGAATGCAGCCAAGAGAGTCAAGGGTGAGTGATGGACTTTTCCTACAACGGCACTGTGATAGTTACACAACTCTGCACTTGTACAGAGAAAAATCAGTGAATTGCGTATTTCGGTGTGTGAATTGATGACACTAAATTGTGCCTCAAGAAAACGGTTTCAAAATAAAAGGGCATTTAGCGTGTATCTACCCAGCATTTCTACTCCCGGGTATTCTTCCCCCAAGGTAAATGAAACTACGTGCTTATAAGGCAGACGTATACGTGAATTTTCACAGCATCTCTGTTCATAACATACCACGCTTGAACTAACGCAGAAGTACATTATTATGTGAAGGGCTGGACATTTTGGGATATATTTACATGAGGTCAAAATACTCAGCCTTCAAAGGAGGGCGTACTGCTTATTCAAAGAAAAATATATAGATCTCAAAAAACATTGCTTTGAGCAAAACAGACAGACATCGAACTGTAGGCCGTGATTTACTTCCTTTTCATGAAGTTCTGCCACGACCCAACTGAAGGATGTCAACAGAAATGAAAACAGAGGCTGCGCATGTCGAGGGTGGTTGGGTCTCAATTGAAACGTTGCAGAGGGCTGTTTTCTGTAGTCATGGGAATGATTCATATAGGGGAGGGGGTTTGGACGCTCTAGGGGTTCGTGAAGTGTCGAAGATTGGTCAAGTCACGCAGCTAATGTTGACACGTTTCACTCTATTTTCATTTGATTTGACTAAAAAGCGAAAAGAAAGAGGGAAATCAGAAGGAACACTGAACCGTCATGGAGCTACGCATAGTTTATTTACAGATCTCCCCCCAGCCCCACCATGTAAGTGACCTTTCCAGACTGTCAGTTGCCGGTCGGGTTCCAGGCGGAATGTCGGGAGCCGACATTTGTTGTGGCTGGTGTTGCCACGGTGACTGGGCAGAGCCCTGTGGTGGGTCAGTGCCATGGAGGGGCTGCCGTCCTCTGTGGAGCTGGGCTTTGGGCCGATCCTCGGCAAGCTGGGCGAGGTGGTGGTGGCGCTGCTGCCCGATGGCCTGAGTCCACGCCTCACTTGCCACAGCCTCCAGTGGGAGACAGTGATGCGCCCACCTGTCGTCGGTTTACTGGTGGGTCTCTTATTTCTCTTCAGACTTGTTCAGTCTGTTAGAAGTCGACGTTACGTGAGACGTGAAAAGCGGCTGGCAGAAGCAGTGGCTGCAGCGATTGAGGAGAAATGCCAGCTCATTGACAAGCTCAGCGCTGCTCAAGAGGAGTATATGGGGATCGACTCGTCTTCAGAGAACGCCAGGCTAGAGAGAGAGTCGCTAAATATACCCGGCCTCACAGACGCTTACCGAAAGGTGACGAGGACCAACTCAGTGCTGATGGAGGAATTAACTGGCCTGGTTCGAGAACTGAAGGCAGAGAGAGCCAAACGGTCGAAAGAAGAAGGAGAGATGGCCGAGATGCTAAAAGCGCTCGCGTCCGTAGAAGCGGTCGTGAGATCCAGCACGTCACGAGGAGCTTTGCCAAAGCTGCCCGGAGGCCGAGAGCCAAGCCCTGCTGGTCCCTTCCCCGGCGGTGGGCCTGGGTCTTAGAGCGGGCCTGTTCTCTCCCCCTCCACGCAGGCCTCCCAAGCCGCCTGGCTGCCTCCAGCCAGCTGGACCTCCATCGGAGCGTTCCTGAGGCCAGTGGATGCAGGGGAGCCCCTTCGCTGGGCTGGAGATCCTCTACCTTCGCCTGCTGGACACCGCAGACGGCTCCTTCGCGGTCAGTTCCTCCAAATCGACAGACTTTTGGAATTCCTAGAGCACACCGAGAAAAGTGGGACTTTGTTTCACTTCACGGACTGTTTGGATTATCCCTCGTTAGTAGTGAAGAAGAGACTGATCTTTTCCTTAAATTGAACCTTCATCAAACTACCTTTCTCTAGACGGTATTGTGTAAATATTATGTATATATTAAACTTCAGTGAATTATTAACGGTGTCTGTCTCAGTGTTGCATTGAAAGTTGTAAATGTGCGCCATGTAGCAGTCAAGACTTTTAGCAATCGACAGCAGTCTTGTTTCAGAGTAGTATTCCCAAGAGTCGCGACTCACAGGTCGAAGGAGCTTTCTTGGACTAAGTATGTAGTGGTTAGAAAAAGAAAAAGCTGATCGATCTCTTTGGGGATCAAGTTACATTGCCTGGTTAGAGAGAGGTTTGCCTTATTTTGTGACTTGATTCTAATGTGGCAACGGCTAAACAATTTTAAAGAAACAAATGATAAACTACGTGGAGGTTTGTCCTTGCACTACACGAAGGCCGAGGGAGAGTTTACTGATGAAGAGGAAATCACCTTTGACATGTGGGGGGAACCTCCTCGTTGCTGCCCTCGGCCCCCTCTACTCACCAGCTAACGCTCCACACTGGAAAGCTGAGGGAAGTCTCAGGGGTTTCTCTCCCATGTGACGAAGTGAGGGTCTCGATCATTCCTAGTTTCACTCACAGATAATGTCCCCCAGTTAGGCAACGAGCACCAGCTGCGGATGACTCTAGTGGCAGGAAAGCAGCAAGTGGCAGTTGGAGCAAATAGGAGGGGTCACATGAGACAAATGGCAGAGACAGCATCAGCAGCACAGAAAGGATTTCTCCTCTTAAGTCGAGAGAAAGCAACAAACCAAAAACCTGCGCTTGCCTTGGAAACAGAGCAATGAAGACTCGAATGCGAGAGCCTGCCCTTGTGTTGCTGACATTTTAGGAAGGACAGGCAGGTGCTAAAGAATCAAATTGAGTAGAAGACATGGCATATTAGGTGATAACGAATGTTCTGGAGAAGAATAAACAAGGCAGGGTAAGGGGTGATGGGTGTGGGAATGGGGGGCACACTTGCCTAGACACACACTCTCGGTGGGAGTGGTCACCTGAGCACTGAGGAGCCCTGGAGGAGAGCTCTGTAGGCAGGGGGTGCAGAACGGGCCATGGCTCTGAAGGCGGCATGAGCACGGTGAGTGTGAGAAGCGACCAGGAGCCAGAGTGGCCCGAGTGCAGTGAGTGAAGCCAGAGAGAAGGGGGTCAAGGCCATCAGGGGTCAGAAGGTGGAGGGAGTCGAATCCACCGTAAAGAGTTTGGTTTCCCTTTCGAAGGACAGAAGCTGCCATGGGGAAGAGGAGAACAGAGGGAAACCTGTGGGAGAGCATGGCAGGGACTCGAGGCTGAGGATGGTGAAGGCTGCCCCCGGGCAGCGGTGGAGGTGGAGACGGAGAGGTGGGGTGGGATCCGGGACCTGTCCTGCAGGCAGAGACCGTGAGACGTGCTGATGCCTGTGGGTGTGAGAAAAGAGAGGAGTCGGCATGGGGACGGGAGCCCCAGGTGAGGGGTGGTGTCCTTCAGCGAGATGGGGGGAATGGCAGAGGAGTGCCTTTGGACGGGAAATCAGAGTGGGCCTCTGTGAGAGTTAGGTTTCAGGGCCCCTCAGCCAGCAGAGTAGAAATACCAACTGTTCGGAGGAGACAGGTGTCTGCGCTCAGAGGAGCGTTCACGGCTGCAGATAGAAGTACGCAGGGGCATCGGGGAGGGAAGTTCCCGTAGCAGAGACGATGTCCAAGGGCCGAGAAGATGCCACAGGGTAGACTCCATGGGCCTGTTTGCGGCGAGAGCCCATCTTACAGATGCAGAAGCTGAGGCCCAGAGAAGTGAAGTGAATATTTACCTCTTCCTTTCTCTGGAGTGGAAGGGTCAGTAATCAGCCCAGGCCTGCCTCTGGTGTCCTGGGCTTGGAGGCCTCACAGATGAAAACAGTAGAGAACAGAAGCCAGGTGTCCCATGGGAGCCAGGTGACCAGGGGAGCACAGGAAGCCTCAAGCAGCTGTCTTGAAGGTCCACTGAGCCTGAATCCATTTGTGGGGTTGGGGGTGGTGGGGGCGGGTCGAGGGGGCTGGGAGGCCCTAAAAGATGGTGTCTGTAGCTGGCGTGGGTTTTATGGTGGCATTTCTAGGGGACAGAGATGAAGCTGGCCTCTTTTCTTTCCTCTTGATACTTCTCCTGTCCCCATTTCTTTCTTTGTTTTTGGCAGGGAGGGCCCGGGGGTGATGCCAGTTCTCAGGTTTTAGGGCAGCTCCTAGCTCTGGAAGCGGGGTTGCCTTTTAGAGCCAGGAGGAAGGGCCGAGAGGCCCAGACGTCGCTCCGGGCTCGAGGGCCTCACACGTTGCCATTTGTGGATGCGTCGTGAGGCTCCTCCTCAGAACCAGGGCTGCTCAGGGAAGAGCTCACTTCCTGACGTGCGGAAGAATACTTGCCACAGTGGCTTGAAATGGGCCTCTCGAGGTGACATTTCGGTGACTTTTTCCCCTTCCTGAAGACGCATATCATTTTTACATTCCAAACGGGTATAGAACTGTACCTGGTGAAGAGAACAGATCTTTGAAGGCGCTAACCTCGAAAGCTCCCTAGGTGTCAGTGACCGAGGGAGGAGGGGGTTCTTCTCACCTCCGTCTTGCCTTTGAGAGAGGAGCGGCGTGTTTCCACTTTTGTGAACTTCCGGGAACCCCGCTGCCACCCCGATCCCTGGTTTGGCTGGGAAGGTGGGAGGTGGCGAAGCAAACATCCCGTCACCAGCGAATCCCGTCGAAGGCCGCGCTTGGCAAATGAGTCTGCAAAGAAACAGTTCACGCCACGCGTGGAGCCCTTGACCATGGTGTCGCGAACGTGCTCAGAGCCCAGAGGTGGGCAGGGGTGGACGGGGACGAGCGACTCCTTCTCCACTTGGGCCCTCCTGACCACCCGCAGCTCTAGGGGAACCCCCCCAAAGGGCCCCCGCTCAGTGCGGCTCCTGTGCCATGCCACGGTGCACCCCACTTCCGTGGGCACCTCTTATTAAATGTGTGCCCAGATGGTCCCTCAGGATGGGGCCCCCCCTGTTGTCCCCACCTAGAAGTCCAGCCCCGGGAGGCAGGCTGCGGTCCTGCGCTGGACTGAATGTCCACTGTCTGGAACGGGGACTGCGGCGTTGGCGGCTCACAGGTCAGATTTACAGGAGGAAGGGAAGGGCCTGGCTGCCCGCAGTGCCAGCTCCTGGTGCTCTGTCACCCCACACTCACACAGCAGTGCCCTCCCCTCCTCCGTGCCGTGCTTCCTGCTGTCGCCTCCCTCAGGCTGCAGGGGCCTCTCTTCCCACCTGCCTCCAACCTTCAAGTCCTCCCTGTCCTTCAAGGCCTCGTCCAGGTGCCACTCCCTCTGGACAAGCCGCCCCCTGCCGCCCCCCCCCGCCCCCGCCACCGCCCCCCCGCCCTCCCCGCCTCCTAAGTACCCCATCACGTGCCCCCTCCTCACTGACTGTTTCCAGGAGGCCCACCACCACCACCACACACCCTTTATCGAGTAGTGTAGCTTTAGAGGCAGTCCCGAAGATGGTAGTACCGTACCTTCCTCTCACTATGTTCTGCTTCAATACTGGGGAGGCGTGTTGAGTCTGCCGCTGGGATCTTCACTAGGATTGTCTTGACTCTGTAGATCCTGTTGGGAAGAGCTGACATCTGCTGAACAATACCGAGTCAACCTATGAAGAAACATGGAGGAAGTCTGCATTGCTGTTGGTCTTCTGTGATTTCTTCTGTCAGCGTGTTGTAGACCTCCTCACATCGATCTTGTGCGTAAGTGTTTAGATTTACACCTGTGTGTGTCATTTTTGATGCTGATATCAATGATGTGTTTGTAACTTTAAATTCGAGGTGTTCACCGTGAGTATAGAAGAGAGTTGAGAATCATTTTCAAGCCCATTCATTAGCACGGTGATTAAGTCTTCCACAACCTGTGATGAGGCTCTGTTCTGCCTCGGGCTGTCTCTTCAGGCCTGGGATCCCTGGTCAGGAAGGTAGAGCCAGATCCAGTCCCCTGGGTGTTCACGGCACTCTTGATCCTACCGTCCCCCGGGGAGTGGAGGGTTTTGTGGGCTGTAAGCAGCGAAGAACCGCCACCGCCCCACTCTCCCCAGTTTGTTGCTGCGTCCCCGCTGTCCCCATCCGCGAGAACGCTTGGTGCCGCTGTTCGCAAACCAGTCGGCTAAACGACTTTTCACATCTGATCCCGTGATCGTCTGTTTTCTTTGCACTCCAGACGAAACCTAAAATCTGCAGATTTATTTTCACATACACAATACTGCTACCACCTTGTATGGGCAGAACTTTCCGTGGACTCTACCCCCCCTTCTGCTCTGGGGAGACTTTGGCCAGGAGGGCCAATGGCCCTGGGAGGCCACCGTCAAGCTGTTCCCTTCTGTGAAGGAATTTCCGACCCGGCGACATGATGCAGGGAGCTCAGCTTCCAGGCGTCCTCTATGGGGAATGTGGATCTGAGAATTTCTGCCTGTTCTTCCAAGGGGATACGCAGGGAAGGGGAATTCATGCGACCCACAGTGGACGTGTCCTGTGGTTTGCCTCCGACGACAAAGGGAGAGGCAAGTCCTGGCTGAGCTCCCTTCCTGTGACAGCCAGGGAGAGCCAACGCTACGGAGAGATGCCACAGCCTCGGAACAAATGCGTGGCTGGGAGTGTACAGCCGAGTCAAGGGAAGGAGCACAGGCCTGTGAGACCAGAGCCAGCCTTGGGTCCTGCTCCAAATCCCAGAGAGGTGATCTGCAGTGTCCTGGAAAGGGAGGAGCTGGCTCGATCTCGGTGGTTCTTCTTTTATGATCGGAGTTTCGTGGGTGCAGGGGAATGTGCTGGAGTGGACCCCACATCCCCGGCTCTGCCTTGAGCATGAGGAAGAGCCATGGGGCTCTTATCCCCCAGTTCTGTGCCGGGGAAAGAAAGAGGCTTCCAGAAAATTCCCAAGGACTGAACTTGACTGTGAGCTCCCCGTGAGGCTGGGCCTGGAGGGAGCAGAAGCAGATACTGATAAGCCTTCCAGAACCGTGACTCCCCGCACAGGTCACACGCACATCCGTGGACACACACCATTCCTCACAACCACAGGGCAGACGCACGAGGTCAGGCGATTACCCTTCTCATGGGCTCCCCTCCCACAGCATCCGTTACGAGAGGTTGCATGACTGGGAGATACATTTAAGTACTCGTACATATCTTTAGCTGCTCTTCTGCTCTTTACTGTTACGTCTTCTCAAGCCGAGGAATATTTCCCGAGACGACCTTGAAGAAATTAATTGGAAATCTGAAGACTAAGGAGGGACTGCACTACGATGACGTGTATGTCCACATGCAGATCTGGAAAAAGTCGCAGGCTTAGTACAATCCACTAAAGTAGACTTTTGGTGCTCACGTAACTCAGTCATGCTTTTCTCTGCCTTCACACTGCACGTGTCATGATAGGGACTGGATAGGTCCTGTGATAGGTATTGGAGACTAAGCGGTGACACTGACAGGGAGACGCTTGAGCAGAGACCTGAAGGGAAGGAGGGAGACCAGCACGTGGGTCTCACAGGACAGGGATTCAAGGCAGAGAGAGGAGGAAACGTCAAGCCCTGGGGCAGGAGCATCTTGGCGCACTCGTGGAGCAGGAAGGAGGCCTGCGAGGCTGGGGCAGAGCGCGTGAGGGCCCAGCTGTGCAGTTCGACCGGGGAGGTAACCGGGGGTCAGATCCCGTAGGGCTCCTGGGGCATGGGTGTGTTTGACTTGCACTCTGATGAGTGGAAAGCTGCTGGGGGCGTGAGCTGAGGACGGACCTGACTGGATCCTCTGGAGCTGGGTGGAGAACCGACTGCACGGCTGAGGGCAGGAGAAGGAGCTTGGTTAGGAGCAGCCACGCTCATGTTGTCAAAAGGTGAAGGCGACTCTGAACAGGTAGGGTAGCGGGAGGCAAGGAATGGCCGGATGAGGGCATTACTCTGATGCTGGGAATGAAGGCTTTGCCGATGGGGTGGAGGTGAAGAGGAGAGAGGGGAGAGGTCAAGAAAGACCACAAAGCTGGGGCCTGAACCCCCGTCGGGGTGGAGTTGCCCACGTGGAAAAGAGGGAGAGCGGGTTCAGGGGAGAATTGGAGTATGGTGTGGGCTCGTTCGATGTCCACATGGGGATGTCACGGAGGCAGCTGGGTGGGTGTGAGTCCGGACTGTGTGGCAAGGTGTGGAAAGGATAAATAAACGTGGAAGTCACGACAGCACAGATGTCATTGAAGTCCGGAGACTGGCTAAGGTCAGCAAGGGCTCAAAAGCGGTCCAGGATCTACGTCCTGGGTCAACACTGATGCTGAGAGGTTTGGGAGAAACACAGACGTCAGCGATGGAGACAGAGAAGGAAAGGCTACTGAGGTCAGAGAAACACGCCAGCCGACGACAAGACAATCCTCGAAAGAGTAGAATGGACCGAACCGGCAACGAAGTGATGGAAGCATTTCAAGGAGAAGGGACCGACTGTGTCGAATGCAGCCAAGAGAGTCAAGGGTGAGTGATGGACTTTTCCTACAACGGCACTGTGATAGTTACACAACTCTGCACTTGTACAGAGAAAAATCAGTGAATTGCGTATTTCGGTGTGTGAATTGATGACACTAAATTGTGCCTCAAGAAAACGGTTTCAAAATAAAAGGGCATTTAGCGTGTATCTACCCAGCATTTCTACTCCCGGGTATTCTTCCCCCAAGGTAAATGAAACTACGTGCTTATAAGGCAGACGTATACGTGAATTTTCACAGCATCTCTGTTCATAACATACCACGCTTGAACTAACGCAGAAGTACATTATTATGTGAAGGGCTGGACATTTTGGGATATATTTACATGAGGTCAAAATACTCAGCCTTCAAAGGAGGGCGTACTGCTTATTCAAAGAAAAATATATAGATCTCAAAAAACATTGCTTTGAGCAAAACAGACAGACATCGAACTGTAGGCCGTGATTTACTTCCTTTTCATGAAGTTCTGCCACGACCCAACTGAAGGATGTCAACAGAAATGAAAACAGAGGCTGCGCATGTCGAGGGTGGTTGGGTCTCAATTGAAACGTTGCAGAGGGCTGTTTTCTGTAGTCATGGGAGTGATTCATATAGGGGAGGGGGTTTGGACGCTCTAGGGGTTCGTGAAGTGTCGAAGATTGGTCAAGTCACGCAGCTAATGTTGACACGTTTCACTCTATTTTCATTTGATTTGACTAAAAAGCGAAAAGAAAGAGGGAAATCAGAAGGAACACTGAACCGTCATGGAGCTACGCATAGTTTATTTACAGATCTCCCCCCAGCCCCACCATGTAAGTGACCTTTCCAGACTGTCAGTTGCCGGTCGGGTTCCAGGCGGAATGTCGGGAGCCGACATTTGTTGTGGCTGGTGTTGCCACGGTGACTGGGCAGAGCCCTGTGGTGGGTCAGTGCCATGGAGGGGCTGCCGTCCTCTGTGGAGCTGGGCTTTGGGCCGATCCTCGGCAAGCTGGGCGAGGTGGTGGTGGCGCTGCTGCCCGATGGCCTGAGTCCACGCCTCACTTGCCACAGCCTCCAGTGGGAGACAGTGATGCGCCCACCTGTCGTCGGTTTACTGGTGGGTCTCTTATTTCTCTTCAGACTTGTTCAGTCTGTTAGAAGTCGACGTTATGTGAGACGTGAAAAGCGGCTGGCAGAAGCAGTGGCTGCAGCGATTGAGGAGAAATGCCAGCTCATTGACAAGCTCAGCGCTGCTCAAGAGGAGTATATGGGGATCGACTCGTCTTCAGAGAACGCCAGGCTAGAGAGAGAGTCGCTAAATATACCCGGCCTCACAGACGCTTACCGAAAGGTGACGAGGACCAACTCAGTGCTGATGGAGGAATTAACTGGCCTGGTTCGAGAACTGAAGGCAGAGAGAGCCAAACGGTCGAAAGAAGAAGGAGAGATGGCCGAGATGCTAAAAGCGCTCGCGTCCGTAGAAGCGGTCGTGAGATCCAGCACGTCACGAGGAGCTTTGCCAAAGCTGCCCGGAGGCCGAGAGCCAAGCCCTGCTGGTCCCTTCCCCGGCGGTGGGCCTGGGTCTTAGAGCGGGCCTGTTCTCTCCCCCTCCACGCAGGCCTCCCAAGCCGCCTGGCTGCCTCCAGCCAGCTGGACCTCCATCGGAGCGTTCCTGAGGCCAGTGGATGCAGGGGAGCCCCTTCGCTGGGCTGGAGATCCTCTACCTTCGCCTGCTGGACACCGCAGACGGCTCCTTCGCGGTCAGTTCCTCCAAATCGACAGACTTTTGGAATTCCTAGAGCACACCGAGAAAAGTGGGACTTTGTTGCACTTCACGGACTGTTTGGATTATCCCTCGTTAGTAGTGAAGAAGAGACTGATCTTTTCCTTAAATTGAACCTTCATCAAACTACCTTTCTCTAGACGGTATTGTGTAAATATTATGTATATATTAAACTTCAGTGAATTATTAACGGTGTCTGTCTCAGTGTTGCATTGAAAGTTGTAAATGTGCGCCATGTAGCAGTCAAGACTTTTAGCAATCGACAGCAGTCTTGTTTCAGAGTAGTATTCCCAAGAGTCGCGACTCACAGGTCGAAGGAGCTTTCTTGGACTAAGTATGTAGTGGTTAGAAAAAGAAAAAGCTGATCGATCTCTTTGGGGATCAAGTTACATTGCCTGGTTAGAGAGAGGTTTGCCTTATTTTGTGACTTGATTCTAATGTGGCAACGGCTAAACAATTTTAAAGAAACAAATGATAAACTACGTGGAGGTTTGTCCTTGCACTACACGAAGGCCGAGGGAGAGTTTACTGATGAAGAGGAAATCACCTTTGACATGTGGGGGGAACCTCCTCGTTGCTGCCCTCGGCCCCCTCTACTCACCAGCTAACGCTCCACACTGGAAAGCTGAGGGAAGTCTCAGGGGTTTCTCTCCCATGTGACGAAGTGAGGGTCTCGATCATTCCTAGTTTCACTCACAGATAATGTCCCCCAGTTAGGCAACGAGCACCAGCTGCGGATGACTCTAGTGGCAGGAAAGCAGCAAGTGGCAGTTGGAGCAAATAGGAGGGGTCACATGAGACAAATGGCAGAGACAGCATCAGCAGCACAGAAAGGATTTCTCCTCTTAAGTCGAGAGAAAGCAACAAACCAAAAACCTGCGCTTGCCTTGGAAACAGAGCAATGAAGACTCGAATGCGAGAGCCTGCCCTTGTGTTGCTGACATTTTAGGAAGGACAGGCAGGTGCTAAAGAATCAAATTGAGTAGAAGACATGGCATATTAGGTGATAACGAATGTTCTGGAGAAGAATAAACAAGGCAGGGTAAGGGGTGATGGGTGTGGGAATGGGGGGCACACTTGCCTAGACACACACTCTCGGTGGGAGTGGTCACCTGAGCACTGAGGAGCCCTGGAGGAGAGCTCTGTAGGCAGGGGGTGCAGAACGGGCCATGGCTCTGAAGGCGGCATGAGCACGGTGAGTGTGAGAAGCGACCAGGAGCCAGAGTGGCCCGAGTGCAGTGAGTGAAGCCAGAGAGAAGGGGGTCAAGGCCATCAGGGGTCAGAAGGTGGAGGGAGTCGAATCCACCGTAAAGAGTTTGGTTTCCCTTTCAAAGGACAGAAGCTGCCATGGGGAAGAGGAGAACAGAGGGAAACCTGTGGGAGAGCATGGCAGGGACTCGAGGCTGAGGATGGTGAAGGCTGCCCCCGGGCAGCGGTGGAGGTGGAGACGGAGAGGTGGGGTGGGATCCGGGACCTGTCCTGCAGGCAGAGACCGTGAGACGTGCTGATGCCTGTGGGTGTGAGAAAAGAGAGGAGTCGGCATGGGGACGGGAGCCCCAGGTGAGGGGTGGTGTCCTTCAGCGAGATGGGGGGAATGGCAGAGGAGTGCCTTTGGACGGGAAATCAGAGTGGGCCTCTGTGAGAGTTAGGTTTCAGGGCCCCTCAGCCAGCAGAGTAGAAATACCAACTGTTCGGAGGAGACAGGTGTCTGCGCTCAGAGGAGCGTTCACGGCTGCAGATAGAAGTACGCAGGGGCATCGGGGAGGGAAGTTCCCGTAGCAGAGACGATGTCCAAGGGCCGAGAAGATGCCACAGGGTAGACTCCATGGGCCTGTTTGCGGCGAGAGCCCATCTTACAGATGCAGAAGCTGAGGCCCAGAGAAGTGAAGTGAATATTTACCTCTTCCTTTCTCTGGAGTGGAAGGGTCAGTAATCAGCCCAGGCCTGCCTCTGGTGTCCTGGGCTTGGAGGCCTCACAGATGAAAACAGTAGAGAACAGAAGCCAGGTGTCCCATGGGAGCCAGGTGACCAGGGGAGCACAGGAAGCCTCAAGCAGCTGTCTTGAAGGTCCACTGAGCCTGAATCCATTTGTGGGGTTGGGGGTGGTGGGGGCGGGTCGAGGGGGCTGGGAGGCCTTAAAAGATGGTGTCTGTAGCTGGCGTGGGTTTTATGGTGGCATTTCTAGGGGACAGAGATGAAGCTGGCCTCTTTTCTTTCCTCTTGATACTTCTCCTGTCCCCATTTCTTTCTTTGTTTTTGGCAGGGAGGGCCCGGGGGTGATGCCAGTTCTCAGGTTTTAGGGCAGCTCCTAGCTCTGGAAGCGGGGTTGCCTTTTAGAGCCAGGAGGAAGGGCCGAGAGGCCCAGACGTCGCTCCGGGCTCGAGGGCCTCACACGTTGCCATTTGTGGATGCGTCGTGAGGCTCCTCCTCAGAACCAGGGCTGCTCAGGGAAGAGCTCACTTCCTAACGTGCGGAAGAATACTTGCCACAGTGGCTTGAAATGGGCCTCTCGAGGTGACATTTCGGTGACTTTTTCCCCTTCCTGAAGACGCATATCATTTTTACATTCCAAACGGGTATAGAACTGTACCTGGTGAAGAGAACAGATCTTTGAAGGCGCTAACCTCGAAAGCTCCCTAGGTGTCAGTGACCGAGGGAGGAGGGGGTTCTTCTCACCTCCGTCTTGCCTTTGAGAGAGGAGCGGCGTGTTTCCACTTTTGTGAACTTCCGGGAACCCCGCTGCCACCCCGATCCCTGGTTTGGCTGGGAAGGTGGGAGGTGGCGAAGCAAACATCCCGTCACCAGCGAATCCCGTCGAAGGCCGCGCTTGGCAAATGAGTCTGCAAAGAAACAGTTCACGCCACGCGTGGAGCCCTTGACCATGGTGTCGCGAACGTGCTCAGAGCCCAGAGGTGGGCAGGGGTGGACGGGGACGAGCGACTCCTTCTCCACTTGGGCCCTCCTGACCACCCGCAGCTCTAGGGGAACCCCCCCAAAGGGCCCCCGCTCAGTGCGGCTCCTGTGCCATGCCACGGTGCACCCCACTTCCGTGGGCACCTCTTATTAAATGTGTGCCCAGATGGTCCCTCAGGATGGGGCCCCCCCTGTTGTCCCCACCTAGAAGTCCAGCCCCGGGAGGCAGGCTGCGGTCCTGCGCTGGACTGAATGTCCACTGTCTGGAACGGGGACTGCGGCGTTGGCGGCTCACAGGTCAGATTTACAGGAGGAAGGGAAGGGCCTGGCTGCCCGCAGTGCCAGCTCCTGGTGCTCTGTCACCCCACACTCACACAGCAGTGCCCTCCCCTCCTCCGTGCCGTGCTTCCTGCTGTCGCCTCCCTCAGGCTGCAGGGGCCTCTCTTCCCACCTGCCTCCAACCTTCAAGTCCTCCCTGTCCTTCAAGGCCTCGTCCAGGTGCCACTCCCTCTGGACAAGCCGCCCCCTGCCGCCCCCCCCCGCCCCCCCGCCCCCGCCACCGCCCCCCCGCCCTCCCCGCCTCCTAAGTACCCCATCACGTGCCCCCTCCTCACTGACTGTTTCCAGGAGGCCCACCACCACCACCACACACCCTTTATCGAGTAGTGTAGCTTTAGAGGCAGTCCCGAAGATGGTAGTACCGTACCTTCCTCTCACTATGTTCTGCTTCAATACTGGGGAGGCGTGTTGAGTCTGCCGCTGGGATCTTCACTAGGATTGTCTTGACTCTGTAGATCCTGTTGGGAAGAGCTGACATCTGCCGAACAATACCGAGTCAACCTATGAAGAAACATGGAGGAAGTCTGCATTGCTGTTGGTCTTCTGTGATTTCTTCTGTCAGCGTGTTGTAGACCTCCTCACATCGATCTTGTGCGTAAGTGTTTAGATTTACACCTGTGTGTGTCATTTTTGATGCTGATATCAATGATGTGTTTGTAACTTTAAATTCGAGGTGTTCACCGTTAGTATAGAAGAGAGTTGAGAATCATTTTCAAGCCCATTCATTAGCACGGTGATTAAGTCTTCCACAACCTGTGATGAGGCTCTGTTCTGCCTCGGGCTGTCTCTTCTGGCCTGGGATCCCTGGTCAGGAAGGTAGAGCCAGATCCAGTCCCCTGGGTGTTCACGGCACTCTTGATCCTACCGTCCCCCGGGGAGTGGAGGGTTTTGTGGGCTGTAAGCAGCGAAGAACCGCCACCGCCCCACTCTCCCCAGTTTGTTGCTGCGTCCCCGCTGTCCCCATCCGCGAGAACGCTTGGTGCCGCTGTTCGCAAACCAGTCGGCTAAACGACTTTTCACATCTGATCCCGTGATCGTCTGTTTTCTTTGCACTCCAGACGAAACCTAAAATCTGCAGATTTATTTTCACATACAGAATACTGCTACCACCTTGTATGGGCAGAACTTTCCGTGGACTCTACCCCCCCTTCTGCTCTGGGGAGACTTTGGCCAGGAGGGCCAATGGCCCTGGGAGGCCACCGTCAAGCTGTTCCCTTCTGTGAAGGAATTTCCGACCCGGCGACATGATGCAGGGAGCTCAGCTTCCAGGCGTCCTCTATGGGGAATGTGGATCTGAGAATTTCTGCCTGTTCTTCCAAGGGGATACGCAGGGAAGGGGAATTCATGCGACCCACAGTGGACGTGTCCTGTGGTTTGCCTCCGACGACAAAGGGAGAGGCAAGTCCTGGCTGAGCTCCCTTCCTGTGACAGCCAGGGAGAGCCAACGCTACGGAGAGATGCCACAGCCTCGGAACAAATGCGTGGCTGGGAGTGTACAGCCGAGTCAAGGGAAGGAGCACAGGCCTGTGAGACCAGAGCCAGCCTTGGGTCCTGCTCCAAATCCCAGAGAGGTGATCTGCAGTGTCCTGGAAAGGGAGGAGCTGGCTCGATCTCGGTGGTTCTTCTTTTATGATCGGAGTTTCGTGGGTGCAGGGGAATGTGCTGGAGTGGACCCCACATCCCCGGCTCTGCCTTGAGCATGAGGAAGAGCCATGGGGCTCTTATCCCCCAGTTCTGTGCCGGGGAAAGAAAGAGGCTTCCAGAAAATTCCCAAGGACTGAACTTGACTGTGAGCTCCCCGTGAGGCTGGGCCTGGAGGGAGCAGAAGCAGATACTGATAAGCCTTCCAGAACCGTGACTCCCCGCACAGGTCACACGCACATCCGTGGACACACACCATTCCTCACAACCACAGGGCAGACGCACGAGGTCAGGCGATTACCCTTCTCATGGGCTCCCCTCCCACAGCATCCGTTACGAGAGGTTGCATGACTGGGAGATACATTTAAGTACTCGTACATATCTTTAGCTGCTCTTCTGCTCTTTACTGTTACGTCTTCTCAAGCCGAGGAATATTTCCCGAGACGACCTTGAAGAAATTAATTGGAAATGTGAAGACTAAGGAGGGACTGCACTACGATGACGTGTATGTCCACATGCAGATCTGGAAAAAGTCGCAGGCTTAGTACAATCCACTAAAGTAGACTTTTGGTGCTCACGTAACTCAGTCATGCTTTTCTCTGCCTTCACACTGCACGTGTCATGATAGGGACTGGATAGGTCCTGTGATAGGTATTGGAGACTAAGCGGTGACACTGACAGGGAGACGCTTGAGCAGAGACCTGAAGGGAAGGAGGGAGACCAGCACGTGGGTCTCACAGGACAGGGATTCAAGGCAGAGAGAGGAGGAAACGTCAAGCCCTGGGGCAGGAGCATCTTGGCGCACTCGTGGAGCAGGAAGGAGGCCTGCGAGGCTGGGGCAGAGCGCGTGAGGGCCCAGCTGTGCAGTTCGACCGGGGAGGTAACCGGGGGTCAGATCCCGTAGGGCTCCTGGGGCATGGGTGTGTTTGACTTGCACTCTGATGAGTGGAAAGCTGCTGGGGGCGTGAGCTGAGGACGGACCTGACTGGATCCTCTGGAGCTGGGTGGAGAACCGACTGCACGGCTGAGGGCAGGAGAAGGAGCTTGGTTAGGAGCAGCCACGCTCATGTTGTCAAAAGGTGAAGGCGACTCTGAACAGGTAGGGTAGCGGGAGGCAAGGAATGGCCGGATGAGGGCATTACTCTGATGCTGGGAATGAAGGCTTTGCCGATGGGGTGGAGGTGAAGAGGAGAGAGGGGAGAGGTCAAGAAAGACCACAAAGCTGGGGCCTGAACCCCCGTCGGGGTGGAGTTGCCCACGTGGAAAAGAGGGAGAGCGGGTTCAGGGGAGAATTGGAGTATGGTGTGGGCTCGTTCGATGTCCACATGGGGATGTCACGGAGGCAGCTGGGTGGGTGTGAGTCCGGACTGTGTGGCAAGGTGTGGAAAGGATAAATAAACGTGGAAGTCACGACAGCACAGATGTCATTGAAGTCCGGAGACTGGCTAAGGTCAGCAAGGGCTCAAAAGCGGTCCAGGATCTACGTCCTGGGTCAACACTGATGCTGAGAGGTTTGGGAGAAACACAGACGTCAGCGATGGAGACAGAGAAGGAAAGGCTACTGAGGTCAGAGAAACACGCCAGCCGACGACAAGACAATCCTCGAAAGAGTAGAATGGACCGAACCGGCAACGAAGTGATGGAAGCATTTCAAGGAGAAGGGACCGACTGTGTCGAATGCAGCCAAGAGAGTCAAGGGTGAGTGATGGACTTTTCCTACAACGGCACTGTGATAGTTACACAACTCTGCACTTGTACAGAGAAAAATCAGTGAATTGCGTATTTCGGTGTGTGAATTGATGACACTAAATTGTGCCTCAAGAAAACGGTTTCAAAATAAAAGGGCATTTAGCGTGTATCTACCCAGCATTTCTACTCCCGGGTATTCTTCCCCCAAGGTAAATGAAACTACGTGCTTATAAGGCAGACGTATACGTGAATTTTCACAGCATCTCTGTTCATAACATACCACGCTTGAACTAACGCAGAAGTACATTATTATGTGAAGGGCTGGACATTTTGGGATATATTTACATGAGGTCAAAATACTCAGCCTTCAAAGGAGGGCGTACTGCTTATTCAAAGAAAAATATATAGATCTCAAAAAACATTGCTTTGAGCAAAACAGACAGACATCGAACTGTAGGCCGTGATTTACTTCCTTTTCATGAAGTTCTGCCACGACCCAACTGAAGGATGTCAACAGAAATGAAAACAGAGGCTGCGCATGTCGAGGGTGGTTGGGTCTCAATTGAAACGTTGCAGAGGGCTGTTTTCTGTAGTCATGGGAGTGATTCATATAGGGGAGGGGGTTTGGACGCTCTAGGGGTTCGTGAAGTGTCGAAGATTGGTCAAGTCACGCAGCTAATGTTGACACGTTTCACTCTATTTTCATTTGATTTGACTAAAAAGCGAAAAGAAAGAGGGAAATCAGAAGGAACACTGAACCGTCATGGAGCTACGCATAGTTTATTTACAGATCTCCCCCCAGCCCCACCATGTAAGTGACCTTTCCAGACTGTCAGTTGCCGGTCGGGTTCCAGGCGGAATGTCGGGAGCCGACATTTGTTGTGGCTGGTGTTGCCACGGTGACTGGGCAGAGCCCTGTGGTGGGTCAGTGCCATGGAGGGGCTGCCGTCCTCTGTGGAGCTGGGCTTTGGGCCGATCCTCGGCAAGCTGGGCGAGGTGGTGGTGGCGCTGCTGCCCGATGGCCTGAGTCCACGCCTCACTTGCCACAGCCTCCAGTGGGAGACAGTGATGCGCCCACCTGTCGTCGGTTTACTGGTGGGTCTCTTATTTCTCTTCAGACTTGTTCAGTCTGTTAGAAGTCGACGTTACGTGAGACGTGAAAAGCGGCTGGCAGAAGCAGTGGCTGCAGCGATTGAGGAGAAATGCCAGCTCATTGACAAGCTCAGCGCTGCTCAAGAGGAGTATATGGGGATCGACTCGTCTTCAGAGAACGCCAGGCTAGAGAGAGAGTCGCTAAATATACCCGGCCTCACAGACGCTTACCGAAAGGTGACGAGGACCAACTCAGTGCTGATGGAGGAATTAACTGGCCTGGTTCGAGAACTGAAGGCAGAGAGAGCCAAAAGGTCGAAAGAAGAAGGAGAGATGGCCGAGATGCTAAAAGCGCTCGCGTCCGTAGAAGCGGTCGTGAGATCCAGCACGTCACGAGGAGCTTTGCCAAAGCTGCCCGGAGGCCGAGAGCCAAGCCCTGCTGGTCCCTTCCCCGGCGGTGGGCCTGGGTCTTAGAGCGGGCCTGTTCTCTCCCCCTCCACGCAGGCCTCCCAAGCCGCCTGGCTGCCTCCAGCCAGCTGGACCTCCATCGGAGCGTTCCTGAGGCCAGTGGATGCAGGGGAGCCCCTTCGCTGGGCTGGAGATCCTCTACCTTCGCCTGCTGGACACCGCAGACGGCTCCTTCGCGGTCAGTTCCTCCAAATCGACAGACTTTTGGAATTCCTAGAGCACACCGAGAAAAGTGGGACTTTGTTGCACTTCACGGACTGTTTGGATTATCCCTCGTTAGTAGTGAAGAAGAGACTGATCTTTTCCTTAAATTGAACCTTCATCAAACTACCTTTCTCTAGACGGTATTGTGTAAATATTATGTATATATTAAACTTCAGTGAATTATTAACGGTGTCTGTCTCAGTGTTGCATTGAAAGTTGTAAATGTGCGCCATGTAGCAGTCAAGACTTTTAGCAATCGACAGCAGTCTTGTTTCAGAGTAATATTCCCAAGAGTCGCGACTCACAGGTCGAAGGAGCTTTCTTGGACTAAGTATGTAGTGGTTAGAAAAAGAAAAAGCTGATCGATCTCTTTGGGGATCAAGTTACATTGCCTGGTTAGAGAGAGGTTTGCCTTATTTTGTGACTTGATTCTAATGTGGCAACGGCTAAACAATTTTAAAGAAACAAATGATAAACTACGTGGAGGTTTGTCCTTGCACTACACGAAGGCCGAGGGAGAGTTTACTGATGAAGAGGAAATCACCTTTGACATGTGGGGGGAACCTCCTCGTTGCTGCCCTCGGCCCCCTCTACTCACCAGCTAACGCTCCACACTGGAAAGCTGAGGGAAGTCTCAGGGGTTTCTCTCCCATGTGACGAAGTGAGGGTCTCGATCATTCCTAGTTTCACTCACAGATAATGTCCCCCAGTTAGGCAACGAGCACCAGCTGCGGATGACTCTAGTGGCAGGAAAGCAGCAAGTGGCAGTTGGAGCAAATAGGAGGGGTCACATGAGACAAATGGCAGAGACAGCATCAGCAGCACAGAAAGGATTTCTCCTCTTAAGTCGAGAGAAAGCAACAAACCAAAAACCTGCGCTTGCCTTGGAAACAGAGCAATGAAGACTCGAATGCGAGAGCCTGCCCTTGTGTTGCTGACATTTTAGGAAGGACAGGCAGGTGCTAAAGAATCAAATTGAGTAGAAGACATGGCATATTAGGTGATAACGAATGTTCTGGAGAAGAATAAACAAGGCAGGGTAAGGGGTGATGGGTGTGGGAATGGGGGGCACACTTGCCTAGACACACACTCTCGGTGGGAGTGGTCACCTGAGCACTGAGGAGCCCTGGAGGAGAGCTCTGTAGGCAGGGGGTGCAGAACGGGCCATGGCTCTGAAGGCGGCATGAGCACGGTGAGTGTGAGAAGCGACCAGGAGCCAGAGTGGCCCGAGTGCAGTGAGTGAAGCCAGAGAGAAGGGGGTCAAGGCCATCAGGGGTCAGAAGGTGGAGGGAGTCGAATCCACCGTAAAGAGTTTGGTTTCCCTTTCAGAGGACAGAAGCTGCCATGGGGAAGAGGAGAACAGAGGGAAACCTGTGGGAGAGCATGGCAGGGACTCGAGGCTGAGGATGGTGAAGGCTGCCCCCGGGCAGCGGTGGAGGTGGAGACGGAGAGGTGGGGTGGGATCCGGGACCTGTCCTGCAGGCAGAGACCGTGAGACGTGCTGATGCCTGTGGGTGTGAGAAAAGAGAGGAGTCGGCATGGGGACGGGAGCCCCAGGTGAGGGGTGGTGTCCTTCAGCGAGATGGGGGGAATGGCAGAGGAGTGCCTTTGGACGGGAAATCAGAGTGGGCCTCTGTGAGAGTTAGGTTTCAGGGCCCCTCAGCCAGCAGAGTAGAAATACCAACTGTTCGGAGGAGACAGGTGTCTGCGCTCAGAGGAGCGTTCACGGCTGCAGATAGAAGTACGCAGGGGCATCGGGGAGGGAAGTTCCCGTAGCAGAGACGATGTCCAAGGGCCGAGAAGATGCCACAGGGTAGACTCCATGGGCCTGTTTGCGGCGAGAGCCCATCTTACAGATGCAGAAGCTGAGGCCCAGAGAAGTGAAGTGAATATTTACCTCTTCCTTTCTCTGGAGTGGAAGGGTCAGTAATCAGCCCAGGCCTGCCTCTGGTGTCCTGGGCTTGGAGGCCTCACAGATGAAAACAGTAGAGAACAGAAGCCAGGTGTCCCATGGGAGCCAGGTGACCAGGGGAGCACAGGAAGCCTCAAGCAGCTGTCTTGAAGGTCCACTGAGCCTGAATCCATTTGTGGGGTTGGGGGTGGTGGGGGCGGGTCGAGGGGGCTGGGAGGCCCTAAAAGATGGTGTCTGTAGCTGGCGTGGGTTTTATGGTGGCATTTCTAGGGGACAGAGATGAAGCTGGCCTCTTTTCTTTCCTCTTGATACTTCTCCTGTCCCCATTTCTTTCTTTGTTTTTGGCAGGGAGGGCCCGGGGGTGATGCCAGTTCTCAGGTTTTAGGGCAGCTCCTAGCTCTGGAAGCGGGGTTGCCTTTTAGAGCCAGGAGGAAGGGCCGAGAGGCCCAGACGTCGCTCCGGGCTCGAGGGCCTCACACGTTGCCATTTGTGGATGCGTCGTGAGGCTCCTCCTCAGAACCAGGGCTGCTCAGGGAAGAGCTCACTTCCTAACGTGCGGAAGAATACTTGCCACAGTGGCTTGAAATGGGCCTCTCGAGGTGACATTTCGGTGACTTTTTCCCCTTCCTGAAGACGCATATCATTTTTACATTCCAAACGGGTATAGAACTGTACCTGGTGAAGAGAACAGATCTTTGAAGGCGCTAACCTCGAAAGCTCCCTAGGTGTCAGTGACCGAGGGAGGAGGGGGTTCTTCTCACCTCCGTCTTGCCTTTGAGAGAGGAGCGGCGTGTTTCCACTTTTGTGAACTTCCGGGAACCCCGCTGCCACCCCGATCCCTGGTTTGGCTGGGAAGGTGGGAGGTGGCGAAGCAAACATCCCGTCACCAGCGAATCCCGTCGAAGGCCGCGCTTGGCAAATGAGTCTGCAAAGAAACAGTTCACGCCACGCGTGGAGCCCTTGACCATGGTGTCGCGAACGTGCTCAGAGCCCAGAGGTGGGCAGGGGTGGACGGGGACGAGCGACTCCTTCTCCACTTGGGCCCTCCTGACCACCCGCAGCTCTAGGGGAACCCCCCCAAAGGGCCCCCGCTCAGTGCGGCTCCTGTGCCATGCCACGGTGCACCCCACTTCCGTGGGCACCTCTTATTAAATGTGTGCCCAGATGGTCCCTCAGGATGGGGCCCCCCCTGTTGTCCCCACCTAGAAGTCCAGCCCCGGGAGGCAGGCTGCGGTCCTGCGCTGGACTGAATGTCCACTGTCTGGAACGGGGACTGCGGCGTTGGCGGCTCACAGGTCAGATTTACAGGAGGAAGGGAAGGGCCTGGCTGCCCGCAGTGCCAGCTCCTGGTGCTCTGTCACCCCACACTCACACAGCAGTGCCCTCCCCTCCTCCGTGCCGTGCTTCCTGCTGTCGCCTCCCTCAGGCTGCAGGGGCCTCTCTTCCCACCTGCCTCCAACCTTCAAGTCCTCCCTGTCCTTCAAGGCCTCGTCCAGGTGCCACTCCCTCTGGACAAGCCGCCCCCTGCCGCCCCCCCCGCCCCCCCGCCCCCGCCACCGCCCCCCCCGCCCTCCCCGCCTCCTAAGTACCCCATCACGTGCCCCCTCCTCACTGACTGTTTCCAGGAGGCCCACCACCACCACCACACACCCTTTATCGAGTAGTGTAGCTTTAGAGGCAGTCCCGAAGATGGTAGTACCGTACCTTCCTCTCACTATGTTCTGCTTCAATACTGGGGAGGCGTGTTGAGTCTGCCGCTGGGATCTTCACTAGGATTGTCTTGACTCTGTAGATCCTGTTGGGAAGAGCTGACATCTGCCGAACAATACCGAGTCAACCTATGAAGAAACATGGAGGAAGTCTGCATTGCTGTTGGTCTTCTGTGATTTCTTCTGTCAGCGTGTTGTAGACCTCCTCACATGGATCTTGTGCGTAAGTGTTTAGATTTACACCTGTGTGTGTCATTTTTGATGCTGATATCAATGATGTGTTTGTAACTTTAAATTCGAGGTGTTCACCGTTAGTATAGAAGAGAGTTGAGAATCATTTTCAAGCCCATTCATTAGCACGGTGATTAAGTCTTCCACAACCTGTGATGAGGCTCTGTTCTGCCTCGGGCTGTCTCTTCTGGCCTGGGATCCCTGGTCAGGAAGGTAGAGCCAGATCCAGTCCCCTGGGTGTTCACGGCACTCTTGATCCTACCGTCCCCCGGGGAGTGGAGGGTTTTGTGGGCTGTAAGCAGCGAAGAACCGCCACCGCCCCACTCTCCCCAGTTTGTTGCTGCGTCCCCGCTGTCCCCATCCGCGAGAACGCTTGGTGCCGCTGTTCGCAAACCAGTCGGCTAAACGACTTTTCACATCTGATCCCGTGATCGTCTGTTTTCTTTGCACTCCAGACGAAACCTAAAATCTGCAGATTTATGTTCACATACACAATACTGCTACCACCTTGTATGGGCAGAACTTTCCGTGGACTCTACCCCCCCTTCTGCTCTGGGGAGACTTTGGCCAGGAGGGCCAATGGCCCTGGGAGGCCACCGTCAAGCTGTTCCCTTCTGTGAAGGAATTTCCGACCCGGCGACATGATGCAGGGAGCTCAGCTTCCAGGCGTCCTCTATGGGGAATGTGGATCTGAGAATTTCTGCCTGTTCTTCCAAGGGGATACGCAGGGAAGGGGAATTCATGCGACCCACAGTGGACGTGTCCTGTGGTTTGCCTCCGACGACAAAGGGAGAGGCAAGTCCTGGCTGAGCTCCCTTCCTGTGACAGCCAGGGAGAGCCAACGCTACGGAGAGATGCCACAGCCTCGGAACAAATGCGTGGCTGGGAGTGTACAGCCGAGTCAAGGGAAGGAGCACAGGCCTGTGAGACCAGAGCCAGCCTTGGGTCCTGCTCCAAATCCCAGAGAGGTGATCTGCAGTGTCCTGGAAAGGGAGGAGCTGGCTCGATCTCGGTGGTTCTTCTTTTATGATCGGAGTTTCGTGGGTGCAGGGGAATGTGCTGGAGTGGACCCCACATCCCCGGCTCTGCCTTGAGCATGAGGAAGAGCCATGGGGCTCTTATCCCCCAGTTCTGTGCCGGGGAAAGAAAGAGGCTTCCAGAAAATTCCCAAGGACTGAACTTGACTGTGAGCTCCCCGTGAGGCTGGGCCTGGAGGGAGCAGAAGCAGATACTGATAAGCCTTCCAGAACCGTGACTCCCCGCACAGGTCACACGCACATCCGTGGACACACACCATTCCTCACAACCACAGGGCAGACGCACGAGGTCAGGCAATTACCCTTCTCATGGGCTCCCCTCCCACAGCATCCGTTACGAGAGGTTGCATGACTGGGAGATACATTTAAGTACTCGTACATATCTTTAGCTGCTCTTCTGCTCTTTACTGTTACGTCTTCTCAAGCCGAGGAATATTTCCCGAGACGACCTTGAAGAAATTAATTGGAAATGTGAAGACTAAGGAGGGACTGCACTACGATGACGTGTATGTCCACATGCAGATCTGGAAAAAGTCGCAGGCTTAGTACAATCCACTAAAGTAGACTTTTGGTGCTCACGTAACTCAGTCATGCTTTTCTCTGCCTTCACACTGCACGTGTCATGATAGGGACTGGATAGGTCCTGTGATAGGTATTGGAGACTAAGCGGTGACACTGACAGGGAGACGCTTGAGCAGAGACCTGAAGGGAAGGAGGGAGACCAGCACGTGGGTCTCACAGGACAGGGATTCAAGGCAGAGAGAGGAGGAAACGTCAAGCCCTGGGGCAGGAGCATCTTGGCGCACTCGTGGAGCAGGAAGGAGGCCTGCGAGGCTGGGGCAGAGCGCGTGAGGGCCCAGCTGTGCAGTTCGACCGGGGAGGTAACCGGGGGTCAGATCCCGTAGGGCTCCTGGGGCATGGGTGTGTTTGACTTGCACTCTGATGAGTGGAAAGCTGCTGGGGGCGTGAGCTGAGGACGGACCTGACTGGATCCTCTGGAGCTGGGTGGAGAACCGACTGCACGGCTGAGGGCAGGAGAAGGAGCTTGGTTAGGAGCAGCCACGCTCATGTTGTCAAAAGGTGAAGGCGACTCTGAACAGGTAGGGTAGCGGGAGGCAAGGAATGGCCGGATGAGGGCATTACTCTGATGCTGGGAATGAAGGCTTTGCCGATGGGGTGGAGGTGAAGAGGAGAGAGGGGAGAGGTCAAGAAAGACCACAAAGCTGGGGCCTGAACCCCCGTCGGGGTGGAGTTGCCCACGTGGAAAAGAGGGAGAGCGGGTTCAGGGGAGAATTGGAGTATGGTGTGGGCTCGTTCGATGTCCACATGGGGATGTCACGGAGGCAGCTGGGTGGGTGTGAGTCCGGACTGTGTGGCAAGGTGTGGAAAGGATAAATAAACGTGGAAGTCACGACAGCACAGATGTCATTGAAGTCCGGAGACTGGCTAAGGTCAGCAAGGGCTCAAAAGCGGTCCAGGATCTACGTCCTGGGTCAACACTGATGCTGAGAGGTTTGGGAGAAACACAGACGTCAGCGATGGAGACAGAGAAGGAAAGGCTACTGAGGTCAGAGAAACACGCCAGCCGACGACAAGACAATCCTCGAAAGAGTAGAATGGACCGAACCGGCAACGAAGTGATGGAAGCATTTCAAGGAGAAGGGACCGACTGTGTCGAATGCAGCCAAGAGAGTCAAGGGTGAGTGATGGACTTTTCCTACAACGGCACTGTGATAGTTACACAACTCTGCACTTGTACAGAGAAAAATCAGTGAATTGCGTATTTCGGTGTGTGAATTGATGACACTAAATTGTGCCTCAAGAAAACGGTTTCAAAATAAAAGGGCATTTAGCGTGTATCTACCCAGCATTTCTACTCCCGGGTATTCTTCCCCCAAGGTAAATGAAACTACGTGCTTATAAGGCAGACGTATACGTGAATTTTCACAGCATCTCTGTTCATAACATACCACGCTTGAACTAACGCAGAAGTACATTATTATGTGAAGGGCTGGACATTTTGGGATATATTTACATGAGGTCAAAATACTCAGCCTTCAAAGGAGGGCGTACTGCTTATTCAAAGAAAAATATATAGATCTCAAAAAACATTGCTTTGAGCAAAACAGACAGACATCGAACTGTAGGCCGTGATTTACTTCCTTTTCATGAAGTTCTGCCACGACCCAACTGAAGGATGTCAACAGAAATGAAAACAGAGGCTGCGCATGTCGAGGGTGGTTGGGTCTCAATTGAAACGTTGCAGAGGGCTGTTTTCTGTAGTCATGGGAGTGATTCATATAGGGGAGGGGGTTTGGACGCTCTAGGGGTTCGTGAAGTGTCGAAGATTGGTCAAGTCACGCAGCTAATGTTGACACGTTTCACTCTATTTTCATTTGATTTGACTAAAAAGCGAAAAGAAAGAGGGAAATCAGAAGGAACACTGAACCGTCATGGAGCTACGCATAGTTTATTTACAGATCTCCCCCCAGCCCCACCATGTAAGTGACCTTTCCAGACTGTCAGTTGCCGGTCGGGTTCCAGGCGGAATGTCGGGAGCCGACATTTGTTGTGGCTGGTGTTGCCACGGTGACTGGGCAGAGCCCTGTGGTGGGTCAGTGCCATGGAGGGGCTGCCGTCCTCTGTGGAGCTGGGCTTTGGGCCGATCCTCGGCAAGCTGGGCGAGGTGGTGGTGGCGCTGCTGCCCGATGGCCTGAGTCCACGCCTCACTTGCCACAGCCTCCAGTGGGAGACAGTGATGCGCCCACCTGTCGTCGGTTTACTGGTGGGTCTCTTATTTCTCTTCAGACTTGTTCAGTCTGTTAGAAGTCGACGTTACGTGAGACGTGAAAAGCGGCTGGCAGAAGCAGTGGCTGCAGCGATTGAGGAGAAATGCCAGCTCATTGACAAGCTCAGCGCTGCTCAAGAGGAGTATATGGGGATCGACTCGTCTTCAGAGAACGCCAGGCTAGAGAGAGAGTCGCTAAATATACCCGGCCTCACAGACGCTTACCGAAAGGTGACGAGGACCAACTCAGTGCTGATGGAGGAATTAACTGGCCTGGTTCGAGAACTGAAGGCAGAGAGAGCCAAAAGGTCGAAAGAAGAAGGAGAGATGGCCGAGATGCTAAAAGCGCTCGCGTCCGTAGAAGCGGTCGTGAGATCCAGCACGTCACGAGGAGCTTTGCCAAAGCTGCCCGGAGGCCGAGAGCCAAGCCCTGCTGGTCCCTTCCCCGGCGGTGGGCCTGGGTCTTAGAGCGGGCCTGTTCTCTCCCCCTCCACGCAGGCCTCCCAAGCCGCCTGGCTGCCTCCAGCCAGCTGGACCTCCATCGGAGCGTTCCTGAGGCCAGTGGATGCAGGGGAGCCCCTTCGCTGGGCTGGAGATCCTCTACCTTCGCCTGCTGGACACCGCAGACGGCTCCTTCGCGGTCAGTTCCTCCAAATCGACAGACTTTTGGAATTCCTAGAGCACACCGAGAAAAGTGGGACTTTGTTTCACTTCACGGACTGTTTGGATTATCCCTCGTTAGTAGTGAAGAAGAGACTGATCTTTTCCTTAAATTGAACCTTCATCAAACTACCTTTCTCTAGACGGTATTGTGTAAATATTATGTATATATTAAACTTCAGTGAATTATTAACGGTGTCTGTCTCAGTGTTGCATTGAAAGTTGTAAATGTGCGCCATGTAGCAGTCAAGACTTTTAGCAATCGACAGCAGTCTTGTTTCAGAGTAGTATTCCCAAGAGTCGCGACTCACAGGTCGAAGGAGCTTTCTTGGACTAAGTATGTAGTGGTTAGAAAAAGAAAAAGCTGATCGATCTCTTTGGGGATCAAGTTACATTGCCTGGTTAGAGAGAGGTTTGCCTTATTTTGTGACTTGATTCTAATGTGGCAACGGCTAAACAATTGTCAAGAAACAAATGATAAACTACGTGGAGGTTTGTCCTTGCACTACACGAAGGCCGAGGGAGAGTTTACTGATGAAGAGGAAATCACCTTTGACATGTGGGGGGAACCTCCTCGTTGCTGCCCTCGGCCCCCTCTACTCACCAGCTAACGCTCCACACTGGAAAGCTGAGGGAAGTCTCAGGGGTTTCTCTCCCATGTGACGAAGTGAGGGTCTCGATCATTCCTAGTTTCACTCACAGATAATGTCCCCCAGTTAGGCAACGAGCACCAGCTGCGGATGACTCTAGTGGCAGGAAAGCAGCAAGTGGCAGTTGGAGCAAATAGGAGGGGTCACATGAGACAAATGGCAGAGACAGCATCAGCAGCACAGAAAGGATTTCTCCTCTTAAGTCGAGAGAAAGCAACAAACCAAAAACCTGCGCTTGCCTTGGAAACAGAGCAATGAAGACTCGAATGCGAGAGCCTGCCCTTGTGTTGCTGACATTTTAGGAAGGACAGGCAGGTGCTAAAGAATCAAATTGAGTAGAAGACATGGCATATTAGGTGATAACGAATGTTCTGGAGAAGAATAAACAAGGCAGGGTAAGGGGTGATGGGTGTGGGAATGGGGGGCACACTTGCCTAGACACACACTCTCGGTGGGAGTGGTCACCTGAGCACTGAGGAGCCCTGGAGGAGAGCTCTGTAGGCAGGGGGTGCAGAACGGGCCATGGCTCTGAAGGCGGCATGAGCACGGTGAGTGTGAGAAGCGACCAGGAGCCAGAGTGGCCCGAGTGCAGTGAGTGAAGCCAGAGAGAAGGGGGTCAAGGCCATCAGGGGTCAGAAGGTGGAGGGAGTCGAATCCACCGTAAAGAGTTTGGTTTCCCTTTCGAAGGACAGAAGCTGCCATGGGGAAGAGGAGAACAGAGGGAAACCTGTGGGAGAGCATGGCAGGGACTCGAGGCTGAGGATGGTGAAGGCTGCCCCCGGGCAGCGGTGGAGGTGGAGACGGAGAGGTGGGGTGGGATCCGGGACCTGTCCTGCAGGCAGAGACCGTGAGACGTGCTGATGCCTGTGGGTGTGAGAAAAGAGAGGAGTCGGCATGGGGACGGGAGCCCCAGGTGAGGGGTGGTGTCCTTCAGCGAGATGGGGGGAATGGCAGAGGAGTGCCTTTGGACGGGAAATCAGAGTGGGCCTCTGTGAGAGTTAGGTTTCAGGGCCCCTCAGCCAGCAGAGTAGAAATACCAACTGTTCGGAGGAGACAGGTGTCTGCGCTCAGAGGAGCGTTCACGGCTGCAGATAGAAGTACGCAGGGGCATCGGGGAGGGAAGTTCCCGTAGCAGAGACGATGTCCAAGGGCCGAGAAGATGCCACAGGGTAGACTCCATGGGCCTGTTTGCGGCGAGAGCCCATCTTACAGATGCAGAAGCTGAGGCCCAGAGAAGTGAAGTGAATATTTACCTTTTCCTTTCTCTGGAGTGGAAGGGTCAGTAATCAGCCCAGGCCTGCCTCTGGTGTCCTGGGCTTGGAGGCCTCACAGATGAAAACAGTAGAGAACAGAAGCCAGGTGTCCCATGGGAGCCAGGTGACCAGGGGAGCACAGGAAGCCTCAAGCAGCTGTCTTGAAGGTCCACTGAGCCTGAATCCATTTGTGGGGTTGGGGGTGGTGGGGGCGGGTCGAGGGGGCTGGGAGGCCCTAAAAGATGGTGTCTGTAGCTGGCGTGGGTTTTATGGTGGCATTTCTAGGGGACAGAGATGAAGCTGGCCTCTTTTCTTTCCTCTTGATACTTCTCCTGTCCCCATTTCTTTCTTTGTTTTTGGCAGGGAGGGCCTGGGGGTGATGCCAGTTCTCAGGTTTTAGGGCAGCTCCTAGCTCTGGAAGCGGGGTTGCCTTTTAGAGCCAGGAGGAAGGGCCGAGAGGCCCAGACGTCGCTCCGGGCTCGAGGGCCTCACACGTTGCCATTTGTGGATGCGTCGTGAGGCTCCTCCTCAGAACCAGGGCTGCTCAGGGAAGAGCTCACTTCCTGACGTGCGGAAGAATACTTGCCACAGTGGCTTGAAATGGGCCTCTCGAGGTGACATTTCGGTGACTTTTTCCCCTTCCTGAAGACGCATATCATTTTTACATTCCAAACGGGTATAGAACTGTACCTGGTGAAGAGAACAGATCTTTGAAGGCGCTAACCTCGAAAGCTCCCTAGGTGTCAGTGACCGAGGGAGGAGGGGGTTCTTCTCACCTCCGTCTTGCCTTTGAGAGAGGAGCGGCGTGTTTCCACTTTTGTGAACTTCCGGGAACCCCGCTGCCACCCCGATCCCTGGTTTGGCTGGGAAGGTGGGAGGTGGCGAAGCAAACATCCCGTCACCAGCGAATCCCGTCGAAGGCCGCGCTTGGCAAATGAGTCTGCAAAGAAACAGTTCACGCCACGCGTGGAGCCCTTGACCATGGTGTCGCGAACGTGCTCAGAGCCCAGAGGTGGGCAGGGGTGGACGGGGACGAGCGACTCCTTCTCCACTTGGGCCCTCCTGACCACCCGCAGCTCTAGGGGAACCCCCCCAAAGGGCCCCCGCTCAGTGCGGCTCCTGTGCCATGCCACGGTGCACCCCACTTCCGTGGTCACCTCTTATTAAATGTGTGCCCAGATGGTCCCTCAGGATGGGGCCCCCCCTGTTGTCCCCTACCTAGAAGTCCAGCCCCGGGAGGCAGGCTGCGGTCCTGCGCTGGACTGAATGTCCACTGTCTGGAACGGGGACTGCGGCGTTGGCGGCTCACAGGTCAGATTTACAGGAGGAAGGGAAGGGCCTGGCTGCCCGCAGTGCCAGCTCCTGGTGCTCTGTCACCCCACACTCACACAGCAGTGCCCTCCCCTCCTCCGTGCCGTGCTTCCTGCTGTCGCCTCCCTCAGGCTGCAGGGGCCTCTCTTCCCACCTGCCTCCAACCTTCAAGTCCTCCCTGTCCTTCAAGGCCTTGTCCAGGTGCCACTCCCTCTGGACAAGCCGCCCCCTGCCGCCCCCCCCCGCCCCCGCCACCGCCCCCCCCGCCCTCCCCGCCTCCTAAGTACCCCATCACGTGCCCCCTCCTCACTGACTGTTTCCAGGAGGCCCACCACCACCACCACACACCCTTTATCGAGTAGTGTAGCTTTAGAGGCAGTCCCGAAGATGGTAGTACCGTACCTTCCTCTCACTATGTTCTGCTTCAATACTGGGGAGGCGTGTTGAGTCTGCCGCTGGGATCTTCACTAGGATTGTCTTGACTCTGTAGATCCTGTTGGGAAGAGCTGACATCTGCCGAACAATACCGAGTCAACCTATGAAGAAACATGGAGGAAGTCTGCATTGCTGTTGGTCTTCTGTGATTTCTTCTGTCAGCGTGTTGTAGACCTCCTCACATCGATCTTGTGCGTAAGTGTTTAGATTTACACCTGTGTGTGTCATTTTTGATGCTGATATCAATGATGTGTTTGTAACTTTAAATTCGAGGTGTTCACCGTTAGTATAGAAGAGAGTTGAGAATCATTTTCAAGCCCATTCATTAGCACGGTGATTAAGTCTTCCACAACCTGTGATGAGGCTCTGTTCTGCCTCGGGCTGTCTCTTCAGGCCTGGGATCCCTGGTCAGGAAGGTAGAGCCAGATCCAGTCCCCTGGGTGTTCACGGCACTCTTGATCCTACCGTCCCCCGGGGAGTGGAGGGTTTTGTGGGCTGTAAGCAGCGAAGAACCGCCACCGCCCCACTCTCCCCAGTTTGTTGCTGCGTCCCCGCTGTCCCCATCCGCGAGAACGCTTGGTGCCGCTGTTCGCAAACCAGTCGGCTAAACGACTTTTCACATCTGATCCCGTGATCGTCTGTTTTCTTTGCACTCCAGACGAAACCTAAAATCTGCAGATTTATTTTCACATACACAATACTGCTACCACCTTGTATGGGCAGAACTTTCCGTGGACTCTACCCCCCCTTCTGCTCTGGGGAGACTTTGGCCAGGAGGGCCAATGGCCCTGGGAGGCCACCGTCAAGCTGTTCCCTTCTGTGAAGGAATTTCCGACCCGGCGACATGATGCAGGGAGCTCAGCTTCCAGGCGTCCTCTATGGGGAATGTGGATCTGAGAATTTCTGCCTGTTCTTCCAAGGGGATACGCAGGGAAGGGGAATTCATGCGACCCACAGTGGACGTGTCCTGTGGTTTGCCTCCGACGACAAAGGGAGAGGCAAGTCCTGGCTGAGCTCCCTTCCTGTGACAGCCAGGGAGAGCCAACGCTACGGAGAGATGCCACAGCCTCGGAACAAATGCGTGGCTGGGAGTGTACAGCCGAGTCAAGGGAAGGAGCACAGGCCTGTGAGACCAGAGCCAGCCTTGGGTCCTGCTCCAAATCCCAGAGAGGTGATCTGCAGTGTCCTGGAAAGGGAGGAGCTGGCTCGATCTCGGTGGTTCTTCTTTTATGATCGGAGTTTCGTGGGTGCAGGGGAATGTGCTGGAGTGGACCCCACATCCCCGGCTCTGCCTTGAGCATGAGGAAGAGCCATGGGGCTCTTATCCCCCAGTTCTGTGCCGGGGAAAGAAAGAGGCTTCCAGAAAATTCCCAAGGACTGAACTTGACTGTGAGCTCCCCGTGAGGCTGGGCCTGGAGGGAGCAGAAGCAGATACTGATAAGCCTTCCAGAACCGTGACTCCCCGCACAGGTCACACGCACATCCGTGGACACACACCATTCCTCACAACCACAGGGCAGACGCACGAGGTCAGGCGATTACCCTTCTCATGGGCTCCCCTCCCACAGCATCCGTTACGAGAGGTTGCATGACTGGGAGATACATTTAAGTACTCGTACATATCTTTAGCTGCTCTTCTGCTCTTTACTGTTACGTCTTCTCAAGCCGAGGAATATTTCCCGAGACGACCTTGAAGAAATTAATTGGAAATGTGAAGACTAAGGAGGGACTGCACTACGATGACGTGTATGTCCACATGCAGATCTGGAAAAAGTCGCAGGCTTAGTACAATCCACTAAAGTAGACTTTTGGTGCTCACGTAACTCAGTCATGCTTTTCTCTGCCTTCACACTGCACGTGTCATGATAGGGACTGGATAGGTCCTGTGATAGGTATTGGAGACTAAGCGGTGACACTGACAGGGAGACGCTTGAGCAGAGACCTGAAGGGAAGGAGGGAGACCAGCACGTGGGTCTCACAGGACAGGGATTCAAGGCAGAGAGAGGAGGAAACGTCAAGCCCTGGGGCAGGAGCATCTTGGCGCACTCGTGGAGCAGGAAGGAGGCCTGCGAGGCTGGGGCAGAGCGCGTGAGGGCCCAGCTGTGCAGTTCGACCGGGGAGGTAAGCGGGGGTCAGATCCCGTAGGGCTCCTGGGGCATGGGTGTGTTTGACTTGCACTCTGATGAGTGGAAAGCTGCTGGGGGCGTGAGCTGAGGACGGACCTGACTGGATCCTCTGGAGCTGGGTGGAGAACCGACTGCACGGCTGAGGGCAGGAGAAGGAGCTTGGTTAGGAGCAGCCACGCTCATGTTGTCAAAAGGTGAAGGCGACTCTGAACAGGTAGGGTAGCGGGAGGCAAGGAATGGCCGGATGAGGGCATTACTCTGATGCTGGGAATGAAGGCTTTGCCGATGGGGTGGAGGTGAAGAGGAGAGAGGGGAGAGGTCAAGAAAGACCACAAAGCTGGGGCCTGAACCCCCGTCGGGGTGGAGTTGCCCACGTGGAAAAGAGGGAGAGCGGGTTCAGGGGAGAATTGGAGTATGGTGTGGGCTCGTTCGATGTCCACATGGGGATGTCACGGAGGCAGCTGGGTGGGTGTGAGTCCGGACTGTGTGGCAAGGTGTGGAAAGGATAAATAAACGTGGAAGTCACGACAGCACAGATGTCATTGAAGTCCGGAGACTGGCTAAGGTCAGCAAGGGCTCAAAAGCGGTCCAGGATCTACGTCCTGGGTCAACACTGATGCTGAGAGGTTTGGGAGAAACACAGACGTCAGCGATGGAGACAGAGAAGGAAAGGCTACTGAGGTCAGAGAAACACGCCAGCCGACGACAAGACAATCCTCGAAAGAGTAGAATGGACCGAACCGGCAACGAAGTGATGGAAGCATTTCAAGGAGAAGGGACCGACTGTGTCGAATGCAGCCAAGAGAGTCAAGGGTGAGTGATGGACTTTTCCTACAACGGCACTGTGATAGTTACACAACTCTGCACTTGTACAGAGAAAAATCAGTGAATTGCGTATTTCGGTGTGTGAATTGATGACACTAAATTGTGCCTCAAGAAAACGGTTTCAAAATAAAAGGGCATTTAGCGTGTATCTACCCAGCATTTCTACTCCCGGGTATTCTTCCCCCAAGGTAAATGAAACTACGTGCTTATAAGGCAGACGTATACGTGAATTTTCACAGCATCTCTGTTCATAACATACCACGCTTGAACTAACGCAGAAGTACATTATTATGTGAAGGGCTGGACATTTTGGGATATATTTACATGAGGTCAAAATACTCAGCCTTCAAAGGAGGGCGTACTGCTTATTCAAAGAAAAATATATAGATCTCAAAAAACATTGCTTTGAGCAAAACAGACAGACATCGAACTGTAGGCCGTGATTTACTTCCTTTTCATGAAGTTCTGCCACGACCCAACTGAAGGATGTCAACAGAAATGAAAACAGAGGCTGCGCATGTCGAGGGTGGTTGGGTCTCAATTGAAACGTTGCAGAGGGCTGTTTTCTGTAGTCATGGGAGTGATTCATATAGGGGAGGGGGTTTGGACGCTCTAGGGGTTCGTGAAGTGTCGAAGATTGGTCAAGTCACGCAGCTAATGTTGACACGTTTCACTCTATTTTCATTTGATTTGACTAAAAAGCGAAAAGAAAGAGGGAAATCAGAAGGAACACTGAACCGTCATGGAGCTACGCATAGTTTATTTACAGATCTCCCCCCAGCCCCACCATGTAAGTGACCTTTCCAGACTGTCAGTTGCCGGTCGGGTTCCAGGCGGAATGTCGGGAGCCGACATTTGTTGTGGCTGGTGTTGCCACGGTGACTGGGCAGAGCCCTGTGGTGGGTCAGTGCCATGGAGGGGCTGCCGTCCTCTGTGGAGCTGGGCTTTGGGCCGATCCTCGGCAAGCTGGGCGAGGTGGTGGTGGCGCTGCTGCCCGATGGCCTGAGTCCACGCCTCACTTGCCACAGCCTCCAGTGGGAGACAGTGATGCGCCCACCTGTCGTCGGTTTACTGGTGGGTCTCTTATTTCTCTTCAGACTTGTTCAGTCTGTTAGAAGTCGACGTTACGTGAGACGTGAAAAGCGGCTGGCAGAAGCAGTGGCTGCAGCGATTGAGGAGAAATGCCAGCTCATTGACAAGCTCAGCGCTGCTCAAGAGGAGTATATGGGGATCGACTCGTCTTCAGAGAACGCCAGGCTAGAGAGAGAGTCGCTAAATATACCCGGCCTCACAGATGCTTACCGAAAGGTGACGAGGACCAACTCAGTGCTGATGGAGGAATTAACTGGCCTGGTTCGAGAACTGAAGGCAGAGAGAGCCAAACGGTCGAAAGAAGAAGGAGAGATGGCCGAGATGCTAAAAGCGCTCGCGTCCGTAGAAGCGGTCGTGAGATCCAGCACGTCACGAGGAGCTTTGCCAAAGCTGCCCGGAGGCCGAGAGCCAAGCCCTGCTGGTCCCTTCCCCGGCGGTGGGCCTGGGTCTTAGAGCGGGCCTGTTCTCTCCCCCTCCACGCAGGCCTCCCAAGCCGCCTGGCTGCCTCCAGCCAGCTGGACCTCCATCGGAGCGTTCCTGAGGCCAGTGGATGCAGGGGAGCCCCTTCGCTGGGCTGGAGATCCTCTACCTTCGCCTGCTGGACACCGCAGACGGCTCCTTCGCGGTCAGTTCCTCCAAATCGACAGACTTTTGGAATTCCTAGAGCACACCGAGAAAAGTGGGACTTTGTTTCACTTCACGGACTGTTTGGATTATCCCTCGTTAGTAGTGAAGAAGAGACTGATCTTTTCCTTAAATTGAACCTTCATCAAACTACCTTTCTCTAGACGGTATTGTGTAAATATTATGTATATATTAAACTTCAGTGAATTATTAACGGTGTCTGTCTCAGTGTTGCATTGAAAGTTGTAAATGTGCGCCATGTAGCAGTCAAGACTTTTAGCAATCGACAGCAGTCTTGTTTCAGAGTAGTATTCCCAAGAGTCGCGACTCACAGGTCGAAGGAGCTTTCTTGGACTAAGTATGTAGTGGTTAGAAAAAGAAAAAGCTGATCGATCTCTTTGGGGATCAAGTTACATTGCCTGGTTAGAGAGAGGTTTGCCTTATTTTGTGACTTGATTCTAATGTGGCAACGGCTAAACAATTTTAAAGAAACAAATGATAAACTACGTGGAGGTTTGTCCTTGCACTACACGAAGGCCGAGGGAGAGTTTACTGATGAAGAGGAAATCACCTTTGACATGTGGGGGGAACCTCCTCGTTGCTGCCCTCGGCCCCCTCTACTCACCAGCTAACGCTCCACACTGGAAAGCTGAGGGAAGTCTCAGGGGTTTCTCTCCCATGTGACGAAGTGAGGGTCTCGATCATTCCTAGTTTCACTCACAGATAATGTCCCCCAGTTAGGCAACGAGCACCAGCTGCGGATGACTCTAGTGGCAGGAAAGCAGCAAGTGGCAGTTGGAGCAAATAGGAGGGGTCACATGAGACAAATGGCAGAGACAGCATCAGCAGCACAGAAAGGATTTCTCCTCTTAAGTCGAGAGAAAGCAACAAACCAAAAACCTGCGCTTGCCTTGGAAACAGAGCAATGAAGACTAGAATGCGAGAGCCTGCCCTTGTGTTGCTGACATTTTAGGAAGGACAGGCAGGTGCTAAAGAATCAAATTGAGTAGAAGACATGGCATATTAGGTGATAACGAATGTTCTGGAGAAGAATAAACAAGGCAGGGTAAGGGGTGATGGGTGTGGGAATGGGGGGCACACTTGCCTAGACACACACTCTCGGTGGGAGTGGTCACCTGAGCACTGAGGAGCCCTGGAGGAGAGCTCTGTAGGCAGGGGGTGCAGAACGGGCCATGGCTCTGAAGGCGGCATGAGCACGGTGAGTGTGAGAAGCGACCAGGAGCCAGAGTGGCCCGAGTGCAGTGAGTGAAGCCAGAGAGAAGGGGGTCAAGGCCATCAGGGGTCAGAAGGTGGAGGGAGTCGAATCCACCGTAAAGAGTTTGGTTTCCCTTTCAAAGGACAGAAGCTGCCATGGGGAAGAGGAGAACAGAGGGAAACCTGTGGGAGAGCATGGCAGGGACTCGAGGCTGAGGATGGTGAAGGCTGCCCCCGGGCAGCGGTGGAGGTGGAGACGGAGAGATGGGGTGGGATCCGGGACCTGTCCTGCAGGCAGAGACCGTGAGACGTGCTGATGCCTGTGGGTGTGAGAAAAGAGAGGAGTCGGCATGGGGACGGGAGCCCCAGGTGAGGGGTGGTGTCCTTCAGCGAGATGGGGGGAATGGCAGAGGAGTGCCTTTGGACGGGAAATCAGAGTGGGCCTCTGTGAGAGTTAGGTTTCAGGGCCCCTCAGCCAGCAGAGTAGAAATACCAACTGTTCGGAGGAGACAGGTGTCTGCGCTCAGAGGAGCGTTCACGGCTGCAGATAGAAGTACGCAGGGGCATCGGGGAGGGAAGTTCCCGTAGCAGAGACGATGTCCAAGGGCCGAGAAGATGCCACAGGGTAGACTCCATGGGCCTGTTTGCGGCGAGAGCCCATCTTACAGATGCAGAAGCTGAGGCCCAGAGAAGTGAAGTGAATATTTACCTCTTCCTTTCTCTGGAGTGGAAGGGTCAGTAATCAGCCCAGGCCTGCCTCTGGTGTCCTGGGCTTGGAGGCCTCACAGATGAAAACAGTAGAGAACAGAAGCCAGGTGTCCCATGGGAGCCAGGTGACCAGGGGAGCACAGGAAGCCTCAAGCAGCTGTCTTGAAGGTCCACTGAGCCTGAATCCATTTGTGGGGTTGGGGGTGGTGGGGGCGGGTCGAGGGGGCTGGGAGGCCCTAAAAGATGGTGTCTGTAGCTGGCGTGGGTTTTATGGTGGCATTTCTAGGGGACAGAGATGAAGCTGGCCTCTTTTCTTTCCTCTTGATACTTCTCCTGTCCCCATTTCTTTCTTTGTTTTTGGCAGGGAGGGCCCGGGGGTGATGCCAGTTCTCAGGTTTTAGGGCAGCTCCTAGCTCTGGAAGCGGGGTTGCCTTTTAGAGCCAGGAGGAAGGGCCGAGAGGCCCAGACGTCGCTCCGGGCTCGAGGGCCTCACACGTTGCCATTTGTGGATGCGTCGTGAGGCTCCTCCTCAGAACCAGGGCTGCTCAGGGAAGAGCTCACTTCCTAACGTGCGGAAGAATACTTGCCACAGTGGCTTGAAATGGGCCTCTCGAGGTGACATTTCGGTGACTTTTTCCCCTTCCTGAAGACGCATATAATTTTTACATTCCAAACGGGTATAGAACTGTACCTGGTGAAGAGAACAGATCTTTGAAGGCGCTAACCTCGAAAGCTCCCTAGGTGTCAGTGACCGAGGGAGGAGGGGGTTCTTCTCACCTCCGTCTTGCCTTTGAGAGAGGAGCGGCGTGTTTCCACTTTTGTGAACTTCCGGGAACCCCGCTGCCACCCCGATCCCTGGTTTGGCTGGGAAGGTGGGAGGTGGCGAAGCAAACATCCCGTCACCAGCGAATCCCGTCGAAGGCCGCGCTTGGCAAATGAGTCTGCAAAGAAACAGTTCACGCCACGCGTGGAGCCCTTGACCATGGTGTCGCGAACGTGCTCAGAGCCCAGAGGTGGGCAGGGGTGGACGGGGACGAGCGACTCCTTCTCCACTTGGGCCCTCCTGACCACCCGCAGCTCTAGGGGAACCCCCCCAAAGGGCCCCCGCTCAGTGCGGCTCCTGTGCCATGCCACGGTGCACCCCACTTCCGTGGGCACCTCTTATTAAATGTGTGCCCAGATGGTCCCTCAGGATGGGGCCCCCCCTGTTGTCCCCACCTAGAAGTCCAGCCCCGGGAGGCAGGCTGCGGTCCTGCGCTGGACTGAATGTCCACTGTCTGGAACGGGGACTGCGGCGTTGGCGGCTCACAGGTCAGATTTACAGGAGGAAGGGAAGGGCCTGGCTGCCCGCAGTGCCAGCTCCTGGTGCTCTGTCACCCCACACTCACACAGCAGTGCCCTCCCCTCCTCCGTGCCGTGCTTCCTGCTGTCGCCTCCCTCAGGCTGCAGGGGCCTCTCTTCCCACCTGCCTCCAACCTTCAAGTCCTCCCTGTCCTTCAAGGCCTCGTCCAGGTGCCACTCCCTCTGCACAAGCCGCCCCCTGCCGCCCCCCCCGCCCCCACCGCCACCGCCACCGCCCCCCCCGCCCTCCCCGCCTCCTAAGTACCCCATCACGTGCCCCCTCCTCACTGACTGTTTCCAGGAGGCCCACCACCACCACCACACACCCTTTATCGAGTAGTGTAGCTTTAGAGGCAGTCCCGAAGATGGTAGTACCGTACCTTCCTCTCACTATGTTCTGCTTCAATACTGGGGAGGCGTGTTGAGTCTGCCGCTGGGATCTTCACTAGGATTGTCTTGACTCTGTAGATCCTGTTGGGAAGAGCTGACATCTGCCGAACAATACCGAGTCAACCTATGAAGAAACATGGAGGAAGTCTGCATTGCTGTTGGTCTTCTGTGATTTCTTCTGTCAGCGTGTTGTAGACCTCCTCACATCGATCTTGTGCGTAAGTGTTTAGATTTACACCTGTGTGTGTCATTTTTGATGCTGATATCAATGATGTGTTTGTAACTTTAAATTCGAGGTGTTCACCGTTAGTAGAGAAGAGAGTTGAGAATCATTTTCAAGCCCATTCATTAGCACGGTGATTAAGTCTTCCACAACCTGTGATGAGGCTCTGTTCTGCCTCGGGCTGTCTCTTCTGGCCTGGGATCCCTGGTCAGGAAGGTAGAGCCAGATCCAGTCCCCTGGGTGTTCACGGCACTCTTGATCCTACCGTCCCCCGGGGAGTGGAGGGTTTTGTGGGCTGTAAGCAGCGAAGAACCGCCACCGCCCCACTCTCCCCAGTTTGTTGCTGCGTCCCCGCTGTCCCCATCCGCGAGAACGCTTGGTGCCGCTGTTTGCAAACCAGTCGTCTAAACGACTTTTCACATCTGATCCCGTGATCGTCTGTTTTCTTTGCACTCCAGATGAAACCTAAAATCTGCAGATTTATTTTCACATACACAATACTGCTACCACCTTGTATGGGCAGAACTTTCCGTGGACTCTACCCCCCCTTCTGCTCTGGGGAGACTTTGGCCAGGAGGGCCAATGGCCCTGGGAGGCCACCGTCAAGCTGTTCCCTTCTGTGAAGGAATTTCCGACCCGGCGACATGATGCAGGGAGCTCAGCTTCCAGGCGTCCTCTATGGGGAATGTGGATCTGAGAATTTCTGCCTGTTCTTCCAAGGGGATACGCAGGGAAGGGGAATTCATGCGACCCACGGTGGACGTGTCCTGTGGTTTGCCTCCGACGACAAAGGGAGAGGCAAGCCCTGGCTGAGCTCCCTTCCTGTGACAGCCAGGGAGAGCCAACGCTACGGAGAGATGCCACAGCCTCGGAACAAATGCGTGGCTGGGAGTGTACAGCCGAGTCAAGGGAAGGAGCACAGGCCTGTGAGACCAGAGCCAGCCTTGGGTCCTGCTCCAAATCCCAGAGAGGTGATCTGCAGTGTCCTGGAAAGGGAGGAGCTGGCTCGATCTCGGTGGTTCTTCTTTTATGATCGGAGTTTCGTGGGTGCAGGGGAATGTGCTGGAGTGGACCCCACATCCCCGGCTCTGCCTTGAGCATGAGGAAGAGCCATGGGGCTCTTATCCCCCAGTTCTGTGCCGGGGAAAGAAAGAGGCTTCCAGAAAATTCCCAAGGACTGAACTTGACTGTGAGCTCCCCGTGAGGCTGGGCCTGGAGGGAGCAGAAGCAGATACTGATAAGCCTTCCAGAACCGTGACTCCCCGCACAGGTCACACGCACATCCGTGGACACACACCATTCCTCACAACCACAGGGCAGACGCACGAGGTCAGGCGATTACCCTTCTCATGGGCTCCCCTCCCACAGCATCCGTTACGAGAGGTTGCATGACTGGGAGATACATTTAAGTACTCGTATATATCTTTAGCTGCTCTTCTGCTCTTTACTGTTACGTCTTCTCAAGCCGAGGAATATTTCCCGAGACGACCTTGAAGAAATTAATTGGAAATCTGAAGACTAAGGAGGGACTGCACTACGATGACGTGTATGTCCACATGCAGATCTGGAAAAAGTCGCAGGCTTAGTACAATCCACTAAAGTAGACTTTTGGTGCTCACGTAACTCAGTCATGCTTTTCTCTGCCTTCACACTGCACGTGTCATGATAGGGACTGGATAGGTCCTGTGATAGGTATTGGAGACTAAGCGGTGACACTGACAGGGAGACGCTTGAGCAGAGACCTGAAGGGAAGGAGGGAGACCAGCACGTGGGTCTCACAGGACAGGGATTCAAGGCAGAGAGAGGAGGAAACGTCAAGCCCTGGGGCAGGAGCATCTTGGCGCACTCGTGGAGCAGGAAGGAGGCCTGCGAGGCTGGGGCAGAGCGCGTGAGGGCCCAGCTGTGCAGTTCGACCGGGGAGGTAAGCGGGGGTCAGATCCCGTAGGGCTCCTGGGGCATGGGTGTGTTTGACTTGCACTCTGATGAGTGGAAAGCTGCTGGGGGCGTGAGCTGAGGACGGACCTGACTGGATCCTCTGGAGCTGGGTGGAGAACCGACTGCACGGCTGAGGGCAGGAGAAGGAGCTTGGTTAGGAGCAGCCACGCTCATGTTGTCAAAAGGTGAAGGCGACTCTGAACAGGTAGGGTAGCGGGAGGCAAGGAATGGCCGGATGAGGGCATTACTCTGATGCTGGGAATGAAGGCTTTGCCGATGGGGTGGAGGTGAAGAGGAGAGAGGGGAGAGGTCAAGAAAGACCACAAAGCTGGGGCCTGAACCCCCGTCGGGGTGGAGTTGCCCACGTGGAAAAGAGGGAGAGCGGGTTCAGGGGAGAATTGGAGTATGGTGTGGGCTCGTTCGATGTCCACATGGGGATGTCACGGAGGCAGCTGGGTGGGTGTGAGTCCGGACTGTGTGGCAAGGTGTGGAAAGGATAAATAAACGTGGAAGTCACGACAGCACAGATGTCATTGAAGTCCGGAGACTGGCTAAGGTCAGCAAGGGCTCAAAAGCGGTCCAGGATCTACGTCCTGGGTCAACACTGATGCTGAGAGGTTTGGGAGAAACACAGACGTCAGCGATGGAGACAGAGAAGGAAAGGCTACTGAGGTCAGAGAAACACGCCAGCCGACGACAAGACAATCCTCGAAAGAGTAGAATGGACCGAACCGGCAACGAAGTGATGGAAGCATTTCAAGGAGAAGGGACCGACTGTGTCGAATGCAGCCAAGAGAGTCAAGGGTGAGTGATGGACTTTTCCTACAACGGCACTGTGATAGTTACACAACTCTGCACTTGTACAGAGAAAAATCAGTGAATTGCGTATTTCGGTGTGTGAATTGATGACACTAAATTGTGCCTCAAGAAAACGGTTTCAAAATAAAAGGGCATTTAGCGTGTATCTACCCAGCATTTCTACTCCCGGGTATTCTTCCCCCAAGGTAAATGAAACTACGTGCTTATAAGGCAGACGTATACGTGAATTTTCACAGCATCTCTGTTCATAACATACCACGCTTGAACTAACGCAGAAGTACATTATTATGTGAAGGGCTGGACATTTTGGGATATATTTACATGAGGTCAAAATACTCAGCCTTCAAAGGAGGGCGTACTGCTTATTCAAAGAAAAATATATAGATCTCAAAAAACATTGCTTTGAGCAAAACAGACAGACATCGAACTGTAGGCCGTGATTTACTTCCTTTTCATGAAGTTCTGCCACGACCCAACTGAAGGATGTCAACAGAAATGAAAACAGAGGCTGCGCATGTCGAGGGTGGTTGGGTCTCAATTGAAACGTTGCAGAGGGCTGTTTTCTGTAGTCATGGGAATGATTCATATAGGGGAGGGGGTTGGACGCTCTAGGGGTTCGTGAAGTGTCGAAGATTGGTCAAGTCACGCAGCTAATGTTGACACGTTTCACTCTATTTTCATTTGATTTGACTAAAAAGCGAAAAGAAAGAGGGAAATCAGAAGGAACACTGAACCGTCATGGAGCTACGCATAGTTTATTTCCAGATCTCCCCCCAGCCCCACCATGTAAGTGACCTTTCCAGACTGTCAGTTGCCGGTCGGGTTCCAGGCGGAATGTCGGGAGCCGACATTTGTTGTGGCTGGTGTTGCCACGGTGACTGGGCAGAGCCCTGTGGTGGGTCAGTGCCATGGAGGGGCTGCCGTCCTCTGTGGAGCTGGGCTTTGGGCCGATCCTCGGCAAGCTGGGCGAGGTGGTGGTGGCGCTGCTGCCCGATGGCCTGAGTCCACGCCTCACTTGCCACAGCCTCCAGTGGGAGACAGTGATGCGCCCACCTGTCGTCGGTTTACTGGTGGGTCTCTTATTTCTCTTCAGACTTGTTCAGTCTGTTAGAAGTCGACGTTACGTGAGACGTGAAAAGCGGCTGGCAGAAGCAGTGGCTGCAGCGATTGAGGAGAAATGCCAGCTCATTGACAAGCTCAGCGCTGCTCAAGAGGAGTATATGGGGATCGACTCGTCTTCAGAGAACGCCAGGCTAGAGAGAGAGTCGCTAAATATACCCGGCCTCACAGACGCTTACCGAAAGGTGACGAGGACCAACTCAGTGCTGATGGAGGAATTAACTGGCCTGGTTCGAGAACTGAAGGCAGAGAGAGCCAAACGGTCGAAAGAAGAAGGAGAGATGGCCGAGATGCTAAAAGCGCTCGCGTCCGTAGAAGCGGTCGTGAGATCCAGCACGTCACGAGGAGCTTTGCCAAAGCTGCCCGGAGGCCGAGAGCCAAGCCCTGCTGGTCCCTTCCCCGGCGGTGGGCCTGGGTCTTAGAGCGGGCCTGTTCTCTCCCCCTCCACGCAGGCCTCCCAAGCCGCCTGGCTGCCTCCAGCCAGCTGGACCTCCATCGGAGCGTTCCTGAGGCCAGTGGATGCAGGGGAGCCCCTTCGCTGGGCTGGAGATCCTCTACCTTCGCCTGCTGGACACCGCAGACGGCTCCTTCGCGGTCAGTTCCTCCAAATCGACAGACTTTTGGAATTCCTAGAGCACACCGAGAAAAGTGGGACTTTGTTTCACTTCACGGACTGTTTGGATTATCCCTCGTTAGTAGTGAAGAAGAGACTGATCTTTTCCTTAAATTGAACCTTCATCAAACTACCTTTCTCTAGACGGTATTGTGTAAATATTATGTATATATTAAACTTCAGTGAATTATTAACGGTGTCTGTCTCAGTGTTGCATTGAAAGTTGTAAATGTGCGCCATGTAGCAGTCAAGACTTTTAGCAATCGACAGCAGTCTTGTTTCAGAGTAGTATTCCCAAGAGTCGCGACTCACAGGTCGAAGGAGCTTTCTTGGACTAAGTATGTAGTGGTTAGAAAAAGAAAAAGCTGATCGATCTCTTTGGGGATCAAGTTACATTGCCTGGTTAGAGAGAGGTTTGCCTTATTTTGTGACTTGATTCTAATGTGGCAACGGCTAAACAATTTTAAAGAAACAAATGATAAACTACGTGGAGGTTTGTCCTTGCACTACACGAAGGCCGAGGGAGAGTTTACTGATGAAGAGGAAATCACCTTTGACATGTGGGGGGAACCTCCTCGTTGCTGCCCTCGGCCCCCTCTACTCACCAGCTAACGCTCCACACTGGAAAGCTGAGGGAAGTCTCAGGGGTTTCTCTCCCATGTGACGAAGTGAGGGTCTCGATCATTCCTAGTTTCACTCACAGATAATGTCCCCCAGTTAGGCAACGAGCACCAGCTGCGGATGACTCTAGTGGCAGGAAAGCAGCAAGTGGCAGTTGGAGCAAATAGGAGGGGTCACATGAGACAAATGGCAGAGACAGCATCAGCAGCACAGAAAGGATTTCTCCTCTTAAGTCGAGAGAAAGCAACAAACCAAAAACCTGCGCTTGCCTTGGAAACAGAGCAATGAAGACTAGAATGCGAGAGCCTGCCCTTGTGTTGCTGACATTTTAGGAAGGACAGGCAGGTGCTAAAGAATCAAATTGAGTAGAAGACATGGCATATTAGGTGATAACGAATGTTCTGGAGAAGAATAAACAAGGCAGGGTAAGGGGTGATGGGTGTGGGAATGGGGGGCACACTTGCCTAGACACACACTCTCGGTGGGAGTGGTCACCTGAGCACTGAGGAGCCCTGGAGGAGAGCTCTGTAGGCAGGGGGTGCAGAACGGGCCATGGCTCTGAAGGCGGCATGAGCACGGTGAGTGTGAGAAGCGACCAGGAGCCAGAGTGGCCCGAGTGCAGTGAGTGAAGCCAGAGAGAAGGGGGTCAAGGCCATCAGGGGTCAGAAGGTGGAGGGAGTCGAATCCACCGTAAAGAGTTTGGTTTCCCTTTCAAAGGACAGAAGCTGCCATGGGGAAGAGGAGAACAGAGGGAAACCTGTGGGAGAGCATGGCAGGGACTCGAGGCTGAGGATGGTGAAGGCTGCCCCCGGGCAGCGGTGGAGGTGGAGACGGAGAGGTGGGGTGGGATCCGGGACCTGTCCTGCAGGCAGAGACCGTGAGACGTGCTGATGCCTGTGGGTGTGAGAAAAGAGAGGAGTCGGCATGGGGACGGGAGCCCCAGGTGAGGGGTGGTGTCCTTCAGCGAGATGGGGGGAATGGCAGAGGAGTGCCTTTGGACGGGAAATCAGAGTGGGCCTCTGTGAGAGTTAGGTTTCAGGGCCCCTCAGCCAGCAGAGTAGAAATACCAACTGTTCGGAGGAGACAGGTGTCTGCGCTCAGAGGAGCGTTCACGGCTGCAGATAGAAGTACGCAGGGGCATCGGGGAGGGAAGTTCCCGTAGCAGAGACGATGTCCAAGGGCCGAGAAGATGCCACAGGGTAGACTCCATGGGCCTGTTTGCGGCGAGAGCCCATCTTACAGATGCAGAAGCTGAGGCCCAGAGAAGTGAAGTGAATATTTACCTCTTCCTTTCTCTGGAGTGGAAGGGTCAGTAATCAGCCCAGGCCTGCCTCTGGTGTCCTGGGCTTGGAGGCCTCACAGATGAAAACAGTAGAGAACAGAAGCCAGGTGTCCCATGGGAGCCAGGTGACCAGGGGAGCACAGGAAGCCTCAAGCAGCTGTCTTGAAGGTCCACTGAGCCTGAATCCATTTGTGGGGTTGGGGGTGGTGGGGGCGGGTCGAGGGGGCTGGGAGGCCCTAAAAGATGGTGTCTGTAGCTGGCGTGGGTTTTATGGTGGCATTTCTAGGGGACAGAGATGAAGCTGGCCTCTTTTCTTTCCTCTTGATACTTCTCCTGTCCCCATTTCTTTCTTTGTTTTTGGCAGGGAGGGCCCGGGGGTGATGCCAGTTCTCAGGTTTTAGGGCAGCTCCTAGCTCTGGAAGCGGGGTTGCCTTTTAGAGCCAGGAGGAAGGGCCGAGAGGCCCAGACGTCGCTCCGGGCTCGAGGGCCTCACACGTTGCCATTTGTGGATGCGTCGTGAGGCTCCTCCTCAGAACCAGGGCTGCTCAGGGAAGAGCTCACTTCCTAACGTGCGGAAGAATACTTGCCACAGTGGCTTGAAATGGGCCTCTCGAGGTGACATTTCGGTGACTTTTTCCCCTTCCTGAAGACGCATATCATTTTTACATTCCAAACGGGTATAGAACTGTACCTGGTGAAGAGAACAGATCTTTGAAGGCGCTAACCTCGAAAGCTCCCTAGGTGTCAGTGACCGAGGGAGGAGGGGGTTCTTCTCACCTCCGTCTTGCCTTTGAGAGAGGAGCGGCGTGTTTCCACTTTTGTGAACTTCCGGGAACCCCGCTGCCACCCCGATCCCTGGTTTGGCTGGGAAGGTGGGAGGTGGCGAAGCAAACATCCCGTCACCAGCGAATCCCGTCGAAGGCCGCGCTTGGCAAATGAGTCTGCAAAGAAACAGTTCACGCCACGCGTGGAGCCCTTGACCATGGTGTCGCGAACGTGCTCAGAGCCCAGAGGTGGGCAGGGGTGGACGGGGACGAGCGACTCCTTCTCCACTTGGGCCCTCCTGACCACCCGCAGCTCTAGGGGAACCCCCCCAAAGGGCCCCCGCTCAGTGCGGCTCCTGTGCCATGCCACGGTGCACCCCACTTCCGTGGGCACCTCTTATTAAATGTGTGCCCAGATGGTCCCTCAGGATGGGGCCCCCCCTGTTGTCCCCACCTAGAAGTCCAGCCCCGGGAGGCAGGCTGCGGTCCTGCGCTGGACTGAATGTCCACTGTCTGGAACGGGGACTGCGGCGTTGGCGGCTCACAGGTCAGATTTACAGGAGGAAGGGAAGGGCCTGGCTGCCCGCAGTGCCAGCTCCTGGTGCTCTGTCACCCCACACTCACACAGCAGTGCCCTCCCCTCCTCCGTGCCGTGCTTCCTGCTGTCGCCTCCCTCAGGCTGCAGGGGCCTCTCTTCCCACCTGCCTCCAACCTTCAAGTCCTCCCTGTCCTTCAAGGCCTCGTCCAGGTGCCACTCCCTCTGCACAAGCCGCCCCCTGCCGCCCCCCCCGCCCCCACCGCCACCGCCACCGCCCCCCCCGCCCTCCCCGCCTCCTAAGTACCCCATCACGTGCCCCCTCCTCACTGACTGTTTCCAGGAGGCCCACCACCACCACCACACACCCTTTATCGAGTAGTGTAGCTTTAGAGGCAGTCCCGAAGATGGTAGTACCGTACCTTCCTCTCACTATGTTCTGCTTCAATACTGGGGAGGCGTGTTGAGTCTGCCGCTGGGATCTTCACTAGGATTGTCTTGACTCTGTAGATCCTGTTGGGAAGAGCTGACATCTGCCGAACAATACCGAGTCAACCTATGAAGAAACATGGAGGAAGTCTGCATTGCTGTTGGTCTTCTGTGATTTCTTCTGTCAGCGTGTTGTAGACCTCCTCACATCGATCTTGTGCGTAAGTGTTTAGATTTACACCTGTGTGTGTCATTTTTGATGCTGATATCAATGATGTGTTTGTAACTTTAAATTCGAGGTGTTCACCGTTAGTAGAGAAGAGAGTTGAGAATCATTTTCAAGCCCATTCATTAGCACGGTGATTAAGTCTTCCACAACCTGTGATGAGGCTCTGTTCTGCCTCGGGCTGTCTCTTCTGGCCTGGGATCCCTGGTCAGGAAGGTAGAGCCAGATCCAGTCCCCTGGGTGTTCACGGCACTCTTGATCCTACCGTCCCCCGGGGAGTGGAGGGTTTTGTGGGCTGTAAGCAGCGAAGAACCGCCACCGCCCCACTCTCCCCAGTTTGTTGCTGCGTCCCCGCTGTCCCCATCCGCGAGAACGCTTGGTGCCGCTGTTTGCAAACCAGTCGTCTAAACGACTTTTCACATCTGATCCCGTGATCGTCTGTTTTCTTTGCACTCCAGATGAAACCTAAAATCTGCAGATTTATTTTCACATACACAATACTGCTACCACCTTGTATGGGCAGAACTTTCCGTGGACTCTACCCCCCCTTCTGCTCTGGGGAGACTTTGGCCAGGAGGGCCAATGGCCCTGGGAGGCCACCGTCAAGCTGTTCCCTTCTGTGAAGGAATTTCCGACCCGGCGACATGATGCAGGGAGCTCAGCTTCCAGGCGTCCTCTATGGGGAATGTGGATCTGAGAATTTCTGCCTGTTCTTCCAAGGGGATACGCAGGGAAGGGGAATTCATGCGACCCACGGTGGACGTGTCCTGTGGTTTGCCTCCGACGACAAAGGGAGAGGCAAGCCCTGGCTGAGCTCCCTTCCTGTGACAGCCAGGGAGAGCCAACGCTACGGAGAGATGCCACAGCCTCGGAACAAATGCGTGGCTGGGAGTGTACAGCCGAGTCAAGGGAAGGAGCACAGGCCTGTGAGACCAGAGCCAGCCTTGGGTCCTGCTCCAAATCCCAGAGAGGTGATCTGCAGTGTCCTGGAAAGGGAGGAGCTGGCTCGATCTCGGTGGTTCTTCTTTTATGATCGGAGTTTCGTGGGTGCAGGGGAATGTGCTGGAGTGGACCCCACATCCCCGGCTCTGCCTTGAGCATGAGGAAGAGCCATGGGGCTCTTATCCCCCAGTTCTGTGCCGGGGAAAGAAAGAGGCTTCCAGAAAATTCCCAAGGACTGAACTTGACTGTGAGCTCCCCGTGAGGCTGGGCCTGGAGGGAGCAGAAGCAGATACTGATAAGCCTTCCAGAACCGTGACTCCCCGCACAGGTCACACGCACATCCGTGGACACACACCATTCCTCACAACCACAGGGCAGACGCACGAGGTCAGGCGATTACCCTTCTCATGGGCTCCCCTCCCACAGCATCCGTTACGAGAGGTTGCATGACTGGGAGATACATTTAAGTACTCGTATATATCTTTAGCTGCTCTTCTGCTCTTTACTGTTACGTCTTCTCAAGCCGAGGAATATTTCCCGAGACGACCTTGAAGAAATTAATTGGAAATCTGAAGACTAAGGAGGGACTGCACTACGATGACGTGTATGTCCACATGCAGATCTGGAAAAAGTCGCAGGCTTAGTACAATCCACTAAAGTAGACTTTTGGTGCTCACGTAACTCAGTCATGCTTTTCTCTGCCTTCACACTGCACGTGTCATGATAGGGACTGGATAGGTCCTGTGATAGGTATTGGAGACTAAGCGGTGACACTGACAGGGAGACGCTTGAGCAGAGACCTGAAGGGAAGGAGGGAGACCAGCACGTGGGTCTCACAGGACAGGGATTCAAGGCAGAGAGAGGAGGAAACGTCAAGCCCTGGGGCAGGAGCATCTTGGCGCACTCGTGGAGCAGGAAGGAGGCCTGCGAGGCTGGGGCAGAGCGCGTGAGGGCCCAGCTGTGCAGTTCGACCGGGGAGGTAACCGGGGGTCAGATCCCGTAGGGCTCCTGGGGCATGGGTGTGTTTGACTTGCACTCTGATGAGTGGAAAGCTGCTGGGGGCGTGAGCTGAGGACGGACCTGACTGGATCCTCTGGAGCTGGGTGGAGAACCGACTGCACGGCTGAGGGCAGGAGAAGGAGCTTGGTTAGGAGCAGCCACGCTCATGTTGTCAAAAGGTGAAGGCGACTCTGAACAGGTAGGGTAGCGGGAGGCAAGGAATGGCCGGATGAGGGCATTACTCTGATGCTGGGAATGAAGGCTTTGCCGATGGGGTGGAGGTGAAGAGGAGAGAGGGGAGAGGTCAAGAAAGACCACAAAGCTGGGGCCTGAACCCCCGTCGGGGTGGAGTTGCCCACGTGGAAAAGAGGGAGAGCGGGTTCAGGGGAGAATTGGAGTATGGTGTGGGCTCGTTCGATGTCCACATGGGGATGTCACGGAGGCAGCTGGGTGGGTGTGAGTCCGGACTGTGTGGCAAGGTGTGGAAAGGATAAATAAACGTGGAAGTCACGACAGCACAGATGTCATTGAAGTCCGGAGACTGGCTAAGGTCAGCAAGGGCTCAAAAGCGGTCCAGGATCTACGTCCTGGGTCAACACTGATGCTGAGAGGTTTGGGAGAAACACAGACGTCAGCGATGGAGACAGAGAAGGAAAGGCTACTGAGGTCAGAGAAACACGCCAGCCGACGACAAGACAATCCTCGAAAGAGTAGAATGGACCGAACCGGCAACGAAGTGATGGAAGCATTTCAAGGAGAAGGGACCGACTGTGTCGAATGCAGCCAAGAGAGTCAAGGGTGAGTGATGGACTTTTCCTACAACGGCACTGTGATAGTTACACAACTCTGCACTTGTACAGAGAAAAATCAGTGAATTGCGTATTTCGGTGTGTGAATTGATGACACTAAATTGTGCCTCAAGAAAACGGTTTCAAAATAAAAGGGCATTTAGCGTGTATCTACCCAGCATTTCTACTCCCGGGTATTCTTCCCCCAAGGTAAATGAAACTACGTGCTTATAAGGCAGACGTATACGTGAATTTTCACAGCATCTCTGTTCATAACATACCACGCTTGAACTAACGCAGAAGTACATTATTATGTGAAGGGCTGGACATTTTGGGATATATTTACATGAGGTCAAAATACTCAGCCTTCAAAGGAGGGCGTACTGCTTATTCAAAGAAAAATATATAGATCTCAAAAAACATTGCTTTGAGCAAAACAGACAGACATCGAACTGTAGGCCGTGATTTACTTCCTTTTCATGAAGTTCTGCCACGACCCAACTGAAGGATGTCAACAGAAATGAAAACAGAGGCTGCGCATGTCGAGGGTGGTTGGGTCTCAATTGAAACGTTGCAGAGGGCTGTTTTCTGTAGTCATGGGAATGATTCATATAGGGGAGGGGGTTGGACGCTCTAGGGGTTCGTGAAGTGTCGAAGATTGGTCAAGTCACGCAGCTAATGTTGACACGTTTCACTCTATTTTCATTTGATTTGACTAAAAAGCGAAAAGAAAGAGGGAAATCAGAAGGAACACTGAACCGTCATGGAGCTACGCATAGTTTATTTCCAGATCTCCCCCCAGCCCCACCATGTAAGTGACCTTTCCAGACTGTCAGTTGCCGGTCGGGTTCCAGGCGGAATGTCGGGAGCCGACATTTGTTGTGGCTGGTGTTGCCACGGTGACTGGGCAGAGCCCTGTGGTGGGTCAGTGCCATGGAGGGGCTGCCGTCCTCTGTGGAGCTGGGCTTTGGGCCGATCCTCGGCAAGCTGGGCGAGGTGGTGGTGGCGCTGCTGCCCGATGGCCTGAGTCCACGCCTCACTTGCCACAGCCTCCAGTGGGAGACAGTGATGCGCCCACCTGTCGTCGGTTTACTGGTGGGTCTCTTATTTCTCTTCAGACTTGTTCAGTCTGTTAGAAGTCGACGTTACGTGAGACGTGAAAAGCGGCTGGCAGAAGCAGTGGCTGCAGCGATTGAGGAGAAATGCCAGCTCATTGACAAGCTCAGCGCTGCTCAAGAGGAGTATATGGGGATCGACTCGTCTTCAGAGAACGCCAGGCTAGAGAGAGAGTCGCTAAATATACCCGGCCTCACAGACGCTTACCGAAAGGTGACGAGGACCAACTCAGTGCTGATGGAGGAATTAACTGGCCTGGTTCGAGAACTGAAGGCAGAGAGAGCCAAACGGTCGAAAGAAGAAGGAGAGATGGCCGAGATGCTAAAAGCGCTCGCGTCCGTAGAAGCGGTCGTGAGATCCAGCACGTCACGAGGAGCTTTGCCAAAGCTGCCCGGAGGCCGAGAGCCAAGCCCTGCTGGTCCCTTCCCCGGCGGTGGGCCTGGGTCTTAGAGCGGGCCTGTTCTCTCCCCCTCCACGCAGGCCTCCCAAGCCGCCTGGCTGCCTCCAGCCAGCTGGACCTCCATCGGAGCGTTCCTGAGGCCAGTGGATGCAGGGGAGCCCCTTCGCTGGGCTGGAGATCCTCTACCTTCGCCTGCTGGACACCGCAGACGGCTCCTTCGCGGTCAGTTCCTCCAAATCGACAGACTTTTGGAATTCCTAGAGCACACCGAGAAAAGTGGGACTTTGTTTCACTTCACGGACTGTTTGGATTATCCCTCGTTAGTAGTGAAGAAGAGACTGATCTTTTCCTTAAATTGAACCTTCATCAAACTACCTTTCTCTAGACGGTATTGTGTAAATATTATGTATATATTAAACTTCAGTGAATTATTAACGGTGTCTGTCTCAGTGTTGCATTGAAAGTTGTAAATGTGCGCCATGTAGCAGTCAAGACTTTTAGCAATCGACAGCAGTCTTGTTTCAGAGTAGTATTCCCAAGAGTCGCGACTCACAGGTCGAAGGAGCTTTCTTGGACTAAGTATGTAGTGGTTAGAAAAAGAAAAAGCTGATCGATCTCTTTGGGGATCAAGTTACATTGCCTGGTTAGAGAGAGGTTTGCCTTATTTTGTGACTTGATTCTAATGTGGCAACGGCTAAACAATTTTAAAGAAACAAATGATAAACTACGTGGAGGTTTGTCCTTGCACTACACGAAGGCCGAGGGAGAGTTTACTGATGAAGAGGAAATCACCTTTGACATGTGGGGGGAACCTCCTCGTTGCTGCCCTCGGCCCCCTCTACTCACCAGCTAACGCTCCACACTGGAAAGCTGAGGGAAGTCTCAGGGGTTTCTCTCCCATGTGACGAAGTGAGGGTCTCGATCATTCCTAGTTTCACTCACAGATAATGTCCCCCAGTTAGGCAACGAGCACCAGCTGCGGATGACTCTAGTGGCAGGAAAGCAGCAAGTGGCAGTTGGAGCAAATAGGAGGGGTCACATGAGACAAATGGCAGAGACAGCATCAGCAGCACAGAAAGGATTTCTCCTCTTAAGTCGAGAGAAAGCAACAAACCAAAAACCTGCGCTTGCCTTGGAAACAGAGCAATGAAGACTAGAATGCGAGAGCCTGCCCTTGTGTTGCTGACATTTTAGGAAGGACAGGCAGGTGCTAAAGAATCAAATTGAGTAGAAGACATGGCATATTAGGTGATAACGAATGTTCTGGAGAAGAATAAACAAGGCAGGGTAAGGGGTGATGGGTGTGGGAATGGGGGGCACACTTGCCTAGACACACACTCTCGGTGGGAGTGGTCACCTGAGCACTGAGGAGCCCTGGAGGAGAGCTCTGTAGGCAGGGGGTGCAGAACGGGCCATGGCTCTGAAGGCGGCATGAGCACGGTGAGTGTGAGAAGCGACCAGGAGCCAGAGTGGCCCGAGTGCAGTGAGTGAAGCCAGAGAGAAGGGGGTCAAGGCCATCAGGGGTCAGAAGGTGGAGGGAGTCGAATCCACCGTAAAGAGTTTGGTTTCCCTTTCAAAGGACAGAAGCTGCCATGGGGAAGAGGAGAACAGAGGGAAACCTGTGGGAGAGCATGGCAGGGACTCGAGGCTGAGGATGGTGAAGGCTGCCCCCGGGCAGCGGTGGAGGTGGAGACGGAGAGGTGGGGTGGGATCCGGGACCTGTCCTGCAGGCAGAGACCGTGAGACGTGCTGATGCCTGTGGGTGTGAGAAAAGAGAGGAGTCGGCATGGGGACGGGAGCCCCAGGTGAGGGGTGGTGTCCTTCAGCGAGATGGGGGGAATGGCAGAGGAGTGCCTTTGGACGGGAAATCAGAGTGGGCCTCTGTGAGAGTTAGGTTTCAGGGCCCCTCAGCCAGCAGAGTAGAAATACCAACTGTTCGGAGGAGACAGGTGTCTGCGCTCAGAGGAGCGTTCACGGCTGCAGATAGAAGTACGCAGGGGCATCGGGGAGGGAAGTTCCCGTAGCAGAGACGATGTCCAAGGGCCGAGAAGATGCCACAGGGTAGACTCCATGGGCCTGTTTGCGGCGAGAGCCCATCTTACAGATGCAGAAGCTGAGGCCCAGAGAAGTGAAGTGAATATTTACCTCTTCCTTTCTCTGGAGTGGAAGGGTCAGTAATCAGCCCAGGCCTGCCTCTGGTGTCCTGGGCTTGGAGGCCTCACAGATGAAAACAGTAGAGAACAGAAGCCAGGTGTCCCATGGGAGCCAGGTGACCAGGGGAGCACAGGAAGCCTCAAGCAGCTGTCTTGAAGGTCCACTGAGCCTGAATCCATTTGTGGGGTTGGGGGTGGTGGGGGCGGGTCGAGGGGGCTGGGAGGCCCTAAAAGATGGTGTCTGTAGCTGGCGTGGGTTTTATGGTGGCATTTCTAGGGGACAGAGATGAAGCTGGCCTCTTTTCTTTCCTCTTGATACTTCTCCTGTCCCCATTTCTTTCTTTGTTTTTGGCAGGGAGGGCCCGGGGGTGATGCCAGTTCTCAGGTTTTAGGGCAGCTCCTAGCTCTGGAAGCGGGGTTGCCTTTTAGAGCCAGGAGGAAGGGCCGAGAGGCCCAGACGTCGCTCCGGGCTCGAGGGCCTCACACGTTGCCATTTGTGGATGCGTCGTGAGGCTCCTCCTCAGAACCAGGGCTGCTCAGGGAAGAGCTCACTTCCTAACGTGCGGAAGAATACTTGCCACAGTGGCTTGAAATGGGCCTCTCGAGGTGACATTTCGGTGACTTTTTCCCCTTCCTGAAGACGCATATCATTTTTACATTCCAAACGGGTATAGAACTGTACCTGGTGAAGAGAACAGATCTTTGAAGGCGCTAACCTCGAAAGCTCCCTAGGTGTCAGTGACCGAGGGAGGAGGGGGTTCTTCTCACCTCCGTCTTGCCTTTGAGAGAGGAGCGGCGTGTTTCCACTTTTGTGAACTTCCGGGAACCCCGCTGCCACCCCGATCCCTGGTTTGGCTGGGAAGGTGGGAGGTGGCGAAGCAAACATCCCGTCACCAGCGAATCCCGTCGAAGGCCGCGCTTGGCAAATGAGTCTGCAAAGAAACAGTTCACGCCACGCGTGGAGCCCTTGACCATGGTGTCGCGAACGTGCTCAGAGCCCAGAGGTGGGCAGGGGTGGACGGGGACGAGCGACTCCTTCTCCACTTGGGCCCTCCTGACCACCCGCAGCTCTAGGGGAACCCCCCCAAAGGGCCCCCGCTCAGTGCGGCTCCTGTGCCATGCCACGGTGCACCCCACTTCCGTGGGCACCTCTTATTAAATGTGTGCCCAGATGGTCCCTCAGGATGGGGCCCCCCCTGTTGTCCCCACCTAGAAGTCCAGCCCCGGGAGGCAGGCTGCGGTCCTGCGCTGGACTGAATGTCCACTGTCTGGAACGGGGACTGCGGCGTTGGCGGCTCACAGGTCAGATTTACAGGAGGAAGGGAAGGGCCTGGCTGCCCGCAGTGCCAGCTCCTGGTGCTCTGTCACCCCACACTCACACAGCAGTGCCCTCCCCTCCTCCGTGCCGTGCTTCCTGCTGTCGCCTCCCTCAGGCTGCAGGGGCCTCTCTTCCCACCTGCCTCCAACCTTCAAGTCCTCCCTGTCCTTCAAGGCCTCGTCCAGGTGCCACTCCCTCTGGACAAGCCGCCCCCTGCCGCCCCCCCCCGCCCCCCCCGCCACCGCCACCGCCCCCCCCGCCCTCCCCGCCTCCTAAGTACCCCATCACGTGCCCCCTCCTCACTGACTGTTTCCAGGAGGCCCACCACCACCACCACACACCCTTTATCGAGTAGTGTAGCTTTAGAGGCAGTCCCGAAGATGGTAGTACCGTACCTTCCTCTCACTATGTTCTGCTTCAATACTGGGGAGGCGTGTTGAGTCTGCCGCTGGGATCTTCACTAGGATTGTCTTGACTCTGTAGATCCTGTTGGGAAGAGCTGACATCTGCCGAACAATACCGAGTCAACCTATGAAGAAACATGGAGGAAGTCTGCATTGCTGTTGGTCTTCTGTGATTTCTTCTGTCAGCGTGTTGTAGACCTCCTCACATCGATCTTGTGCGTAAGTGTTTAGATTTACACCTGTGTGTGTCATTTTTGATGCTGATATCAATGATGTGTTTGTAACTTTAAATTCGAGGTGTTCACCGTTAGTATAGAAGAGAGTTGAGAATCATTTTCAAGCCCATTCATTAGCACGGTGATTAAGTCTTCCACAACCTGTGATGAGGCTCTGTTCTGCCTCGGGCTGTCTCTTCAGGCCTGGGATCCCTGGTCAGGAAGGTAGAGCCAGATCCAGTCCCCTGGGTGTTCACGGCACTCTTGATCCTACCGTCCCCCGGGGAGTGGAGGGTTTTGTGGGCTGTAAGCAGCGAAGAACCGCCACCGCCCCACTCTCCCCAGTTTGTTGCTGCGTCCCCGCTGTCCCCATCCGCGAGAACGCTTGGTGCCGCTGTTCGCAAACCAGTCGGCTAAACGACTTTTCACATCTGATCCCGTGATCGTCTGTTTTCTTTGCACTCCAGACGAAACCTAAAATCTGCAGATTTATTTTCACATACACAATACTGCTACCACCTTGTATGGGCAGAACTTTCCGTGGACTCTACCCCCCCTTCTGCTCTGGGGAGACTTTGGCCAGGAGGGCCAATGGCCCTGGGAGGCCACCGTCAAGCTGTTCCCTTCTGTGAAGGAATTTCCGACCCGGCGACATGATGCAGGGAGCTCAGCTTCCAGGCGTCCTCTATGGGGAATGTGGATCTGAGAATTTCTGCCTGTTCTTCCAAGGGGATACGCAGGGAAGGGGAATTCATGCGACCCACAGTGGACATGTCCTGTGGTTTGCCTCCGACGACAAAGGGAGAGGCAAGTCCTGGCTGAGCTCCCTTCCTGTGACAGCCAGGGAGAGCCAACGCTACGGAGAGATGCCACAGCCTCGGAACAAATGCGTGGCTGGGAGTGTACAGCCGAGTCAAGGGAAGGAGCACAGGCCTGTGAGACCAGAGCCAGCCTTGGGTCCTGCTCCAAATCCCAGAGAGGTGATCTGCAGTGTCCTGGAAAGGGAGGAGCTGGCTCGATCTCGGTGGTTCTTCTTTTATGATCGGAGTTTCGTGGGTGCAGGGGAATGTGCTGGAGTGGACCCCACATCCCCGGCTCTGCCTTGAGCATGAGGAAGAGCCATGGGGCTCTTATCCCCCAGTTCTGTGCCGGGGAAAGAAAGAGGCTTCCAGAAAATTCCCAAGGACTGAACTTGACTGTGAGCTCCCCGTGAGGCTGGGCCTGGAGGGAGCAGAAGCAGATACTGATAAGCCTTCCAGAACCGTGACTCCCCGCACAGGTCACACGCACATCCGTGGACACACACCATTCCTCACAACCACAGGGCAGACGCACGAGGTCAGGCGATTACCCTTCTCATGGGCTCCCCTCCCACAGCATCCGTTACGAGAGGTTGCATGACTGGGAGATACATTTAAGTACTCGTATATATCTTCAGCTGCTCTTCTGCTCTTTACTGTTACGTCTTCTCAAGCCGAGGAATATTTCCCGAGACGACCTTGAAGAAATTAATTGGAAATCTGAAGACTAAGGAGGGACTGCACTACGATGACGTGTATGTCCACATGCAGATCTGGAAAAAGTCGCAGGCTTAGTACAATCCACTAAAGTAGACTTTTGGTGCTCACGTAACTCAGTCATGCTTTTCTCTGCCTTCACACTGCACGTGTCATGATAGGGACTGGATAGGTCCTGTGATAGGTATTGGAGACTAAGCGGTGACACTGACAGGGAGACGCTTGAGCAGAGACCTGAAGGGAAGGAGGGAGACCAGCACGTGGGTCTCACAGGACAGGGATTCAAGGCAGAGAGAGGAGGAAACGTCAAGCCCTGGGGCAGGAGCATCTTGGCGCACTCGTGGAGCAGGAAGGAGGCCTGCGAGGCTGGGGCAGAGCGCGTGAGGGCCCAGCTGTGCAGTTCGACCGGGGAGGTAACCGGGGGTCAGATCCCGTAGGGCTCCTGGGGCATGGGTGTGTTTGACTTGCACTCTGATGAGTGGAAAGCTGCTGGGGGCGTGAGCTGAGGACGGACCTGACTGGATCCTCTGGAGCTGGGTGGAGAACCGACTGCACGGCTGAGGGCAGGAGAAGGAGCTTGGTTAGGAGCAGCCACGCTCATGTTGTCAAAAGGTGAAGGCGACTCTGAACAGGTAGGGTAGCGGGAGGCAAGGAATGGCCGGATGAGGGCATTACTCTGATGCTGGGAATGAAGGCTTTGCCGATGGGGTGGAGGTGAAGAGGAGAGAGGGGAGAGGTCAAGAAAGACCACAAAGCTGGGGCCTGAACCCCCGTCGGGGTGGAGTTGCCCACGTGGAAAAGAGGGAGAGCGGGTTCAGGGGAGAATTGGAGTATGGTGTGGGCTCGTTCGATGTCCACATGGGGATGTCACGGAGGCAGCTGGGTGGGTGTGAGTCCGGACTGTGTGGCAAGGTGTGGAAAGGATAAATAAACGTGGAAGTCACGACAGCACAGATGTCATTGAAGTCCGGAGACTGGCTAAGGTCAGCAAGGGCTCAAAAGCGGTCCAGGATCTACGTCCTGGGTCAACACTGATGCTGAGAGGTTTGGGAGAAACACAGACGTCAGCGATGGAGACAGAGAAGGAAAGGCTACTGAGGTCAGAGAAACACGCCAGCCGACGACAAGACAATCCTCGAAAGAGTAGAATGGACCGAACCGGCAACGAAGTGATGGAAGCATTTCAAGGAGAAGGGACCGACTGTGTCGAATGCAGCCAAGAGAGTCAAGGGTGAGTGATGGACTTTTCCTACAACGGCACTGTGATAGTTACACAACTCTGCACTTGTACAGAGAAAAATCAGTGAATTGCGTATTTCGGTGTGTGAATTGATGACACTAAATTGTGCCTCAAGAAAACGGTTTCAAAATAAAAGGGCATTTAGCGTGTATCTACCCAGCATTTCTACTCCCGGGTATTCTTCCCCCAAGGTAAATGAAACTACGTGCTTATAAGGCAGACGTATACGTGAATTTTCACAGCATCTCTGTTCATAACATACCACGCTTGAACTAACGCAGAAGTACATTATTATGTGAAGGGCTGGACATTTTGGGATATATTTACATGAGGTCAAAATACTCAGCCTTCAAAGGAGGGCGTACTGCTTATTCAAAGAAAAATATATAGATCTCAAAAAACATTGCTTTGAGCAAAACAGACAGACATCGAACTGTAGGCCGTGATTTACTTCCTTTTCATGAAGTTCTGCCACGACCCAACTGAAGGATGTCAACAGAAATGAAAACAGAGGCTGCGCATGTCGAGGGTGGTTGGGTCTCAATTGAAACGTTGCAGAGGGCTGTTTTCTGTAGTCATGGGAATGATTCATATAGGGCAGGGGGTTTGGACGCTCTAGGGGTTCGTGAAGTGTCGAAGATTGGTCAAGTCACGCAGCTAATGTTGACACGTTTCACTCTATTTTCATTTGATTTGACTAAAAAGCGAAAAGAAAGAGGGAAATCAGAAGGAACACTGAACCGTCATGGAGCTACGCATAGTTTATTTCCAGATCTCCCCCCAGCCCCACCATGTAAGTGACCTTTCCAGACTGTCAGTTGCCGGTCGGGTTCCAGGCGGAATGTCGGGAGCCGACATTTGTTGTGGCTGGTGTTGCCACGGTGACTGGGCAGAGCCCTGTGGTGGGTCAGTGCCATGGAGGGGCTGCCGTCCTCTGTGGAGCTGGGCTTTGGGCCGATCCTCGGCAAGCTGGGCGAGGTGGTGGTGGCGCTGCTGCCCGATGGCCTGAGTCCACGCCTCACTTGCCACAGCCTCCAGTGGGAGACAGTGATGCGCCCACCTGTCGTCGGTTTACTGGTGGGTCTCTTATTTCTCTTCAGACTTGTTCAGTCTGTTAGAAGTCGACGTTACGTGAGACGTGAAAAGCGGCTGGCAGAAGCAGTGGCTGCAGCGATTGAGGAGAAATGCCAGCTCATTGACAAGCTCAGCGCTGCTCAAGAGGAGTATATGGGGATCGACTCGTCTTCAGAGAACGCCAGGCTAGAGAGAGAGTCGCTAAATATACCCGGCCTCACAGACGCTTACCGAAAGGTGACGAGGACCAACTCAGTGCTGATGGAGGAATTAACTGGCCTGGTTCGAGAACTGAAGGCAGAGAGAGCCAAACGGTCGAAAGAAGAAGGAGAGATGGCCGAGATGCTAAAAGCGCTCGCGTCCGTAGAAGCGGTCGTGAGATCCAGCACGTCACGAGGAGCTTTGCCAAAGCTGCCCGGAGGCCGAGAGCCAAGCCCTGCTGGTCCCTTCCCCGGCGGTGGGCCTGGGTCTTAGAGCGGGCCTGTTCTCTCCCCCTCCACGCAGGCCTCCCAAGCCGCCTGGCTGCCTCCAGCCAGCTGGACCTCCATCGGAGCGTTCCTGAGGCCAGTGGATGCAGGGGAGCCCCTTCGCTGGGCTGGAGATCCTCTACCTTCGCCTGCTGGACACCGCAGACGGCTCCTTCGCGGTCAGTTCCTCCAAATCGACAGACTTTTGGAATTCCTAGAGCACACCGAGAAAAGTGGGACTTTGTTGCACTTCACGGACTGTTTGGATTATCCCTCGTTAGTAGTGAAGAAGAGACTGATCTTTTCCTTAAATTGAACCTTCATCAAACTACCTTTCTCTAGACGGTATTGTGTAAATATTATGTATATATTAAACTTCAGTGAATTATTAACGGTGTCTGTCTCAGTGTTGCATTGAAAGTTGTAAATGTGCGCCATGTAGCAGTCAAGACTTTTAGCAATCGACAGCAGTCTTGTTTCAGAGTAGTATTCCCAAGAGTCGCGACTCACAGGTCGAAGGAGCTTTCTTGGACTAAGTATGTAGTGGTTAGAAAAAGAAAAAGCTGATCGATCTCTTTGGGGATCAAGTTACATTGCCTGGTTAGAGAGAGGTTTGCCTTATTTTGTGACTTGATTCTAATGTGGCAACGGCTAAACAATTTTAAAGAAACAAATGATAAACTACGTGGAGGTTTGTCCTTGCACTACACGAAGGCCGAGGGAGAGTTTACTGATGAAGAGGAAATCACCTTTGACATGTGGGGGGAACCTCCTCGTTGCTGCCCTCGGCCCCCTCTACTCACCAGCTAACGCTCCACACTGGAAAGCTGAGGGAAGTCTCAGGGGTTTCTCTCCCATGTGACGAAGTGAGGGTCTCGATCATTCCTAGTTTCACTCACAGATAATGTCCCCCAGTTAGGCAACGAGCACCAGCTGCGGATGACTCTAGTGGCAGGAAAGCAGCAAGTGGCAGTTGGAGCAAATAGGAGGGGTCACATGAGACAAATGGCAGAGACAGCATCAGCAGCACAGAAAGGATTTCTCCTCTTAAGTCGAGAGAAAGCAACAAACCAAAAACCTGCGCTTGCCTTGGAAACAGAGCAATGAAGACTAGAATGCGAGAGCCTGCCCTTGTGTTGCTGACATTTTAGGAAGGACAGGCAGGTGCTAAAGAATCAAATTGAGTAGAAGACATGGCATATTAGGTGATAACGAATGTTCTGGAGAAGAATAAACAAGGCAGGGTAAGGGGTGATGGGTGTGGGAATGGGGGGCACACTTGCCTAGACACACACTCTCGGTGGGAGTGGTCACCTGAGCACTGAGGAGCCCTGGAGGAGAGCTCTGTAGGCAGGGGGTGCAGAACGGGCCATGGCTCTGAAGGCGGCATGAGCACGGTGAGTGTGAGAAGCGACCAGGAGCCAGAGTGGCCCGAGTGCAGTGAGTGAAGCCAGAGAGAAGGGGGTCAAGGCCATCAGGGGTCAGAAGGTGGAGGGAGTCGAATCCACCGTAAAGAGTTTGGTTTCCCTTTCAAAGGACAGAAGCTGCCATGGGGAAGAGGAGAACAGAGGGAAACCTGTGGGAGAGCATGGCAGGGACTCGAGGCTGAGGATGGTGAAGGCTGCCCCCGGGCAGCGGTGGAGGTGGAGACGGAGAGGTGGGGTGGGATCCGGGACCTGTCCTGCAGGCAGAGACCGTGAGACGTGCTGATGCCTGTGGGTGTGAGAAAAGAGAGGAGTCGGCATGGGGACGGGAGCCCCAGGTGAGGGGTGGTGTCCTTCAGCGAGATGGGGGGAATGGCAGAGGAGTGCCTTTGGACGGGAAATCAGAGTGGGCCTCTGTGAGAGTTAGGTTTCAGGGCCCCTCAGCCAGCAGAGTAGAAATACCAACTGTTCGGAGGAGACAGGTGTCTGCGCTCAGAGGAGCGTTCACGGCTGCAGATAGAAGTACGCAGGGGCATCGGGGAGGGAAGTTCCCGTAGCAGAGACGATGTCCAAGGGCCGAGAAGATGCCACAGGGTAGACTCCATGGGCCTGTTTGCGGCGAGAGCCCATCTTACAGATGCAGAAGCTGAGGCCCAGAGAAGTGAAGTGAATATTTACCTCTTCCTTTCTCTGGAGTGGAAGGGTCAGTAATCAGCCCAGGCCTGCCTCTGGTGTCCTGGGCTTGGAGGCCTCACAGATGAAAACAGTAGAGAACAGAAGCCAGGTGTCCCATGGGAGCCAGGTGACCAGGGGAGCACAGGAAGCCTCAAGCAGCTGTCTTGAAGGTCCACTGAGCCTGAATCCATTTGTGGGGTTGGGGGTGGTGGGGGCGGGTCGAGGGGGCTGGGAGGCCCTAAAAGATGGTGTCTGTAGCTGGCGTGGGTTTTATGGTGGCATTTCTAGGGGACAGAGATGAAGCTGGCCTCTTTTCTTTCCTCTTGATACTTCTCCTGTCCCCATTTCTTTCTTTGTTTTTGGCAGGGAGGGCCCGGGGGTGATGCCAGTTCTCAGGTTTTAGGGCAGCTCCTAGCTCTGGAAGCGGGGTTGCCTTTTAGAGCCAGGAGGAAGGGCCGAGAGGCCCAGACGTCGCTCCGGGCTCGAGGGCCTCACACGTTGCCATTTGTGGATGCGTCGTGAGGCTCCTCCTCAGAACCAGGGCTGCTCAGGGAAGAGCTCACTTCCTAACGTGCGGAAGAATACTTGCCACAGTGGCTTGAAATGGGCCTCTCGAGGTGACATTTCGGTGACTTTTTCCCCTTCCTGAAGACGCATATCATTTTTACATTCCAAACGGGTATAGAACTGTACCTGGTGAAGAGAACAGATCTTTGAAGGCGCTAACCTCGAAAGCTCCCTAGGTGTCAGTGACCGAGGGAGGAGGGGGTTCTTCTCACCTCCGTCTTGCCTTTGAGAGAGGAGCGGCGTGTTTCCACTTTTGTGAACTTCCGGGAACCCCGCTGCCACCCCGATCCCTGGTTTGGCTGGGAAGGTGGGAGGTGGCGAAGCAAACATCCCGTCACCAGCGAATCCCGTCGAAGGCCGCGCTTGGCAAATGAGTCTGCAAAGAAACAGTTCACGCCACGCGTGGAGCCCTTGACCATGGTGTCGCGAACGTGCTCAGAGCCCAGAGGTGGGCAGGGGTGGACGGGGACGAGCGACTCCTTCTCCACTTGGGCCCTCCTGACCACCCGCAGCTCTAGGGGAACCCCCCCAAAGGGCCCCCGCTCAGTGCGGCTCCTGTGCCATGCCACGGTGCACCCCACTTCCGTGGGCACCTCTTATTAAATGTGTGCCCAGATGGTCCCTCAGGATGGGGCCCCCCCTGTTGTCCCCACCTAGAAGTCCAGCCCCGGGAGGCAGGCTGCGGTCCTGCGCTGGACTGAATGTCCACTGTCTGGAACGGGGACTGCGGCGTTGGCGGCTCACAGGTCAGATTTACAGGAGGAAGGGAAGGGCCTGGCTGCCCGCAGTGCCAGCTCCTGGTGCTCTGTCACCCCACACTCACACAGCAGTGCCCTCCCCTCCTCCGTGCCGTGCTTCCTGCTGTCGCCTCCCTCAGGCTGCAGGGGCCTCTCTTCCCACCTGCCTCCAACCTTCAAGTCCTCCCTGTCCTTCAAGGCCTCGTCCAGGTGCCACTCCCTCTGGACAAGCCGCCCCCTGCCGCCCCCCCCCGCCCCCCCCCGCCACCGCCACCGCCCCCCCCGCCCTCCCCGCCTCCTAAGTACCCCATCACGTGCCCCCTCCTCACTGACTGTTTCCAGGAGGCCCACCACCACCACCACACACCCTTTATCGAGTAGTGTAGCTTTAGAGGCAGTCCCGAAGATGGTAGTACCGTACCTTCCTCTCACTATGTTCTGCTTCAATACTGGGGAGGCGTGTTGAGTCTGCCGCTGGGATCTTCACTAGGATTGTCTTGACTCTGTAGATCCTGTTGGGAAGAGCTGACATCTGCCGAACAATACCGAGTCAACCTATGAAGAAACATGGAGGAAGTCTGCATTGCTGTTGGTCTTCTGTGATTTCTTCTGTCAGCGTGTTGTAGACCTCCTCACATCGATCTTGTGCGTAAGTGTTTAGATTTACACCTGTGTGTGTCATTTTTGATGCTGATATCAATGATGTGTTTGTAACTTTAAATTCGAGGTGTTCACCGTTAGTATAGAAGAGAGTTGAGAATCATTTTCAAGCCCATTCATTAGCACGGTGATTAAGTCTTCCACAACCTGTGATGAGGCTCTGTTCTGCCTCGGGCTGTCTCTTCAGGCCTGGGATCCCTGGTCAGGAAGGTAGAGCCAGATCCAGTCCCCTGGGTGTTCACGGCACTCTTGATCCTACCGTCCCCCGGGGAGTGGAGGGTTTTGTGGGCTGTAAGCAGCGAAGAACCGCCACCGCCCCACTCTCCCCAGTTTGTTGCTGCGTCCCCGCTGTCCCCATCCGCGAGAACGCTTGGTGCCGCTGTTCGCAAACCAGTCGGCTAAACGACTTTTCACATCTGATCCCGTGATCGTCTGTTTTCTTTGCACTCCAGACGAAACCTAAAATCTGCAGATTTATTTTCACATACACAATACTGCTACCACCTTGTATGGGCAGAACTTTCCGTGGACTCTACCCCCCCTTCTGCTCTGGGGAGACTTTGGCCAGGAGGGCCAATGGCCCTGGGAGGCCACCGTCAAGCTGTTCCCTTCTGTGAAGGAATTTCCGACCCGGCGACATGATGCAGGGAGCTCAGCTTCCAGGCGTCCTCTATGGGGAATGTGGATCTGAGAATTTCTGCCTGTTCTTCCAAGGGGATACGCAGGGAAGGGGAATTCATGCGACCCACAGTGGACATGTCCTGTGGTTTGCCTCCGACGACAAAGGGAGAGGCAAGTCCTGGCTGAGCTCCCTTCCTGTGACAGCCAGGGAGAGCCAACGCTACGGAGAGATGCCACAGCCTCGGAACAAATGCGTGGCTGGGAGTGTACAGCCGAGTCAAGGGAAGGAGCACAGGCCTGTGAGACCAGAGCCAGCCTTGGGTCCTGCTCCAAATCCCAGAGAGGTGATCTGCAGTGTCCTGGAAAGGGAGGAGCTGGCTCGATCTCGGTGGTTCTTCTTTTATGATCGGAGTTTCGTGGGTGCAGGGGAATGTGCTGGAGTGGACCCCACATCCCCGGCTCTGCCTTGAGCATGAGGAAGAGCCATGGGGCTCTTATCCCCCAGTTCTGTGCCGGGGAAAGAAAGAGGCTTCCAGAAAATTCCCAAGGACTGAACTTGACTGTGAGCTCCCCGTGAGGCTGGGCCTGGAGGGAGCAGAAGCAGATACTGATAAGCCTTCCAGAACCGTGACTCCCCGCACAGGTCACACGCACATCCGTGGACACACACCATTCCTCACAACCACAGGGCAGACGCACGAGGTCAGGCGATTACCCTTCTCATGGGCTCCCCTCCCACAGCATCCGTTACGAGAGGTTGCATGACTGGGAGATACATTTAAGTACTCGTATATATCTTCAGCTGCTCTTCTGCTCTTTACTGTTACGTCTTCTCAAGCCGAGGAATATTTCCCGAGACGACCTTGAAGAAATTAATTGGAAATCTGAAGACTAAGGAGGGACTGCACTACGATGACGTGTATGTCCACATGCAGATCTGGAAAAAGTCGCAGGCTTAGTACAATCCACTAAAGTAGACTTTTGGTGCTCACGTAACTCAGTCATGCTTTTCTCTGCCTTCACACTGCACGTGTCATGATAGGGACTGGATAGGTCCTGTGATAGGTATTGGAGACTAAGCGGTGACACTGACAGGGAGACGCTTGAGCAGAGACCTGAAGGGAAGGAGGGAGACCAGCACGTGGGTCTCACAGGACAGGGATTCAAGGCAGAGAGAGGAGGAAACGTCAAGCCCTGGGGCAGGAGCATCTTGGCGCACTCGTGGAGCAGGAAGGAGGCCTGCGAGGCTGGGGCAGAGCGCGTGAGGGCCCAGCTGTGCAGTTCGACCGGGGAGGTAACCGGGGGTCAGATCCCGTAGGGCTCCTGGGGCATGGGTGTGTTTGACTTGCACTCTGATGAGTGGAAAGCTGCTGGGGGCGTGAGCTGAGGACGGACCTGACTGGATCCTCTGGAGCTGGGTGGAGAACCGACTGCACGGCTGAGGGCAGGAGAAGGAGCTTGGTTAGGAGCAGCCACGCTCATGTTGTCAAAAGGTGAAGGCGACTCTGAACAGGTAGGGTAGCGGGAGGCAAGGAATGGCCGGATGAGGGCATTACTCTGATGCTGGGAATGAAGGCTTTGCCGATGGGGTGGAGGTGAAGAGGAGAGAGGGGAGAGGTCAAGAAAGACCACAAAGCTGGGGCCTGAACCCCCGTCGGGGTGGAGTTGCCCACGTGGAAAAGAGGGAGAGCGGGTTCAGGGGAGAATTGGAGTATGGTGTGGGCTCGTTCGATGTCCACATGGGGATGTCACGGAGGCAGCTGGGTGGGTGTGAGTCCGGACTGTGTGGCAAGGTGTGGAAAGGATAAATAAACGTGGAAGTCACGACAGCACAGATGTCATTGAAGTCCGGAGACTGGCTAAGGTCAGCAAGGGCTCAAAAGCGGTCCAGGATCTACGTCCTGGGTCAACACTGATGCTGAGAGGTTTGGGAGAAACACAGACGTCAGCGATGGAGACAGAGAAGGAAAGGCTACTGAGGTCAGAGAAACACGCCAGCCGACGACAAGACAATCCTCGAAAGAGTAGAATGGACCGAACCGGCAACGAAGTGATGGAAGCATTTCAAGGAGAAGGGACCGACTGTGTCGAATGCAGCCAAGAGAGTCAAGGGTGAGTGATGGACTTTTCCTACAACGGCACTGTGATAGTTACACAACTCTGCACTTGTACAGAGAAAAATCAGTGAATTGCGTATTTCGGTGTGTGAATTGATGACACTAAATTGTGCCTCAAGAAAACGGTTTCAAAATAAAAGGGCATTTAGCGTGTATCTACCCAGCATTTCTACTCCCGGGTATTCTTCCCCCAAGGTAAATGAAACTACGTGCTTATAAGGCAGACGTATACGTGAATTTTCACAGCATCTCTGTTCATAACATACCACGCTTGAACTAACGCAGAAGTACATTATTATGTGAAGGGCTGGACATTTTGGGATATATTTACATGAGGTCAAAATACTCAGCCTTCAAAGGAGGGCGTACTGCTTATTCAAAGAAAAATATATAGATCTCAAAAAACATTGCTTTGAGCAAAACAGACAGACATCGAACTGTAGGCCGTGATTTACTTCCTTTTCATGAAGTTCTGCCACGACCCAACTGAAGGATGTCAACAGAAATGAAAACAGAGGCTGCGCATGTCGAGGGTGGTTGGGTCTCAATTGAAACGTTGCAGAGGGCTGTTTTCTGTAGTCATGGGAATGATTCATATAGGGGAGGGGGTTTGGACGCTCTAGGGGTTCGTGAAGTGTCGAAGATTGGTCAAGTCACGCAGCTAATGTTGACACGTTTCACTCTATTTTCATTTGATTTGACTAAAAAGCGAAAAGAAAGAGGGAAATCAGAAGGAACACTGAACCGTCATGGAGCTACGCATAGTTTATTTACAGATCTCCCCCCAGCCCCACCATGTAAGTGACCTTTCCAGACTGTCAGTTGCCGGTCGGGTTCCAGGCGGAATGTCGGGAGCCGACATTTGTTGTGGCTGGTGTTGCCACGGTGACTGGGCAGAGCCCTGTGGTGGGTCAGTGCCATGGAGGGGCTGCCGTCCTCTGTGGAGCTGGGCTTTGGGCCGATCCTCGGCAAGCTGGGCGAGGTGGTGGTGGCGCTGCTGCCCGATGGCCTGAGTCCACGCCTCACTTGCCACAGCCTCCAGTGGGAGACAGTGATGCGCCCACCTGTCGTCGGTTTACTGGTGGGTCTCTTATTTCTCTTCAGACTTGTTCAGTCTGTTAGAAGTCGACGTTACGTGAGACGTGAAAAGCGGCTGGCAGAAGCAGTGGCTGCAGCGATTGAGGAGAAATGCCAGCTCATTGACAAGCTCAGCGCTGCTCAAGAGGAGTATATGGGGATCGACTCGTCTTCAGAGAACGCCAGGCTAGAGAGAGAGTCGCTAAATATACCCGGCCTCACAGACGCTTACCGAAAGGTGACGAGGACCAACTCAGTGCTGATGGAGGAATTAACTGGCCTGGTTCGAGAACTGAAGGCAGAGAGAGCCAAACGGTCGAAAGAAGAAGGAGAGATGGCCGAGATGCTAAAAGCGCTCGCGTCCGTAGAAGCGGTCGTGAGATCCAGCACGTCACGAGGAGCTTTGCCAAAGCTGCCCGGAGGCCGAGAGCCAAGCCCTGCTGGTCCCTTCCCCGGCGGTGGGCCTGGGTCTTAGAGCGGGCCTGTTCTCTCCCCCTCCACGCAGGCCTCCCAAGCCGCCTGGCTGCCTCCAGCCAGCTGGACCTCCATCGGAGCGTTCCTGAGGCCAGTGGATGCAGGGGAGCCCCTTCGCTGGGCTGGAGATCCTCTACCTTCGCCTGCTGGACACCGCAGACGGCTCCTTCGCGGTCAGTTCCTCCAAATCGACAGACTTTTGGAATTCCTAGAGCACACCGAGAAAAGTGGGACTTTGTTTCACTTCACGGACTGTTTGGATTATCCCTCGTTAGTAGTGAAGAAGAGACTGATCTTTTCCTTAAATTGAACCTTCATCAAACTACCTTTCTCTAGACGGTATTGTGTAAATATTATGTATATATTAAACTTCAGTGAATTATTAACGGTGTCTGTCTCAGTGTTGCATTGAAAGTTGTAAATGTGCGCCATGTAGCAGTCAAGACTTTTAGCAATCGACAGCAGTCTTGTTTCAGAGTAGTATTCCCAAGAGTCGCGACTCACAGGTCGAAGGAGCTTTCTTGGACTAAGTATGTAGTGGTTAGAAAAAGAAAAAGCTGATCGATCTCTTTGGGGATCAAGTTACATTGCCTGGTTAGAGAGAGGTTTGCCTTATTTTGTGACTTGATTCTAATGTGGCAACGGCTAAACAATTTTAAAGAAACAAATGATAAACTACGTGGAGGTTTGTCCTTGCACTACACGAAGGCCGAGGGAGAGTTTACTGATGAAGAGGAAATCACCTTTGACATGTGGGGGGAACCTCCTCGTTGCTGCCCTCGGCCCCCTCTACTCACCAGCTAACGCTCCACACTGGAAAGCTGAGGGAAGTCTCAGGGGTTTCTCTCCCATGTGACGAAGTGAGGGTCTCGATCATTCCTAGTTTCACTCACAGATAATGTCCCCCAGTTAGGCAACGAGCAGCAGCTGCGGATGACTCTAGTGGCAGGAAAGCAGCAAGTGGCAGTTGGAGCAAATAGGAGGGGTCACATGAGACAAATGGCAGAGACAGCATCAGCAGCACAGAAAGGATTTCTCCTCTTAAGTCGAGAGAAAGCAACAAACCAAAAACCTGCGCTTGCCTTGGAAACAGAGCAATGAAGACTAGAATGCGAGAGCCTGCCCTTGTGTTGCTGACATTTTAGGAAGGACAGGCAGGTGCTAAAGAATCAAATTGAGTAGAAGACATGGCATATTAGGTGATAACGAATGTTCTGGAGAAGAATAAACAAGGCAGGGTAAGGGGTGATGGGTGTGGGAATGGGGGGCACACTTGCCTAGACACACACTCTCGGTGGGAGTGGTCACCTGAGCACTGAGGAGCCCTGGAGGAGAGCTCTGTAGGCAGGGGGTGCAGAACGGGCCATGGCTCTGAAGGCGGCATGAGCACGGTGAGTGTGAGAAGCGACCAGGAGCCAGAGTGGCCCGAGTGCAGTGAGTGAAGCCAGAGAGAAGGGGGTCAAGGCCATCAGGGGTCAGAAGGTGGAGGGAGTCGAATCCACCGTAAAGAGTTTGGTTTCCCTTTCAAAGGACAGAAGCTGCCATGGGGAAGAGGAGAACAGAGGGAAACCTGTGGGAGAGCATGGCAGGGACTCGAGGCTGAGGATGGTGAAGGCTGCCCCCGGGCAGCGGTGGAGGTGGAGACGGAGAGGTGGGGTGGGATCCGGGACCTGTCCTGCAGGCAGAGACCGTGAGACGTGCTGATGCCTGTGGGTGTGAGAAAAGAGAGGAGTCGGCATGGGGACGGGAGCCCCAGGTGAGGGGTGGTGTCCTTCAGCGAGATGGGGGGAATGGCAGAGGAGTGCCTTTGGACGGGAAATCAGAGTGGGCCTCTGTGAGAGTTAGGTTTCAGGGCCCCTCAGCCAGCAGAGTAGAAATACCAACTGTTCGGAGGAGACAGGTGTCTGCGCTCAGAGGAGCGTTCACGGCTGCAGATAGAAGTACGCAGGGGCATCGGGGAGGGAAGTTCCCGTAGCAGAGACGATGTCCAAGGGCCGAGAAGATGCCACAGGGTAGACTCCATGGGCCTGTTTGCGGCGAGAGCCCATCTTACAGATGCAGAAGCTGAGGCCCAGAGAAGTGAAGTGAATATTTACCTCTTCCTTTCTCTGGAGTGGAAGGGTCAGTAATCAGCCCAGGCCTGCCTCTGGTGTCCTGGGCTTGGAGGCCTCACAGATGAAAACAGTAGAGAACAGAAGCCAGGTGTCCCATGGGAGCCAGGTGACCAGGGGAGCACAGGAAGCCTCAAGCAGCTGTCTTGAAGGTCCACTGAGCCTGAATCCATTTGTGGGGTTGGGGGTGGTGGGGGCGGGTCGAGGGGGCTGGGAGGCCCTAAAAGATGGTGTCTGTAGCTGGCGTGGGTTTTATGGTGGCATTTCTAGGGGACAGAGATGAAGCTGGCCTCTTTTCTTTCCTCTTGATACTTCTCCTGTCCCCATTTCTTTCTTTGTTTTTGGCAGGGAGGGCCCGGGGGTGATGCCAGTTCTCAGGTTTTAGGGCAGCTCCTAGCTCTGGAAGCGGGGTTGCCTTTTAGAGCCAGGAGGAAGGGCCGAGAGGCCCAGACGTCGCTCCGGGCTCGGGGGCCTCACACGTTGCCATTTGTGGATGCGTCGTGAGGCTCCTCCTCAGAACCAGGGCTGCTCAGGGAAGAGCTCACTTCCTGACGTGCGGAAGAATACTTGCCACAGTGGCTTGAAATGGGCCTCTCGAGGTGACATTTCGGTGACTTTTTCCCCTTCCTGAAGACGCATATCATTTTTACATTCCAAACGGGTATAGAACTGTACCTGGTGAAGAGAACAGATCTTTGAAGGCGCTAACCTCGAAAGCTCCCTAGGTGTCAGTGACCGAGGGAGGAGGGGGTTCTTCTCACCTCCGTCTTGCCTTTGAGAGAGGAGCGGCGTGTTTCCACTTTTGTGAACTTCCGGGAACCCCGCTGCCACCACGATCCCTGGTTTGGCTGGGAAGGTGGGAGGTGGCGAAGCAAACATCCCGTCACCAGCGAATCCCGTCGAAGGCCGCGCTTGGCAAATGAGTCTGCAAAGAAACAGTTCACGCCACGCGTGGAGCCCTTGACCATGGTGTCGCGAACGTGCTCAGAGCCCAGAGGTGGGCAGGGGTGGACGGGGACGAGCGACTCCTTCTCCACTTGGGCCCTCCTGACCACCCGCAGCTCTAGGGGAACCCCCCCAAAGGGCCCCCGCTCAGTGCGGCTCCTGTGCCATGCCACGGTGCACCCCACTTCCGTGGGCACCTCTTATTAAATGTGTGCCCAGATGGTCCCTCAGGATGGGGCCCCGCCTGTTGTCCCCACCTAGAAGTCCAGCCCCGGGAGGCAGGCTGCGGTCCTGCGCTGGACTGAATGTCCACTGTCTGGAACGGGGACTGCGGCGTTGGCGGCTCACAGGTCAGATTTACAGGAGGAAGGGAAGGGCCTGGCTGCCCGCAGTGCCAGCTCCTGGTGCTCTGTCACCCCACACTCACACAGCAGTGCCCTCCCCTCCTCCGTGCCGTGCTTCCTGCTGTCGCCTCCCTCAGGCTGCAGGGGCCTCTCTTCCCACCTGCCTCCAACCTTCAAGTCCTCCCTGTCCTTCAAGGCCTCGTCCAGGTGCCACTCCCTCTGGACAAGCCGCCCCCTGCCGCCCCCCCCCGCCCCCCCCCGCCACCGCCACCGCCCCCCCCGCCCTCCCCGCCTCCTAAGTACCCCATCACGTGCCCCCTCCTCACTGACTGTTTCCAGGAGGCCCACCACCACCACCACACACCCTTTATCGAGTAGTGTAGCTTTAGAGGCAGTCCCGAAGATGGTAGTACCGTACCTTCCTCTCACTATGTTCTGCTTCAATACTGGGGAGGCGTGTTGAGTCTGCCGCTGGGATCTTCACTAGGATTGTCTTGACTCTGTAGATCCTGTTGGGAAGAGCTGACATCTGCCGAACAATACCGAGTCAACCTATGAAGAAACATGGAGGAAGTCTGCATTGCTGTTGGTCTTCTGTGATTTCTTCTGTCAGCGTGTTGTAGACCTCCTCACATCGATCTTGTGCGTAAGTGTTTAGATTTACACCTGTGTGTGTCATTTTTGATGCTGATATCAATGATGTGTTTGTAACTTTAAATTCGAGGTGTTCACCGTTAGTATAGAAGAGAGTTGAGAATCATTTTCAAGCCCATTCATTAGCACGGTGATTAAGTCTTCCACAACCTGTGATGAGGCTCTGTTCTGCCTCGGGCTGTCTCTTCAGGCCTGGGATCCCTGGTCAGGAAGGTAGAGCCAGATCCAGTCCCCTGGGTGTTCACGGCACTCTTGATCCTACCGTCCCCCGGGGAGTGGAGGGTTTTGTGGGCTGTAAGCAGCGAAGAACCGCCACCGCCCCACTCTCCCCAGTTTGTTGCTGCGTCCCCGCTGTCCCCATCCGCGAGAACGCTTGGTGCCGCTGTTCGCAAACCAGTCGGCTAAACGACTTTTCACATCTGATCCCGTGATCGTGTGTTTTCTTTGCACTCCAGACGAAACCTAAAATCTGCAGATTTATTTTCACATACAGAATACTGCTACCACCTTGTATGGGCAGAACTTTCCGTGGACTCTACCCCCCCTTCTGCTCTGGGGAGACTTTGGCCAGGAGGGCCAATGGCCCTGGGTGGCCACCGTCAAGCTGTTCCCTTCTGTGAAGGAATTTCCGACCCGGCGACATGATGCAGGGAGCTCAGCTTCCAGGCGTCCTCTATGGGGAATGTGGATCTGAGAATTTCTGCCTGTTCTTCCAAGGGGATACGCAGGGAAGGGGAATTCATGCGACCCACAGTGGACATGTCCTGTGGTTTGCCTCCGACGACAAAGGGAGAGGCAAGTCCTGGCTGAGCTCCCTTCCTGTGACAGCCAGGGAGAGCCAACGCTACGGAGAGATGCCACAGCCTCGGAACAAATGCGTGGCTGGGAGTGTACAGCCGAGTCAAGGGAAGGAGCACAGGCCTGTGAGACCAGAGCCAGCCTTGGGTCCTGCTCCAAATCCCAGAGAGGTGATCTGCAGTGTCCTGGAAAGGGAGGAGCTGGCTCGATCTCGGTGGTTCTTCTTTTATGATCGGAGTTTCGTGGGTGCAGGGGAATGTGCTGGAGTGGACCCCACATCCCCGGCTCTGCCTTGAGCATGAGGAAGAGCCATGGGGCTCTTATCCCCCAGTTCTGTGCCGGGGAAAGAAAGAGGCTTCCAGAAAATTCCCAAGGACTGAACTTGACTGTGAGCTCCCCGTGAGGCTGGGCCTGGAGGGAGCAGAAGCAGATACTGATAAGCCTTCCAGAACCGTGACTCCCCGCACAGGTCACACGCACATCCGTGGACACACACCATTCCTCACAACCACAGGGCAGACGCACGAGGTCAGGCGATTACCCTTCTCATGGGCTCCCCTCCCACAGCATCCGTTACGAGTGGTTGCATGACTGGGAGATACATTTAAGTACTCGTATATATCTTCAGCTGCTCTTCTGCTCTTTACTGTTACGTCTTCTCAAGCCGAGGAATATTTCCCGAGACGACCTTGAAGAAATTAATTGGAAATCTGAAGACTAAGGAGGGACTGCACTACGATGACGTGTATGTCCACATGCAGATCTGGAAAAAGTCGCAGGCTTAGTACAATCCACTAAAGTAGACTTTTGGTGCTCACGTAACTCAGTCATGCTTTTCTCTGCCTTCACACTGCACGTGTCATGATAGGGACTGGATAGGTCCTGTGATAGGTATTGGAGACTAAGCGGTGACACTGACAGGGAGACGCTTGAGCAGAGACCTGAAGGGAAGGAGGGAGACCAGCACGTGGGTCTCACAGGACAGGGATTCAAGGCAGAGAGAGGAGGAAACGTCAAGCCCTGGGGCAGGAGCATCTTGGCGCACTCGTGGAGCAGGAAGGAGGCCTGCGAGGCTGGGGCAGAGCGCGTGAGGGCCCAGCTGTGCAGTTCGACCGGGGAGGTAACCGGGGGTCAGATCCCGTAGGGCTCCTGGGGCATGGGTGTGTTTGACTTGCACTCTGATGAGTGGAAAGCTGCTGGGGGCGTGAGCTGAGGACGGACCTGACTGGATCCTCTGGAGCTGGGTGGAGAACCGACTGCACGGCTGAGGGCAGGAGAAGGAGCTTGGTTAGGAGCAGCCACGCTCATGTTGTCAAAAGGTGAAGGCGACTCTGAACAGGTAGGGTAGCGGGAGGCAAGGAATGGCCGGATGAGGGCATTACTCTGATGCTGGGAATGAAGGCTTTGCCGATGGGGTGGAGGTGAAGAGGAGAGAGGGGAGAGGTCAAGAAAGACCACAAAGCTGGGGCCTGAACCCCCGTCGGGGTGGAGTTGCCCACGTGGAAAAGAGGGAGAGCGGGTTCAGGGGAGAATTGGAGTATGGTGTGGGCTCGTTCGATGTCCACATGGGGATGTCACGGAGGCAGCTGGGTGGGTGTGAGTCCGGACTGTGTGGCAAGGTGTGGAAAGGATAAATAAACGTGGAAGTCACGACAGCACAGATGTCATTGAAGTCCGGAGACTGGCTAAGGTCAGCAAGGGCTCAAAAGCGGTCCAGGATCTACGTCCTGGGTCAACACTGATGCTGAGAGGTTTGGGAGAAACACAGACGTCAGCGATGGAGACAGAGAAGGAAAGGCTACTGAGGTCAGAGAAACACGCCAGCCGACGACAAGACAATCCTCGAAAGAGTAGAATGGACCGAACCGGCAACGAAGTGATGGAAGCATTTCAAGGAGAAGGGACCGACTGTGTCGAATGCAGCCAAGAGAGTCAAGGGTGAGTGATGGACTTTTCCTACAACGGCACTGTGATAGTTACACAACTCTGCACTTGTACAGAGAAAAATCAGTGAATTGCGTATTTCGGTGTGTGAATTGATGACACTAAATTGTGCCTCAAGAAAACGGTTTCAAAATAAAAGGGCATTTAGCGTGTATCTACCCAGCATTTCTACTCCCGGGTATTCTTCCCCCAAGGTAAATGAAACTACGTGCTTATAAGGCAGACGTATACGTGAATTTTCACAGCATCTCTGTTCATAACATACCACGCTTGAACTAACGCAGAAGTACATTATTATGTGAAGGGCTGGACATTTTGGGATATATTTACATGAGGTCAAAATACTCAGCCTTCAAAGGAGGGCGTACTGCTTATTCAAAGAAAAATATATAGATCTCAAAAAACATTGCTTTGAGCAAAACAGACAGACATCGAACTGTAGGCCGTGATTTACTTCCTTTTCATGAAGTTCTGCCACGACCCAACTGAAGGATGTCAACAGAAATGAAAACAGAGGCTGCGCATGTCGAGGGTGGTTGGGTCTCAATTGAAACGTTGCAGAGGGCTGTTTTCTGTAGTCATGGGAATGATTCATATAGGGGAGGGGGTTTGGACGCTCTAGGGGTTCGTGAAGTGTCGAAGATTGGTCAAGTCACGCAGCTAATGTTGACACGTTTCACTCTATTTTCATTTGATTTGACTAAAAAGCGAAAAGAAAGAGGGAAATCAGAAGGAACACTGAACCGTCATGGAGCTACGCATAGTTTATTTACAGATCTCCCCCCAGCCCCACCATGTAAGTGACCTTTCCAGACTGTCAGTTGCCGGTCGGGTTCCAGGCGGAATGTCGGGAGCCGACATTTGTTGTGGCTGGTGTTGCCACGGTGACTGGGCAGAGCCCTGTGGTGGGTCAGTGCCATGGAGGGGCTGCCGTCCTCTGTGGAGCTGGGCTTTGGGCCGATCCTCGGCAAGCTGGGCGAGGTGGTGGTGGCGCTGCTGCCCGATGGCCTGAGTCCACGCCTCACTTGCCACAGCCTCCAGTGGGAGACAGTGATGCGCCCACCTGTCGTCGGTTTACTGGTGGGTCTCTTATTTCTCTTCAGACTTGTTCAGTCTGTTAGAAGTCGACGTTACGTGAGACGTGAAAAGCGGCTGGCAGAAGCAGTGGCTGCAGCGATTGAGGAGAAATGCCAGCTCATTGACAAGCTCAGCGCTGCTCAAGAGGAGTATATGGGGATCGACTCGTCTTCAGAGAACGCCAGGCTAGAGAGAGAGTCGCTAAATATACCCGGCCTCACAGACGCTTACCGAAAGGTGACGAGGACCAACTCAGTGCTGATGGAGGAATTAACTGGCCTGGTTCGAGAACTGAAGGCAGAGAGAGCCAAACGGTCGAAAGAAGAAGGAGAGATGGCCGAGATGCTAAAAGCGCTCGCGTCCGTAGAAGCGGTCGTGAGATCCAGCACGTCACGAGGAGCTTTGCCAAAGCTGCCCGGAGGCCGAGAGCCAAGCCCTGCTGGTCCCTTCCCCGGCGGTGGGCCTGGGTCTTAGAGCGGGCCTGTTCTCTCCCCCTCCACGCAGGCCTCCCAAGCCGCCTGGCTGCCTCCAGCCAGCTGGACCTCCATCGGAGCGTTCCTGAGGCCAGTGGATGCAGGGGAGCCCCTTCGCTGGGCTGGAGATCCTCTACCTTCGCCTGCTGGACACCGCAGACGGCTCCTTCGCGGTCAGTTCCTCCAAATCGACAGACTTTTGGAATTCCTAGAGCACACCGAGAAAAGTGGGACTTTGTTTCACTTCACGGACTGTTTGGATTATCCCTCGTTAGTAGTGAAGAAGAGACTGATCTTTTCCTTAAATTGAACCTTCATCAAACTACCTTTCTCTAGACGGTATTGTGTAAATATTATGTATATATTAAACTTCAGTGAATTATTAACGGTGTCTGTCTCAGTGTTGCATTGAAAGTTGTAAATGTGCGCCATGTAGCAGTCAAGACTTTTAGCAATCGACAGCAGTCTTGTTTCAGAGTAGTATTCCCAAGAGTCGCGACTCACAGGTCGAAGGAGCTTTCTTGGACTAAGTATGTAGTGGTTAGAAAAAGAAAAAGCTGATCGATCTTTTTGGGGATCAAGTTACATTGCCTGGTTAGAGAGAGGTTTGCCTTATTTTGTGACTTGATTCTAATGTGGCAACGGCTAAACAATTTTAAAGAAACAAATGATAAACTACGTGGAGGTTTGTCCTTGCACTACACGAAGGCCGAGGGAGAGTTTACTGATGAAGAGGAAATCACCTTTGACATCTGGGGGGAACCTCCTCGTTGCTGCCCTCGGCCCCCTCTACTCACCAGCTAACGCTCCACACTGGAAAGCTGAGGGAAGTCTCAGGGGTTTCTCTCCCATGTGACGAAGTGAGGGTCTCGATCATTCCTAGTTTCACTCACAGATAATGTCCCCCAGTTAGGCAACGAGCACCAGCTGCGGATGACTCTAGTGGCAGGAAAGCAGCAAGTGGCAGTTGGAGCAAATAGGAGGGGTCACATGAGACAAATGGCAGAGACAGCATCAGCAGCACAGAAAGGATTTCTCCTCTTAAGTCGAGAGAAAGCAACAAACCAAAAACCTGCGCTTGCCTTGGAAACAGAGCAATGAAGACTAGAATGCGAGAGCCTGCCCTTGTGTTGCTGACATTTTAGGAAGGACAGGCAGGTGCTAAAGAATCAAATTGAGTAGAAGACATGGCATATTAGGTGATAACGAATGTTCTGGAGAAGAATAAACAAGGCAGGGTAAGGGGTGATGGGTGTGGGAATGGGGGGCACACTTGCCTAGACACACACTCTCGGTGGGAGTGGTCACCTGAGCACTGAGGAGCCCTGGAGGAGAGCTCTGTAGGCAGGGGGTGCAGAACGGGCCATGGCTCTGAAGGCGGCATGAGCACGGTGAGTGTGAGAAGCGACCAGGAGCCAGAGTGGCCCGAGTGCAGTGAGTGAAGCCAGAGAGAAGGGGGTCAAGGCCATCAGGGGTCAGAAGGTGGAGGGAGTCGAATCCACCGTAAAGAGTTTGGTTTCCCTTTCAAAGGACAGAAGCTGCCATGGGGAAGAGGAGAACAGAGGGAAACCTGTGGGAGAGCATGGCAGGGACTCGAGGCTGAGGATGGTGAAGGCTGCCCCCGGGCAGCGGTGGAGGTGGAGACGGAGAGGTGGGGTGGGATCCGGGACCTGTCCTGCAGGCAGAGACCGTGAGACGTGCTGATGCCTGTGGGTGTGAGAAAAGAGAGGAGTCGGCATGGGGACGGGAGCCCCAGGTGAGGGGTGGTGTCCTTCAGCGAGATGGGGGGAATGGCAGAGGAGTGCCTTTGGACGGGAAATCAGAGTGGGCCTCTGTGAGAGTTAGGTTTCAGGGCCCCTCAGCCAGCAGAGTAGAAATACCAACTGTTCGGAGGAGACAGGTGTCTGCGCTCAGAGGAGCGTTCACGGCTGCAGATAGAAGTACGCAGGGGCATCGGGGAGGGAAGTTCCCGTAGCAGAGACGATGTCCAAGGGCCGAGAAGATGCCACAGGGTAGACTCCATGGGCCTGTTTGCGGCGAGAGCCCATCTTACAGATGCAGAAGCTGAGGCCCAGAGAAGTGAAGTGAATATTTACCTCTTCCTTTCTCTGGAGTGGAAGGGTCAGTAATCAGCCCAGGCCTGCCTCTGGTGTCCTGGGCTTGGAGGCCTCACAGATGAAAACAGTAGAGAACAGAAGCCAGGTGTCCCATGGGAGCCAGGTGACCAGGGGAGCACAGGAAGCCTCAAGCAGCTGTCTTGAAGGTCCACTGAGCCTGAATCCATTTGTGGGGTTGGGGGTGGTGGGGGCGGGTCGAGGGGGCTGGGAGGCCCTAAAAGATGGTGTCTGTAGCTGGCGTGGGTTTTATGGTGGCATTTCTAGGGGACAGAGATGAAGCTGGCCTCTTTTCTTTCCTCTTGATACTTCTCCTGTCCCCATTTCTTTCTTTGTTTTTGGCAGGGAGGGCCCGGGGGTGATGCCACTTCTCAGGTTTTAGGGCAGCTCCTAGCTCTGGAAGCGGGGTTGCCTTTTAGAGCCAGGAGGAAGGGCCGAGAGGCCCAGACGTCGCTCCGGGCTCGAGGGCCTCACACGTTGCCATGTGTGGATGCGTCGTGAGGCTCCTCCTCAGAACCAGGGCTGCTCAGGGAAGAGCTCACTTCCTGACGTGCGGAAGAATACTTGCCACAGTGGCTTGAAATGGGCCTCTCGAGGTGACATTTCGGTGACTTTTTCCCCTTCCTGAAGACGCATATCATTTTTACATTCCAAACGGGTATAGAACTGTACCTGGTGAAGAGAACAGATCTTTGAAGGCGCTAACCTCGAAAGCTCCCTAGGTGTCAGTGACCGAGGGAGGAGGGGGTTCTTCTCACCTCCGTCTTGCCTTTGAGAGAGGAGCGGCGTGTTTCCACTTTTGTGAACTTCCGGGAACCCCGCTGCCACCCCGATCCCTGGTTTGGCTGGGAAGGTGGGAGGTGGCGAAGCAAACATCCCGTCACCAGCGAATCCCGTCGAAGGCCGCGCTTGGAAAATGAGTCTGCAAAGAAACAGTTCACGCCACGCGTGGAGCCCTTGACCATGGTGTCGCGAACGTGCTCAGAGCCCAGAGGTGGGCAGGGGTGGACGGGGACGAGCGACTCCTTCTCCACTTGGGCCCTCCTGACCACCCGCAGCTCTAGGGGAACCCCCCCAAAGGGCCCCCGCTCAGTGCGGCTCCTGTGCCATGCCACGGTGCACCCCACTTCCGTGGGCACCTCTTATTAAATGTGTGCCCAGATGGTCCCTCAGGATGGGGCCCCCCCTGTTGTCCCCACCTAGAAGTCCAGCCCCGGGAGGCAGGCTGCGGTCCTGCGCTGGACTGAATGTCCACTGTCTGGAACGGGGACTGCGGCGTTGGCGGCTCACAGGTCAGATTTACAGGAGGAAGGGAAGGGCCTGGCTGCCCGCAGTGCCAGCTCCTGGTGCTCTGTCACCCCACACTCACACAGCAGTGCCCTCCCCTCCTCCGTGCCGTGCTTCCTGCTGTCGCCTCCCTCAGGCTGCAGGGGCCTCTCTTCCCACCTGCCTCCAACCTTCAAGTCCTCCCTGTCCTTCAAGGCCTCGTCCAGGTGCCACTCCCTCTGGACAAGCCGCCCCCTGCCGCCCCCCCCCCGCCCCCCCCCGCCCCCGCCACCGCCCCCCCCGCCCTCCCCGCCTCCTAAGTACCCCATCACGTGCCCCCTCCTCACTGACTGTTTCCAGGAGGCCCACCACCACCACCACACACCCTTTATCGAGTAGTGTAGCTTTAGAGGCAGTCCCGAAGATGGTAGTACCGTACCTTCCTCTCACTATGTTCTGCTTCAATACTGGGGAGGCGTGTTGAGTCTGCCGCTGGGATCTTCACTAGGATTGTCTTGACTCTGTAGATCCTGTTGGGAAGAGCTGACATCTGCTGAACAATACCGAGTCAACCTACGAAGAAACATGGAGGAAGTCTGCATTGCTGTTGGTCTTCTGTGATTTCTTCTGTCAGCGTGTTGTAGACCTCCTCGCATCGATCTTGTGCGTAAGTGTTTAGATTTACACCTGTGTGTGTCATTTTTGATGCTGATATCAATGGTGTGTTTGTAACTTTAAATTCGAGGTGTTCACCGTTAGTGTAGAAGAGAGTTGAGAATCATTTTCAAGCCCATTCATTAGCACGGTGATTAAGTCTTCCACAACCTGTGATGAGGCTCTGTTCTGCCTCGGGCTGTCTCTTCAGGCCTGGGATCCCTGGTCAGGAAGGTAGAGCCAGATCCAGTCCCCTGGGTGTTCACGGCACTCTTGATCCTACCGTCCCCCGGGGAGTGGAGGGTTTTGTGGGCTGTAAGCAGCGAAGAACCGCCACCGCCCCACTCTCCCCAGTTTGTTGCTGCGTCCCCGCTGTCCCCATCCGCGAGAACGCTTGGTGCCGCTGTTCGCAAACCAGTCGGCTAAACGACTTTTCACATCTGATCCCGTGATCGTCTGTTTTCTTTGCACTCCAGACGAAACCTAAAATCTGCAGATTTATTTTCACATACACAATACTGCTACCACCTTGTATGGGCAGAACTTTCCGTGGACTCTACCCCCCCTTCTGCTCTGGGGAGACTTTGGCCAGGAGGGCCATGGCCCTGGGAGGCCACCGTCAAGCTGTTCCCTTCTGTGAAGGAATTTCCGACCCGGCGACATGATGCAGGGAGCTCAGCTTCCAGGCGTCCTCTATGGGGAATGTGGATCTGAGAATTTCTGCCTGTTCTTCCAAGGGGATACGCAGGGAAGGGGAATTCATGCGACCCACGGTGGACGTGTCCTGTGGTTTGCCTCCGACGACAAAGGGAGAGGCAAGCCCTGGCTGAGCTCCCTTCCTGTGACAGCCAGGGAGAGCCAACGCTACGGAGAGATGCCACAGCCTCGGAACAAATGCGTGGCTGGGAGTGTACAGCCGAGTCAAGGGAAGGAGCACAGGCCTGTGAGACCAGAGCCAGCCTTGGGTCCTGCTCCAAATCCCAGAGAGGTGATCTGCAGTGTCCTGGAAAGGGAGGAGCTGGCTCGATCTCGGTGGTTCTTCTTTTATGATCGGAGTTTCGTGGGTGCAGGGGAATGTGCTGGAGTGGACCCCACATCCCCGGCTCTGCCTTGAGCATGAGGAAGAGCCATGGGGCTCTTATCCCCCAGTTCTGTGCCGGGGAAAGAAAGAGGCTTCCAGAAAATTCCCACGGACTGAACTTGACTGTGAGCTCCCCGTGAGGCTGGGCCTGGAGGGAGCAGAAGCAGATACTGATAAGCCTTCCAGAACCGTGACTCCCCGCACAGGTCACACGCACATCCGTGGACACACACCATTCCTCACAACCACAGGGCAGACGCACGAGGTCAGGCGATTACCCTCCTCATGGGCTCCCCTCCCACAGCATCCGTTACGAGAGGTTGCATGACTGGGAGATACATTTAAGTACTCGTATATATCTTTAGCTGCTCTTCTGCTCTTTACTGTTACGTCTTCTCAAGCCGAGGAATATTTCCCGAGACGACCTTGAAGAAATTAATTGGAAATCTGAAGACTAAGGAGGGACTGCACTACGATGACGTGTATGTCCACATGCAGATCTGGAAAAAGTCGCAGGCTTAGTACAATCCACTGAAGTAGACTTTTGGTGCTCACGTAACTCAGTCATGCTTTTCTCTGCCTTCACACTGCACGTGTCATGATAGGGACTGGATAGGTCCTGTGATAGGTATTGGAGACTAAGCGGTGACACTGACAGGGAGACGCTTGAGCAGAGACCTGAAGGGAAGGAGGGAGACCAGCACGTGGGTCTCACAGGACAGGGATTCAAGGCAGAGAGAAGAGGAATCGTCAAGCCCTGGGGCAGGAGCATCTTGGCGCACTCGTGGAGCAGGAAGGAGGCCTGCGAGGCTGGGGCAGAGCGCGTGAGGGCCCAGCTGTGCAGTTCGACCGGGGAGGTAAGCGGGGGTCAGATCCCGTAGGGCTCCTGGGGCATGGGTGTGTTTGACTTGCACTCTGATGAGTGGAAAGCTGCTGGGGGCGTGAGCTGAGGACGGACCTGACTGGATCCTCTGGAGCTGGGTGGAGAACCGACTGCACGGCTGAGGGCAGGAGAAGGAGCTTGGTTAGGAGCAGCCACGCTCATGTTGTCAAAAGGTGAAGGCGACTCTGAACAGGTTGGGTGGCGGGAGGCAAGGAATGGCCGGATGAGGGCATTACTCTGATGCTGGGAATGAAGGCTTTGCCGATGGGGTGGAGGTGAAGAGGAGAGAGGGGAGAGGTCAAGAAAGACCACAAAGCTGGGGCCTGAACCCCCGTCGGGGTGGAGTTGCCCACGTGGAAAAGAGGGAGAGCGGGTTCAGGGGAGAATTGGAGTATGGTGTGGGCTCGTTCGATGTCCACATGGGGATGTCACGGAGGCAGCTGGGTGGGTGTGAGTCCGGACTGGATGGCAAGGTGTGGAAAGGATAAATAAACGTGGAAGTCACGACAGCACAGATGTCATTGAAGTCCGGAGACTGGCTAAGGTCAGCAAGGGCTCAAAAGCGGTCCAGGATCTACGTCCTGGGTCAACACTGATGCTGAGAGGTTTGGGAGAAACACAGACGTCAGCGATGGAGACAGAGAAGGAAAGGCTACTGAGGTCAGAGAAACACGCCAGCCGACGACAAGACAATCCTCGAAAGAGTAGAATGGACCGAACCGGCAACGAAGTGATGGAAGCATTTCAAGGAGAAGGGACCGACTGTGTCGAATGCAGCCAAGAGAGTCAAGGGTGAGTGATGGACTTTTCCTACAACGGCACTGTGATAGTTACACAACTCTGCACTTGTACAGAGAAAAATCAGTGAATTGCGTATTTCGGTGTGTGAATTGATGACACTAAATTGTGCCTCAAGAAAACGGTTTCAAAATAAAAGGGCATTTAGCGTGTATCTACCCAGCATTTCTGCTCCCGGGTATTCTTCCCCCAAGGTAAATGAAACTACGTGCTTATAAGGCAGACGTATACGTGAATTTTCACAGCATCTCTCTTCATAACATACCACGCTTGAACTAACGCAGAAGTACGTTATTATGTGAAGGGCTGGACATTTTGGGATATATTTACATGAGGTCAAAATACTCAGCCTTCAAAGGAGGGCGTACTGCTTATTCAAAGAAAAAGATATAGATCTCAAAAAACATTGCTTTGAGCAAAACAGACAGACATCGAACTGTAGGCCGTGATTTACTTCCTTTTCATGAAGTTCTGCCACGACCCAACTGAAGGATGTCAACAGAAATGAAAACAGAGGCTGCGCATGTCGAGGGTGGTTGGGTCTCAATTGAAACGTTGCAGAGGGCCGTTTTCTGTAGTCATGGGAATGATTCATATAGGGGAGGGGGTTTGGACACTCTAGGGGTTCGTGAAGTGTCGAAGATTTGTCAAGTCATGCAGCTAATGTTGACACGTTTCACTCTATTTTCATTTGATTTGACTAAAAAGCGAAAAGAAAGAGGGAAATCAGAAGGAACACTGAACCGTCATGGAGCTACGCATAGTTTATTTACAGATCTCCCCCCAGCCCCACCATGTAAGTGAGCTTTCCAGACTGTCAGTTGCCGGTCGGGTTCCAGGCGGAATGTCGGGAGCCGACATTTGTTGTGGCTGGTGTTGCCACGGTGACTGGGCAGAGCCCTGTGGTGGGTCAGTGCCATGGAGGGGCTGCCGTCCTCTGTGGAGCTGGGCTTTGGGCCGATCCTCGGCAAGCTGGGCGAGGTGGTGGTGGCGCTGCTGCCCGATGGCCTGAGTCCACGCCTCACTTGCCACAGCCTCCAGTGGGAGACAGTGATGCGCCCACCTGTCGTCGGTTTACTGGTGGGTCTCTTATTTCTCTTCAGACTTGTTCAGTCTGTTAGAAGTCGACGTTACGTGAGACGTGAAAAGCGGCTGGCAGAAGCAGTGGCTGCAGCGATTGAGGAGAAATGCCAGCTCATTGACAAGCTCAGCGCTGCTCAAGAGGAGTATATGGGGATCGACTCGTCTTCAGAGAACGCCAGGCTAGAGAGAGAGTCGCTAAATATACCCGGCCTCACAGACGCTTCCCGAAAGGTGACGAGGACCAACTCAGTGCTGATGGAGGAATTAACTGGCCTGGTTCGAGAACTGAAGGCAGAGAGAGCCAAACGGTCGAAAGAAGAAGGAGAGATGGCCGAGATGCTAAAAGCGCTCGCGTCCATAGGAGCGGTCGTGAGATCCAGCACGTCACGAGGAGCTTTGCCAAAGCTGCCCGGAGGCCGAGAGCCAAGCCCTGCTGGTCCCTTCCCCGGCGGTGGGCCTGGGTCTTAAAGCGGGGCTGTTCTCTCCCCCTCCACGCAGGCCTCCCAAGCCGCCTGGCTGCCTCCAGCCAGCTGGACCTCCATCGGAGCGTTCCTGAGGCCAGTGGATGCAGGGGAGCCCCTTCGCTGGGCTGGAGATCCTCTACCTTCGCCTGCTGGACACCGCAGACGGCTCCTTCGCGGTCAGTTCCTCCAAATCGACAGACTTTTGGAATTCCTAGAGCACACCGAGAAAAGTGGGACTTTGTTTCACTTCACGGACTGTTTGGATTATCCCTCGTTAGTAGTGAAGAAGAGACTGATCTTTTCCTTAAATTGAACCTTCATCAAACTACCTTTCTCTAGACGATATTGTGTAAATATTATGTATATATTAAACTTCAGTGAATTATTAACGGTGTCTGTCTCAGTGTTGCACTGAAAGTTGTAAATGTGCGCCATGTAGCAGTCAAGACGTTTAGCAATCGACAGCAGTCTTGTTTCAGAGTAGTATTCCCAACAGTCGCGACTCGCAAGTCGAAGGAGCTTTCTTGGACTAAGTATGTAGTGGTTAGAAAAAGAAAAAGCTGATCGATCTCTTTGGGGATCAAGTTACATTGCCTGGTTAGAGAGAGGTTTGCCTTCTTTTGTGACTTGATTCTAATGTGGCAACGGCTAAACAATTTTCAAGAAACAAATGATAAACTACGTGGAGGTTTGTCCTTGCACTACACGAAGGCCGAGGGAGAGTTTACTGATGAAGAGGAAATCACCTTTGACATCTGGGGGGAACCTCCTCGTTGCTGCCCTCGGCCCCCTCTACTCACCAGCTAACGCTCCACACTGGAAAGCTGAGGGAAGTCTCAGGGGTTTCTCTCCCATGTGACGAAGTGAGGGTCTCGATCATTCCTAGTTTCACTCACAGATAACGTCCCCCAGTTAGGCAACGAGCACCAGCTGCGGATGACTCTAGTGGCAGGAAAGCAGCAAGTGGCAGGTGGAGCAAATAGGAGGGGTCACATGAGACGAATGGCAGAGACAGCATCAGCAGCACAGAAAGGATTTCTCCTCTTAAGTCGAGAGAAAGCAACAAACCAAAAACCTGCGCTTGCCTTGGCAACAGAGCAATGAAGACTAGAATGCGAGAGCCTGCCCTTGTGTTGCTGACATTTTAGGAAGGACAGGCAGGTGCTAAAGAATCAAATTGAGTAGAAGACATGGCATATTAGGTGATAACGAATGTTCTGGAGAAGAATAAACAAGGCAGGGTAAGGGGTGATGGGTGTGGGAATGGGGGGCACACTTGCCTAGACACACACTCTCGGTGGGAGTGGTCACCTGAGCACTGAGGAGCCCTGGAGGAGAGCTCTGTAGGCAGGGGGGGCAGAACGGGCCATGGCTCTGAAGGCGGCATGAGCACGGTGAGTGTGAGAAGCGACCAGGAGCCAGAGTGGCCCGAGTGCAGTGAGTGAAGCCAGAGAGAAGGGGGTCAAGGCCATCAGGGGTCAGAAGGTGGAGGGAGTCGAATCCACCGTAAACAGTTTGGTTTCCCTTTCAGAGGACAGAAGCTGCCATGGGGAAGAGGAGAACAGAGGGAAACCTGTGGGAGAGCATGGCAGGGACTCGAGGCTGAGGATGGTGAAGGCTGCCCCCGGGCAGCGGTGGAGGTGGAGACGGAGAGATGGGGTGGGATCCGGGACCTGTCCTGCAGGCAGAGACCGTGAGACGTGCTGATGCCTGTGGGTGTGAGAAAAGAGAGGCGTCGGCATGGGGACGGGAGCCCCAAGTGAGGGGTGGTGTCCTTCAGCGAGATGGGGGGAATGGCAGAGGAGTGCCTTTGGACGGGAAATCAGAGTGGGCCTCTGTGAGAGTTAGGTTTCAGGGCCCCTCAGCCAGCAGAGTAGAAATACCGAATGTTCGGAGGAGACAGGTGTCTGCGCTCAGAGGAGCGTTCACGGCTGCAGATAGAAGTACGCAGGGGCATCGGGGAGGGAAGTTCCCGTAGCAGAGACGATGTCCAAGGGCCGAGAAGATGCCACAGGGTAGACTCCATGGGCCTGTTTGCGGCGAGAGCCCATCTTACAGATGCAGAAGCTGAGGCCCAGAGAAGTGAAGTGAATATTTACCTCTTCCTTTCTCTGGAGTGGAAGGGTCAGTAATCAGCCCAGGCCTGCCTCTGGTGTCCTGGGCTTGGAGGCCTCACAGATGAAAACAGTAGAGAACAGAAGCCAGGTGTCCCATGGGAGCCAGGTGACCAGGGGAGCACAGGAAGCCTCAAGCAGCTGTCTTGAAGGTCCACTGAGCCTGAATCCATTTGTGGGGTTGGGGGTGGTGGGGGCGGGTCGAGGGGGCTGGGAGGCCCTAAAAGATGGTGTCTGTAGCTGGCGTGGGTTTTATGGTGGCATTTCTAGGGGACAGAGATGAAGCTGGCCTCTCTTCTTTCCTCTTGATACTTCTCCTGTCCCCATTTCTTTCTTTGTTTTTGGCAGGGAGGGCCCGGGGGTGATGCCAGTTCTCAGGTTTTAGGGCAGCTCCTCGCTCTGGAAGCGGGGTTGCCTTTTAGAGCCAGGAGGAAGGGCCGAGAGGCCCAGACGTCGCTCCGGGCTCGAGGGCCTCACACGTTGCCATTTGTGGATGCGTCGTGAGGCTCCTCCTCAGAACCAGGGCTGCTCAAGGAAGAGCTCACTTCCTAACACGCGGAAGAATACTTGCCACAGTGGCTTGAAATGGGCCTCTCGAGGTGACATTTCGGTGACTTTTTCCCCTTCCTGAAGACGCATAGAATTTTTACATTCCAAACGGGTATAGAACTGTACCTGGTGAAGAAAACAGATCTTTGAAGGCGCTAACCTCGAAAGCTCCCTAGGTGTCAGTGACCGAGGGAGGAGGGGGTTCTTCTCACCTCCGTCTTGCCTTTGAGAGAGGAGCGGCGTGTTTCCACTTTTGTGAACTTCCGGGAACCCCGCTGCCACCCCGATCCCTGGTTTCGCTGGGAAGGTGGGAGGTGGCGAGGCAAACATCCCGTCACCAGCGAATCCCGTCGAAGGCCGCGCTTGGAAAATGAGTCTGCAAAGAAACAGTTCACGCCACACGTGGAGCCCTTGACCATGGTGTCGCGAACGTGCTCAGAGCCCAGAGGTGGGCAGGGGTGGACGGGGACGAGCGACTCCTTCTCCACTTGGGCCCTCCTGACCACCTGCAGCTCTAGGGGAACCCCCCCAAAGGGCCCCCGCTCAGTGCGGCTCCTGTGCCATGCCACGGTGCACCCCACTTCCGTGGGCACCTCTTATTAAATGTGTGCCCAGATGGTCCCTGAGGATGGGGCCCCGCCTGTTGTCCCCACCTAGAAGTCCAGCCCCGGGAGGCAGGCTGCGGTCCTGCGCTGGACTGAATGTCCACTGTCTGGAACGGGGACTGCGGCTTTGGCGGCTCACAGGTCAGATTTACAGGAGGAAGGGAAGGGCCTGGCTGCCCGCAGTGCCAGCTCCTGGTGCTCTGTCACCCCACACTCACACAGCAGTGCCCTCCCCTCCTCCGTGCCGTGCTTCCTGCTGTCGCCTCCCTCAGGCTGCAGGGGCCTCTCTTCCCACCTGCCTCCAACCTTCAAGTCCTCCCTGTCCTTCAAGGCCTCGTCCAGATGCCACTCCCTCTGGACAAGCCGCCCCCTGCCGCCCCCCACGCCCCCCGCCACCGCCACCGCCACTTCGCCCTCCCCGCCTCCTAATTACCCCATCACGTGCCCCCTCCTCACTGACTGTTTCCAGGAGGCCCACCACCACCACACACACCCTTTATCGAGTAGTGTAGCTTTAGAGGCAGTCCCGAAGATGGTAGTACCGTACCTTCCTCTCACTATGTTCTGCTTCAATACTGGGGAGGCGTGTTGAGTCTGCCGCTGGGATCTTCACTAGGATTGTCTTGACTCTGTAGATCCTGTTGGGAAGAGCTGACATCTGCTGAACAATATCGAGTCAACCTATGAAGAAACATGGAGGAAGTCTGCATTGCTGTTGGTCTTCTGTGATTTCTTCTGTCAGCGTGTTGTAGACCTCCTCACATCGATCTTGTGCGTAAGTGTTTAGATTTACACCTGTGTGTGTCATTTTTGATGCTGATATCAATGATGTGTTTGTAACTTTAAATTCGAGGTGTTCACCGTTAGTATAGAAGAGAGTTGAGAATCATTTTCAAGCCCATTCATTAGCACGGTGATTAAGTCTTCCACAACCTGTGATGAGGCTCTGTTCTGCCTCGGGCTGTCTCTTCAGGCCTGGGATCCCTGGTCAGGAAGGTAGAGCCAGATCCAGTCCCCTGGGTGTTCACGGCACTCTTGATCCTACCGTCCCCCGGGGAGTGGAGGGTTTTGTGGGCTGTAAGCAGCGAAGAACCGCCACCGCCCCACTCTCCCCAGTTTGTTGCTGCGTCCCCGCTGTCCCCATCCGCGAGAACGCTTGGTGCCGCTGTTCGCAAACCAGTCGGCTAAACGACTTTTCACATCTGATCCCGTGATCGTCTGTTTTCTTTGCACTCCAGACGAAACCTAAAATCTGCAGATTTATTTTCACATACACAATACTGCTACCACCTTGTATGGGCAGAACTTTCCGTGGACTCTACCCCCCCTTCTGCTCTGGGGAGACTTTGACCAGGAGGGCCAATGGCCCTGGGAGGCCACCGTCAAGCTGTTCCCTTCTGTGAAGAAATTTCCGACCCGGCGACATGATGCAGGGAGCTCAGCCTCCAGGCGTCCTCTATGGGGAATGTGGATCTGAGAATTTCTGCCTGTTCTTCCAAGGGGATACGCAGGGAAGGGGAATTCATGCGACCCACGGTGGACATGTCCTGTGGTTTGCCTCCGACGACAAAGGGAGAGGCAAGCCCTGGCTGAGCTCCCTTCCTGTGACAGCCAGGGAGAGCCAACGCTACGGAGAGATGCCACAGCCTCGGAACAAATGCGTGGCTGGGAGTGTACAGCCGAGTCAAGGGAAGGAGCACAGGCCTGTGAGACCAGAGCCAGCCTTGGGTCCTGCTCCAAATCCCAGAGAGGTGATCTGCAGTGTCCTGGAAAGGGAGGAGCTGGCTCGATCTCGGTGGTTCTTCTTTTATGATCGGAGTTTCGTGGGTGCAGGGGAATGTGCTGGAGTGGACCCCACATCCCCGGCTCTGCCTTGAGCATGAGGAAGAGCCATGGGGCTCTTATCCCCCAGTTCTGTGCCGGGGAAAGAAAGAGGCTTCCAGAAAATTCCCAAGGACTGAACTTGACTGTGAGCTCCCCGTGAGGCTGGGCCTGGAGGGAGCAGAAGCAGATACTGATAAGCCTTCCTTCCCGCACAGGTCACACGCACATCCGTGGACACACACCATTCCTCACAACCACAGGGCAGACGCACGAGGTCAGGCGATTACCCTTCTCATGGGCTCCCCTCCCACAGCATCCGTTACGAGAAGTTGCATGACTGGGAGATACATTTAAGTACTCGTATATATCTTTAGCTGCTCTTCTGCTCTTTACTGTTACGTCTTCTCAAGCCGAGGAATATTTCCCGAGACGACCTTGAAGAAATTAATTGGGAATCTGAAGACTAAGGAGGGACTGCGCTACGATGACGTGTATGTCCACATGCAGATCTGGAAAAAGTCGCAGGCTTAGTACAATCCACTAAAGTAGACTTTTGGTGCTCACGTAACTCAGTCATGCTTTTCTCTGCCTTCACACTGCACGTGTCATGATAGGGACTGGATAGGTCCTGTGATAGGTATTGGAGACTAAGCGGTGACACTGACAGGGAGACGCTTGAGCAGAGACCTGAAGGGAAGGAGGGAGACCAGCACGTGGGTCTCACAGGACAGGGATTCAAGGCGGAGAGAAGAGGAAACGTCAAGCCCTGGGGCAGGAGCATCTTGGCGCACTCATGGAGCAGGAAGGAGGCCTGCGAGGCTGGGGCAGAGCGCGTGAGGGCCCAGCTGTGCAGTTCGACCGGGGAGGTAAGCGGGGGTCAGATCCCGTAGGGCTCCTGGGGCATGGGTGTGTTTGACTTGCACTCTGATGAGTGGAAAGCTGCTGGGGGCGTGAGCTGAGGACGGACCTGACTGGATCCTCTGGAGCTGGGTGGAGAACCGACTGCACGGCTGAGGGCAGGAGAAGGAGCTTGGTTAGGAGCAGCCACGCTCATGTTGTCAAAAGGTGAAGGCGACTCTGAACAGGTAGGGTAGCGGGAGGCAAGGAATGGCCGGATGAGGGCATTACTCTGATGCTGGGAATGAAGGCTTTGCCGATGGGGTGGAGGTGAAGAGGAGAGAGGGGAGAGGTCAAGAAAGACCACAAAGCTGGGGCCTCAACCCCCGTCGGGGTGGAGTTGCCCACGTGGAAAAGAGGGAGAGCGGGTTCAGGGGAGAATTGGAGTATGGTGTGGGCTCGTTCGATGTCCACATGGGGATGTCACGGAGGCAGCTGGGTGGGTGTGAGTCCGGACTGGATGGCAAGGTGTGGAAAGGATAAATAAACGTGGAAGTCACGACAGCACAGATGTCATTGAAGTCCGGAGACTGGCTAAGGTCAGCAAGGGCTCAAAAGCGGTCCAGGATCTACGTCCTGGGTCAACACTGATGCTGAGAGGTTTGGGAGAAACACAGACGTCAGCGATGGAGACAGAGAAGGAAAGGCTACTGAGGTCAGAGAAACACGCCAGCCGACGACAAGACAATCCTCGAAAGAGTAGAATGGACCGAACCGGCAACGAAGTGATGGAAGCATTTCAAGGAGAAGGGACCGACTGTGTCGAATGCAGCCAAGAGAGTCAAGGGTGAGTGATGGACTTCTCCTACAACGGCACTGTGATAGTTACACAACTCTGCACTTGTACAGAGAAAAATCAGTGAATTGGCGTATTTCGGTGTGTGAATTGATGACACTAAATTGTGCCTCAAGAAAACGGTTTCAAAATAAAAGGGCATTTAGCGTGTATCTACCCAGCATTTCTGCTCCCGGGTATTCTTCCCCCAAGGTAAATGAAACTACGTGCTTATAAGGCAGACGTATACGTGAATTTTCACAGCATCTCTGTTCATAACATACCACGCTTGAACTAACGCAGAAGTACATTATTATGTGAAGGGCTGGACATTTTGGGATATATTTACATGAGGTCAAAATACTCAGCCTTCAAAGGAGGGCGTACTGCTTATTCAAAGAAAAATATATAGATCTCAAAAAACATTGCTTTGAGCAAAACAGACAGACATCGAACTGTAGGCCGTGATTTACTTCCTTTTCATGAAGTTCTGCCACGACCCAACTGAAGGATGTCAACAGAAATGAAAACAGAGGCTGCGCATGTCGAGGGTGGTTGGGTCTCAATTGAAACGTTGCAGAGGGCTGTTTTCTGTAGTCATGGGAATGATTCATATAGGGGAGGGGGTTTGGACGCTCTAGGGGTTCGTGAAGTGTCGAAGATTGGTCAAGTCACGCAGCTAATGTTGACACGTTTCACTCTATTTTCATTTGATTTGACTAAAAAGCGAAAAGAAAGAGGGAAATCAGAAGGAACACTGAACCGTCATGGAGCTACGCATAGTTTATTTACAGATCTCCCCCCAGCCCCACCATGTAAGTGACCTTTCCAGACTGTCAGTTGCCGGTCGGGTTCCAGGCGGAATGTCGGGAGCCGACATTTGTTGTGGCTGGTGTTGCCACGGTGACTGGGCAGAGCCCTGTGGTGGGTCAGTGCCATGGAGGGGCTGCCGTCCTCTGTGGAGCTGGGCTTTGGGCCGATCCTCGGCAAGCTGGGCGAGGTGGTGGTGGCGCTGCTGCCCGATGGCCTGAGTCCACGCCTCACTTGCCACAGCCTCCAGTGGGAGACAGTGATGCGCCCACCTGTCGTCGGTTTACTGGTGGGTCTCTTATTTCTCTTCAGACTTGTTCAGTCTGTTAGAAGTCGACGTTACGTGAGACGTGAAAAGCGGCTGGCAGAAGCAGTGGCTGCAGCGATTGAGGAGAAATGCCAGCTCATTGACAAGCTCAGCGCTGCTCAAGAGGAGTATATGGGGATCGACTCGTCTTCAGAGAACGCCAGGCTAGAGAGAGAGTCGCTAAATATACCCGGCCTCACAGACGCTTCCCGAAAGGTGACGAGGACCAACTCAGTGCTGATGGAGGAATTAACTGGCCTGGTTCGAGAACTGAAGGCAGAGAGAGCCAAACGGTCGAAAGAAGAAGGAGAGATGGCCGAGATGCTAAAAGCGCTCGCGTCCATAGGAGCGGTCGTGAGATCCAGCACGTCACGAGGAGCTTTGCCAAAGCTGCCCGGAGGCCGAGAGCCAAGCCCTGCTGGTCCCTTCCCCGGCGGTGGGCCTGGGTCTTAAAGCGGGGCTGTTCTCTCCCCCTCCACGCAGGCCTCCCAAGCCGCCTGGCTGCCTCCAGCCAGCTGGACCTCCATCGGAGCGTTCCTGAGGCCAGTGGATGCAGGGGAGCCCCTTCGCTGGGCTGGAGATCCTCTACCTTCGCCTGCTGGACACCGCAGACGGCTCCTTCGCGGTCAGTTCCTCCAAATCGACAGACTTTTGGAATTCCTAGAGCACACCGAGAAAAGTGGGACTTTGTTTCACTTCACGGACTGTTTGGATTATCCCTCGTTAGTAGTGAAGAAGAGACTGATCTTTTCCTTAAATTGAACCTTCATCAAACTACCTTTCTCTAGACGATATTGTGTAAATATTATGTATATATTAAACTTCAGTGAATTATTAACGGTGTCTGTCTCAGTGTTGCACTGAAAGTTGTAAATGTGCGCCATGTAGCAGTCAAGACGTTTAGCAATCGACAGCAGTCTTGTTTCAGAGTAGTATTCCCAACAGTCGCGACTCGCAAGTCGAAGGAGCTTTCTTGGACTAAGTATGTAGTGGTTAGAAAAAGAAAAAGCTGATCGATCTCTTTGGGGATCAAGTTACATTGCCTGGTTAGAGAGAGGTTTGCCTTCTTTTGTGACTTGATTCTAATGTGGCAACGGCTAAACAATTTTCAAGAAACAAATGATAAACTACGTGGAGGTTTGTCCTTGCACTACACGAAGGCCGAGGGAGAGTTTACTGATGAAGAGGAAATCACCTTTGACATCTGGGGGGAACCTCCTCGTTGCTGCCCTCGGCCCCCTCTACTCACCAGCTAACGCTCCACACTGGAAAGCTGAGGGAAGTCTCAGGGGTTTCTCTCCCATGTGACGAAGTGAGGGTCTCGATCATTCCTAGTTTCACTCACAGATAATGTCCCCCAGTTAGGCAACGAGCACCAGCTGCGGATGACTCTAGTGGCAGGAAAGCAGCAAGTGGCAGTTGGAGCAAATAGGAGGGGTCACATGAGACAAATGGCAGAGACAGCATCAGCAGCACAGAAAGGATTTCTCCTCTTAAGTCGAGAGAAAGCAACAAACCAAAAACCTGTGCTTGCCTTGGCAACAGAGCAATGAAGACTAGAATGCGAGAGCCTGCCCTTGTGTTGCTGACATTTTAGGAAGGACAGGCAGGTGCTAAAGAATCAAATTGAGTAGAAGACATGGCATATTAGGTGATAACGAATGTTCTGGAGAAGAATAAACAAGGCAGGGTAAGGGGTGATGGGTGTGGGAATGGGGGGCACACTTGCCTAGACACACACTCTCGGTGGGAGTGGTCACCTGAGCACTGAGGAGCCCTGGAGGAGAGCTCTGTAGGCAGGGGGGGCAGAACGGGCCATGGCTCTGAAGGCGGCATGAGCACGGTGAGTGTGAGAAGCGACCAGGAGCCAGAGTGGCCCGAGTGCAGTGAGTGAAGCCAGAGAGAAGGGGGTCAAGGCCATCAGGGGTCAGAAGGTGGAGGGAGTCGAATCCACCGTAAAGAGTTTGGTTTCCCTTTCAGAGGACAGAAGCTGCCATGGGGAAGAGGAGAACAGAGGGAAACCTGTGGGAGAGCATGGCAGGGACTCGAGGCTGAGGATGGTGAAGGCTGCCCCCGGGCAGCGGTGGAGGTGGAGACGGAGAGATGGGGTGGGATCCGGGACCTGTCCTGCAGGCAGAGACCGTGAGACGTGCTGATGCCAGTGGGTGTGAGAAAAGAGAGGCGTCGGCATGGGGACGGGAGCCCCAAGTGAGGGGTGGTGTCCTTCAGCGAGATGGGGGGAATGGCAGAGGAGTGCCTTTGGACGGGAAATCAGAGTGGGCCTCTGTGAGAGTTAGGTTTCAGGGCCCCTCAGCCAGCAGAGTAGAAATACCGAATGTTCGGAGGAGACAGGTGTCTGCGCTCAGAGGAGCGTTCACGGCTGCAGATAGAAGTACGCAGGGGCATCGGGGAGGGAAGTTCCCGTAGCAGAGACGATGTCCAAGGGCCGAGAAGATGCCACAGGGTAGACTCCATGGGCCTGTTTGCGGCGAGAGCCCATCTTACAGATGCAGAAGCTGAGGCCCAGAGAAGTGAAGTGAATATTTACCTCTTCCTTTCTCTGGAGTGGAAGGGTCAGTAATCAGCCCAGGCCTGCCTCTGGTGTCCTGGGCTTGGAGGCCTCACAGATGAAAACAGTAGAGAACAGAAGCCAGGTGTCCCATGGGAGCCAGGTGACCAGGGGAGCACAGGAAGCCTCAAGCAGCTGTCTTGAAGGTCCACTGAGCCTGAATCCATTTGTGGGGTTGGGGGTGGTGGGGGCGGGTCGAGGGGGCTGGGAGGCCCTAAAAGATGGTGTGTGTAGCTGGCGTGGGTTTTATGGTGGCATTTCTAGGGGACAGAGATGAAGCTGGCCTCTCTTCTTTCCTCTTGATACTTCTCCTGTCCCCATTTCTTTCTTTGTTTTTGGCAGGGAGGGCCCGGGGGTGATGCCAGTTCTCAGGTTTTAGGGCAGCTCCTCGCTCTGGAAGCGGGGTTGCCTTTTAGAGCCAGGAGGAAGGGCCGAGAGGCCCAGACGTCGCTCCGGGCTCGAGGGCCTCACACGTTGCCATTTGTGGATGCGTCGTGAGGCTCCTCCTCAGAACCAGGGCTGCTCAAGGAAGAGCTCACTTCCTAACACGCGGAAGAATACTTGCCACAGTGGCTTGAAATGGGCCTCTCGAGGTGACATTTCGGTGACTTTTTCCCCTTCCTGAAGACGCATAGAATTTTTACATTCCAAACGGGTATAGAACTGTACCTGGTGAAGAAAACAGATCTTTGAAGGCGCTAACCTCGAAAGCTCCCTAGGTGTCAGTGACCGAGGGAGGAGGGGGTTCTTCTCACCTCCGTCTTGCCTTTGAGAGAGGAGCGGCGTGTTTCCACTTTTGTGAACTTCCGGGAACCCCGCTGCCACCCCGATCCCTGGTTTGGCTGGGAAGGTGGGAGGTGGCGAGGCAAACATCCCGTCACCAGCGAATCCCGTCGAAGGCCGCGCTTGGAAAATGAGTCTGCAAAGAAACAGTTCACGCCACGCGTGGAGCCCTTGACCATGGTGTGGCGAACGTGCTCAGAGCCCAGAGGTGGGCAGGGGTGGACGGGGACGAGCGACTCCTTCTCCACTTGGGCCCTCCTGACCACCTGCAGCTCTAGGGGAACCCCCCCAAAGGGCCCCCGCTCAGTGCGGCTCCTGTGCCATGCCACGGTGCACCCCACTTCCGTGGGCACCTCTTATTAAATGTGTGCCCAGATGGTCCCTGAGGATGGGGCCCCGCCTGTTGTCCCCACCTAGAAGTCCAGCCCCGGGAGGCAGGCTGCGGTCCTGCGCTGGACTGAATGTCCACTGTCTGGAACGGGGACTGCGGCTTTGGCGGCTCACAGGTCAGATTTACAGGAGGAAGGGAAGGGCCTGGCTGCCCGCAGTGCCAGCTCCTGGTGCTCTGTCACCCCACACTCACACAGCAGTGCCCTCCCCTCCTCCGTGCCGTGCTTCCTGCTGTCGCCTCCCTCAGGCTGCAGGGGCCTCTCTTCCCACCTGCCTCCAACCTTCAAGTCCTCCCTGTCCTTCAAGGCCTCGTCCAGATGCCACTCCCTCTGGACAAGCCGCCCCCTGCCGCCCCCCCCCCGCCCCCCCGCCACCGCCACCGCCACCCCGCCCTCCCCGCCTCCTAATTACCCCATCACGTGCCCCCTCCTCACTGACTGTTTCCAGGAGGCCCACCACCACCACACACACCCTTTATCGAGTAGTGTAGCTTTAGAGGCAGTCCCGAAGATGGTAGTACCGTACCTTCCTCTCACTATGTTCTGCTTCAATACTGGGGAGGCGTGTTGAGTCTGCCGCTGGGATCTTCACTAGGATTGTCTTGACTCTGTAGATCCTGTTGGGAAGAGCTGACATCTGCTGAACAATACCGAGTCAACCTATGAAGAAACATGGAGGAAGTCTGCATTGCTGTTGGTCTTCTGTGATTTCTTCTGTCAGCGTGTTGTAGACCTCCTCACATCGATCTTGTGCGTAAGTGTTTAGATTTACACCTGTGTGTGTCATTTTTGATGCTGATATCAATGATGTGTTTGTAACTTTAAATTCGAGGTGTTCACCGTTTGTATAGAAGAGAGTTGAGAATCATTTTCAAGCCCATTCATTAGCACGGTGATTAAGTCTTCCACAACCTGTGATGAGGCTCTGTTCTGCCTCGGGCTGTCTCTTCAGGCCTGGGATCCCTGGTCAGGAAGGTAGAGCCAGATCCAGTCCCCTGGGTGTTCACGGCACTCTTGATCCTACCGTCCCCCGGGGAGTGGAGGGTTTTGTGGGCTGTAAGCAGCGAAGAACCGCCACCGCCCCACTCTCCCCAGTTTGTTGCTGCGTCCCCGCTGTCCCCATCCGCGAGAACGCTTGGTGCCGCTGTTCGCAAACCAGTCGGCTAAACGACTTTTCACATCTGATCCCGTGATCGTCTGTTTTCTTTGCACTCCAGACGAAACCTAAAATCTGCAGATTTAGTTTCACATACACAATACTGCTACCACCTTGTATGGGCAGAACTTTCCGTGGACTCTACCCCCCCTTCTGCTCTGGGGAGACTTTGGCCAGGAGGGCCAATGGCCCTGGGAGGCCACCGTCAAGCTGTTCCCTTCTGTGAAGGAATTTCCGACCCGGCGACATGATGCAGGGAGCTCAGCCTCCAGGCGTCCTCTATGGGGAATGTGGATCTGAGAATTTCTGCCTGTTCTTCCAAGGGGATACGCAGGGAAGGGGAATTCATGCGACCCACGGTGGACATGTCCTGTGGTTTGCCTCCGACGACAAAGGGAGAGGCAAGCCCTGGCTGAGCTCCCTTCCTGTGACAGCCAGGGAGAGCCAACGCTACGGAGAGATGCCACAGCCTCGGAACAAATGCATGGCTGGGAGTGTACAGCCGAGTCAAGGGAAGGAGCACAGGCCTGTGAGACCAGAGCCAGCCTTGGGTCCTGCTCCAAATCCCAGAGAGGTGATCTGCAGTGTCCTGGAAAGGGAGGAGCTGGCTCGATCTCGGTGGTTCTTCTTTTATGATCGGAGTTTCGTGGGTGCAGGGGAATGTGCTGGAGTGGACCCCACATCCCCGGCTCTGCCTTGAGCATGAGGAAGAGCCATGGGGCTCTTATCCCCCAGTTCTGTGCCGGGGAAAGAAAGAGGCTTCCAGAAAATTCCCAAGGACTGAACTTGACTGTGAGCTCCCCGTGAGGCTGGGCCTGGAGGGAGCAGAAGCAGATACTGATAAGCCTTCCAGAACCGTGACTTCCCGCACAGGTCACACGCACATCCGTGGACACACACCATTCCTCACAACCACAGGGCAGACGCACGAGGTCAGGCGATTACCCTTCTCATGGGCTCCCCTCCCACAGCATCCGTTACGAGAAGTTGCATGACTGGGAGATACATTTAAGTACTCGTATATATCTTTAGCTGCTCTTCTGCTCTTTACTGTTACGTCTTCTCAAGCCGAGGAATATTTCCCGAGACGACCTTGAAGAAATTAATTGGGAATCTGAAGACTAAGGAGGGACTGCGCTACGATGACGTGTATGTCCACATGCAGATCTGGAAAAAGTCGCAGGCTTAGTACAATCCACTAAAGTAGACTTTTGGTGCTCACGTGACTCAGTCATGCTTTTCTCTGCCTTCACACTGCACGTGTCATGATGGGGACTGGATAGGTCCTGTGATAGGTATTGGAGACTAAGCGGTGACACTGACAGGGAGACGCTTGAGCAGAGACCTGAAGGGAAGGAGGGAGACCAGCACGTGGGTCTCACAGGACAGGGATTCAAGGCGGAGAGAAGAGGAAACGTCAAGCCCTGGGGCAGGAGCATCTTGGCGCACTCGTGGAGCAGGAAGGAGGCCTGCGAGGCTGGGGCAGAGCGCGTGAGGGCCCAGCTGTGCAGTTCGACCGGGGAGGTAAGCGGGGGTCAGATCCCGTAGGGCTCCTGGGGCATGGGTGTGTTTGACTTGCACTCTGATGAGTGGAAAGCTGCTGGGGGCGTGAGCTGAGGACGGACCTGACTGGATCCTCTGGAGCTGGGTGGAGAACCGACTGCACGGCTGAGGGCAGGAGAAGGAGCTTGGTTAGGAGCAGCCACGCTCATGTTGTCAAAAGGTGAAGGCGACTCTGAACAGGTAGGGTAGCGGGAGGCAAGGAATGGCCGGATGAGGGCATTACTCTGATGCTGGGAATGAAGGCTTTGCCGATGGGGTGGAGGTGAAGAGGAGAGAGGGGAGAGGTCAAGAAAGACCACAAAGCTGGGGCCTCAACCCCCGTCGGGGGGGAGTTGCCCACGTGGAAAAGAGGGAGAGCGGGTTCAGGGGAGAATTGGAGTATGGTGTGGGCTCGTTCGATGTCCACATGGGGACGTCACGGAGGCAGCTGGGTGGGTGTGAGTCCGGACTGGATGGCAAGGTGTGGAAAGGATAAATAAACGTGGAAGTCACGACAGCACAGATGTCATTGAAGTCCGGAGACTGGCTGAGGTCAGCAAGGGCTCAAAAGCGGTCCAGGATCTACGTCCTGGGTCAACACTGATGCTGAGAGGTTTGGGAGAAACACAGACGTCAGCGATGGAGACAGAGAAGGAAAGGCTACTGAGGTCAGAGAAACACGCCAGCCGACGACAAGACAATCCTCGAAAGAGCAGAATGGACCGAACCGGCAACGAAGTGATGGAAGCATTTCAAGGAGAAGGGACCGACTGTGTCGAATGCAGCCAAGAGAGTCAAGGGTGAGTGATGGACTTTTCCTACAAAGGCACTGTGATAGTTACACAACTCTGCACTTGTACAGAGAAAAATCAGTGAATTGGCGTATTTCGGTGTGTGAATTGATGACACTAAATTGTGCCTCAAGAAAACGGTTTCAAAATAAAAGGGCATTTAGCGTGTATCTACCCAGCATTTCTGCTCCCGGGTATTCTTCCCCCAAGGTAAATGAAACTACGTGCTTATAAGGCAGACGTATACGTGAATTTTCACAGCATCTCTGTTCATAACATACCACGCTTGAACTAACGCAGAAGTACATTATTATGTGAAGGGCTGGACATTTTGGGATATATTCACATGAGGTCAAAATACTCAGCCTTCAAAGGAGGGCGTACTGCTTATTCAAAGAAAAATATATAGATCTCAAAAAACATTGCTTTGAGCAAAACAGACAGACATCGAACCGTAGGCCGTGATTTACTTCCTTTTCATGAAGTTCTGCCACGACCCAACTGAAGGATGTCAACAGAAATGAAAACAGAGGCTGCGCATGTCGAGGGTGGTTGGGTCTCAATTGAAACGTTGCAGAGGGCTGTTTTCTGTAGTCATGGGAATGATTCATATAGGGGAGGGGGTTTGGACACTCTAGGGGTTCGTGAAGTGTCGAAGATTTGTCAAGTCATGCAGCTAACGTTGACACGTTTCACTCTATTTTCATTTGATTTGACTAAAAAGCGAAAAGAAAGAGGGAAATCAGAAGGAACACTGAACCGTCATGGAGCTACGCATAGTTTATTTCCAGATCTCCCCCCAGCCCCACCATGTAAGTGACCTTTCCAGACTGTCAGTTGCCGGTCGGGTTCCAGGCGGAATGTCGGGAGCCGACATTTGTTGTGGCTGGTGTTGCCACGGTGAGTGGGCAGAGCCCTGTGGTGGGTCAGTGCCATGGAGGGGCTGCCGTCCTCTGTGGAGCTGGGCTTTGGGCCGATCCTCGGCAAGCTGGGCGAGGTGGTGGTGGCGCTGCTGCCCGATGGCCTGAGTCCACGCCTCACTTGCCACAGCCTCCAGTGGGAGACAGTGATGCGCCCACCTGTCGTCGGTTTACTGGTGGGTCTCTTATTTCTCTTCAGACTTGTTCAGTCTGTTAGAAGTCGACGTTACGTGAGACGTGAAAAGCGGCTGGCAGAAGCAGTGGCTGCAGCGATTGAGGAGAAATGCCAGCTCATTGACAAGCTCAGCGCTGCTCAAGAGGAGTATATGGGGATCGACTCGTCTTCAGAGAACGCCAGGCTAGAGAGAGAGTCGCTAAATATACCCGGCCTCACAGACGCTTCCCGAAAGGTGACGAGGACCAACTCAGTGCTGATGGAGGAATTAACTGGCCTGGTTCGAGAACTGAAGGCAGAGAGAGCCAAACGGTCGAAAGAAGAAGGAGAGATGGCCGAGATGCTAAAAGCGCTCGCGTCCATAGAAGCGGTCGTGAGATCCAGCACGTCACGAGGAGCTTTGCCAAAGCTGCCCGGAGGCCGAGAGCCAAGCCCTGCTGGTCCCTTCCCCGGCGGTGGGCCTGGGTCTTAAAGCGGGGCTGTTCTCTCCCCCTCCACGCAGGCCTCCCAAGCCGCCTGGCTGCCTCCAGCCAGCTGGACCTCCATCGGAGCGTTCCTGAGGCCAGTGGATGCAGGGGAGCCCCTTCGCTGGGCTGGAGATCCTCTACCTTCGCCTGCTGGACACCGCAGACGGCTCCTTCGCGGTCAGTTCCTCCAAATCGACAGACTTTTGGAATTCCTAGAGCACACCAAGAAAAGTGGGACTTTGTTTCACTTCACGGACTGTTTGGATTATCCCTCGTTAGTAGTGAAGAAGAGCCTGATCTTTTCCTTAAATTGAACCTTCATCAAACTACCTTTCTCTAGACGATATTGTGTAAATATTATGTATATATTAAACTTCAGTGAATTATTAACGGTGTCTGTCTCAGTGTTGCATTGAAAGTTGTAAATGTGCGCCATGTAGCAGTCAAGACTTTTAGCAATCGACAGCAGTCTTGTTTCAGAGTAGTATTCCCAACAGTCGCGACTCACAAGTCGAAGGAGCTTTCTTGGACTAAGTGTGTAGTGGTTAGAAAAAGAAAAAGCTGATCGATCTCTTTGGGGATCAAGTTAGATTGCCTGGTTAGAGAGAGGTTTGCCTTCTTTTGTGACTTGATTCTAATGTGGCAACGGCTAAACAATTTTCAAGAAACAAATGATAAACTACGTGGAGGTTTGTCCTTGCACTACACGAAGGCCGAGGGAGAGTTTACTGATGAAGAGGAAATCACCTTTGACATCTGGGGGGAACCTCCTCGTTGCTGCCCTCGGCCCCCTCTACTCACCAGCTAACGCTCCACACTGGAAAGCTGAGGGAAGTCTCAGGGGTTTCTCTCCCATGTGACGAAGTGAGGGTCTCGATCATTCCTAGTTTCACTCACAGATAATGTCCCCCAGTTAGGCAACGAGCACCAGCTGCGGATGACTCTAGTGGCAGGAAAGCAGCAAGTGGCAGTTGGAGCAAATAGGAGGGGTCACATGAGACAAATGGCAGAGACAGCATCAGCAGCACAGAAAGGATTTCTCCTCTTAAGTCGAGAGAAAGCAACAAACCAAAAACCTGTGCTTGCCTTGGCAACAGAGCAATGAAGACTAGAATGCGAGAGCCTGCCCTTGTGTTGCTGACATTTTAGGAAGGACAGGCAGGTGCTAAAGAATCAAACTGAGTAGAAGACATGGCATATTAGGTGATAACGAATGTTCTGGAGAAGAATAAACAAGGCCAGGGTAAGGGGTGATGGGTGTGGGAATGGGGGGCACACTTGCCTAGACACACACTCTCGGTGGGAGTGGTCACCTGAGCACTGAGGAGCCCTGGAGGAGAGCTCTGTAGGCAGGGGGGGCAGAACGGGCCATGGCTCTGAAGGCGGCATGAGCACGGTGAGTGTGAGAAGCGACCAGGAGCCAGAGTGGCCCGAGTGCAGTGAGTGAAGCCAGAGAGAAGGGGGTCAAGGCCATCAGGGGTCAGAAGGTGGAGGGAGTCGAATCCACCGTAAAGAGTTTGGTTTCCCTTTCAGAGGACAGAAGCTGCCATGGGGAAGAGGAGAACAGAGGGAAACCTGTGGGAGAGCATGGCAGGGACTCGAGGCTGAGGATGGTGAAGGCTGCCCCCGGGCAGCGGTGGAGGTGGAGACGGAGAGATGGGGTGGGATCCGGGACCTGTCCTGCAGGCAGAGACCGTGAGACGTGCTGATGCCTGTGGGTGTGAGAAAAGAGAGGAGTCGGCATGGGGACGGGAGCCCCAGGTGAGGGGTGGTGTCCTTCAGCGAGATGGGGGGAATGGCAGAGGAGTGCCTTTGGACGGGAAATCAGAGTGGGCCTCTGTGAGAGTTAGGTTTCAGGGCCCCTCAGCCAGCAGAGTAGAAATACCGAATGTTCGGAGGAGACAGGTGTCTGCGCTCAGAGGAGCGTTCACGGCTGCAGATAGAAGTACGCAGGGGCATCGGGGAGGGAAGTTCCCGTAGCAGAGACGATGTCCAAGGGCCGAGAAGATGCCACAGGGTAGACTCCATGGGCCTGTTTGCGGCGAGAGCCCATCTTACAGATGCAGAAGCTGAGGCCCAGAGAAGTGAAGTGAATATTTACCTCTTCCTTTCTCTGGAGTGGAAGGGTCAGTAATCAGCCCAGGCCTGCCTCTGGTGTCCTGGGCTTGGAGGCCTCACAGATGAAAACAGTAGAGAACAGAAGCCAGGTGTCCCATGGGAGCCAGGTGACCAGGGGAGCACAGGAAGCCTCAAGCAGCTGTCTTGAAGGTCCACTGAGCCTGAATCCATTTGTGGGGTTGGGGGTGGTGGGGGCGGGTCGAGGGGGCTGGGAGGCCCTAAAAGATGGTGTGTGTAGCTGGCGTGGGTTTTATGGTGGCATTTCTAGGGGACAGAGATGAAGCTGGCCTCTCTTCTTTCCTCTTGATACTTCTCCTGTCCCCATTTCTTTCTTTGTTTTTGGCAGGGAGGGCCCGGGGGTGATGCCAGTTCTCAGGTTTTAGGGCAGCTCCTCGCTCTGGAAGCGGGGTTGCCTTTTAGAGCCAGGAGGAAGGGCCGAGAGGCCCAGACGTCGCTCCGGGCTCGAGGGCCTCACACGTTGCCATTTGTGGATGCGTCGTGAGGCTCCTCCTCAGAACCAGGGCTGCTCAAGGAAGAGCTCACTTCCTAACACGCGGAAGAATACTTGCCACAGTGGCTTGAAATGGGCCTCTCGAGGTGACATTTCGGTGACTTTTTCCCCTTCCTGAAGACGCATAGAATTTTTACATTCCAAACGGGTATAGAACTGTACCTGGTGAAGAAAACAGATCTTTGAAGGCGCTAACCTCGAAAGCTCCCTAGGTGTCAGTGACCGAGGGAGGAGGGGGTTCTTCTCACCTCCGTCTTGCCTTTGAGAGAGGAGCGGCGTGTTTCCACTTTTGTGAACTTCCGGGAACCCCGCTGCCACCCCGATCCCTGGTTTGGCTGGGAAGGTGGGAGGTGGCGAGGCAAACATCCCGTCACCAGCGAATCCCGTCGAAGGCCGCGCTTGGAAAATGAGTCTGCAAAGAAACAGTTCACGCCACGCGTGGAGCCCTTGACCATGGTGTGGCGAACGTGCTCAGAGCCCAGAGGTGGGCAGGGGTGGACGGGGACGAGCGACTCCTTCTCCACTTGGGCCCTCCTGACCACCTGCAGCTCTAGGGGAACCCCCCCAAAGGGCCCCCGCTCAGTGCGGCTCCTGTGCCATGCCACGGTGCACCCCACTTCCGTGGGCACCTCTTATTAAATGTGTGCCCAGATGGTCCCTGAGGATGGGGCCCCGCCTGTTGTCCCCACCTAGAAGTCCAGCCCCGGGAGGCAGGCTGCGGTCCTGCGCTGGACTGAATGTCCACTGTCTGGAACGGGGACTGCGGCTTTGGCGGCTCACAGGTCAGATTTACAGGAGGAAGGGAAGGGCCTGGCTGCCCGCAGTGCCAGCTCCTGGTGCTCTGTCACCCCACACTCACACAGCAGTGCCCTCCCCTCCTCCGTGCCGTGCTTCCTGCTGTCGCCTCCCTCAGGCTGCAGGGGCCTCTCTTCCCACCTGCCTCCAACCTTCAAGTCCTCCCTGTCCTTCAAGGCCTCGTCCAGATGCCACTCCCTCTGGACAAGCCGCCCCCTGCCGCCCCCCCCCCGCCCCCCCGCCACCGCCACCGCCACCCCGCCCTCCCCGCCTCCTAATTACCCCATCACGTGCCCCCTCCTCACTGACTGTTTCCAGGAGGCCCACCACCACCACACACACCCTTTATCGAGTAGTGTAGCTTTAGAGGCAGTCCCGAAGATGGTAGTACCGTACCTTCCTCTCACTATGTTCTGCTTCAATACTGGGGAGGCGTGTTGAGTCTGCCGCTGGGATCTTCACTAGGATTGTCTTGACTCTGTAGATCCTGTTGGGAAGAGCTGACATCTGCTGAACAATACCGAGTCAACCTATGAAGAAACATGGAGGAAGTCTGCATTGCTGTTGGTCTTCTGTGATTTCTTCTGTCAGCGTGTTGTAGACCTCCTCACATCGATCTTGTGCGTAAGTGTTTAGATTTACACCTGTGTGTGTCATTTTTGATGCTGATATCAATGATGTGTTTGTAACTTTAAATTCGAGGTGTTCACCGTTTGTATAGAAGAGAGTTGAGAATCATTTTCAAGCCCATTCATTAGCACGGTGATTAAGTCTTCCACAACCTGTGATGAGGCTCTGTTCTGCCTCGGGCTGTCTCTTCAGGCCTGGGATCCCTGGTCAGGAAGGTAGAGCCAGATCCAGTCCCCTGGGTGTTCACGGCACTCTTGATCCTACCGTCCCCCGGGGAGTGGAGGGTTTTGTGGGCTGTAAGCAGCGAAGAACCGCCACCGCCCCACTCTCCCCAGTTTGTTGCTGCGTCCCCGCTGTCCCCATCCGCGAGAACGCTTGGTGCCGCTGTTCGCAAACCAGTCGGCTAAACGACTTTTCACATCTGATCCCGTGATCGTCTGTTTTCTTTGCACTCCAGACGAAACCTAAAATCTGCAGATTTAGTTTCACATACACAATACTGCTACCACCTTGTATGGGCAGAACTTTCCGTGGACTCTACCCCCCCTTCTGCTCTGGGGAGACTTTGGCCAGGAGGGCCAATGGCCCTGGGAGGCCACCGTCAAGCTGTTCCCTTCTGTGAAGGAATTTCCGACCTGGCGACATGATGCAGGGAGCTCAGCCTCCAGGCGTCCTCTATGGGGAATGTGGATCTGAGAATTTCTGCCTGTTCTTCCAAGGGGATACGCAGGGAAGGGGAATTCATGCGACCCACGGTGGACATGTCCTGTGGTTTGCCTCCGACGACAAAGGGAGAGGCAAGCCCTGGCTGAGCTCCCTTCCTGTGACAGCCAGGGAGAGCCAACGCTACGGAGAGATGCCACAGCCTCGGAACAAATGCATGGCTGGGAGTGTACAGCCGAGTCAAGGGAAGGAGCACAGGCCTGTGAGACCAGAGCCAGCCTTGGGTCCTGCTCCAAATCCCAGAGAGGTGATCTGCAGTGTCCTGGAAAGGGAGGAGCTGGCTCGATCTCGGTGGTTCTTCTTTTATGATCGGAGTTTCGTGGGTGCAGGGGAATGTGCTGGAGTGGACCCCACATCCCCGGCTCTGCCTTGAGCATGAGGAAGAGCCATGGGGCTCTTATCCCCCAGTTCTGTGCCGGGGAAAGAAAGAGGCTTCCAGAAAATTCCCAAGGACTGAACTTGACTGTGAGCTCCCCGTGAGGCTGGGCCTGGAGGGAGCAGAAGCAGATACTGATAAGCCTTCCAGAACCGTGACTTCCCGCACAGGTCACACGCACATCCGTGGACACACACCATTCCTCACAACCACAGGGCAGACGCACGAGGTCAGGCGATTACCCTTCTCATGGGCTCCCCTCCCACAGCATCCGTTACGAGAAGTTGCATGACTGGGAGATACATTTAAGTACTCGTATATATCTTTAGCTGCTCTTCTGCTCTTTACTGTTACGTCTTCTCAAGCCGAGGAATATTTCCCGAGACGACCTTGAAGAAATTAATTGGGAATCTGAAGACTAAGGAGGGACTGCGCTACGATGACGTGTATGTCCACATGCAGATCTGGAAAAAGTCGCAGGCTTAGTACAATCCACTAAAGTAGACTTTTGGTGCTCACGTGACTCAGTCATGCTTTTCTCTGCCTTCACACTGCACGTGTCATGATGGGGACTGGATAGGTCCTGTGATAGGTATTGGAGACTAAGCGGTGACACTGACAGGGAGACGCTTGAGCAGAGACCTGAAGGGAAGGAGGGAGACCAGCACGTGGGTCTCACAGGACAGGGATTCAAGGCGGAGAGAAGAGGAAACGTCAAGCCCTGGGGCAGGAGCATCTTGGCGCACTCGTGGAGCAGGAAGGAGGCCTGCGAGGCTGGGGCAGAGCGCGTGAGGGCCCAGCTGTGCAGTTCGACCGGGGAGGTAAGCGGGGGTCAGATCCCGTAGGGCTCCTGGGGCATGGGTGTGTTTGACTTGCACTCTGATGAGTGGAAAGCTGCTGGGGGCGTGAGCTGAGGACGGACCTGACTGGATCCTCTGGAGCTGGGTGGAGAACCGACTGCACGGCTGAGGGCAGGAGAAGGAGCTTGGTTAGGAGCAGCCACGCTCATGTTGTCAAAAGGTGAAGGCGACTCTGAACAGGTAGGGTAGCGGGAGGCAAGGAATGGCCGGATGAGGGCATTACTCTGATGCTGGGAATGAAGGCTTTGCCGATGGGGTGGAGGTGAAGAGGAGAGAGGGGAGAGGTCAAGAAAGACCACAAAGCTGGGGCCTGAACCCCCGTCGGGGTGGAGTTGCCCACGTGGAAAAGAGGGAGAGCGGGTTCAGGGGAGAATTGGAGTATGGTGTGGGCTCGTTCGATGTCCACATGGGGACGTCACGGAGGCAGCTGGGTGGGTGTGAGTCCGGACTGGATGGCAAGGTGTGGAAAGGATAAATAAACGTGGAAGTCACGACAGCACAGATGTCATTGAAGTCCGGAGACTGGCTGAGGTCAGCAAGGGCTCAAAAGCGGTCCAGGATCTACGTCCTGGGTCAACACTGATGCTGAGAGGTTTGGGAGAAACACAGACGTCAGCGATGGAGACAGAGAAGGAAAGGCTACTGAGGTCAGAGAAACACGCCAGCCGACGACAAGACAATCCTCGAAAGAGCAGAATGGACCGAACCGGCAACGAAGTGATGGAAGCATTTCAAGGAGAAGGGACCGACTGTGTCGAATGCAGCCAAGAGAGTCAAGGGTGAGTGATGGACTTTTCCTACAAAGGCACTGTGATAGTTACACAACTCTGCACTTGTACAGAGAAAAATCAGTGAATTGGCGTATTTCGGTGTGTGAATTGATGACACTAAATTGTGCCTCAAGAAAACGGTTTCAAAATAAAAGGGCATTTAGCGTGTATCTACCCAGCATTTCTGCTCCCGGGTATTCTTCCCCCAAGGTAAATGAAACTACGTGCTTATAAGGCAGACGTATACGTGAATTTTCACAGCATCTCTGTTCATAACATACCACGCTTGAACTAACGCAGAAGTACATTATTATGTGAAGGGCTGGACATTTTGGGATATATTCACATGAGGTCAAAATACTCAGCCTTCAAAGGAGGGCGTACTGCTTATTCAAAGAAAAATATATAGATCTCAAAAAACATTGCTTTGAGCAAAACAGACAGACATCGAACCGTAGGCCGTGATTTACTTCCTTTTCATGAAGTTCTGCCACGACCCAACTGAAGGATGTCAACAGAAATGAAAACAGAGGCTGCGCATGTCGAGGGTGGTTGGGTCTCAATTGAAACGTTGCAGAGGGCTGTTTTCTGTAGTCATGGGAATGATTCATATAGGGGAGGGGGTTTGGACACTCTAGGGGTTCGTGAAGTGTCGAAGATTTGTCAAGTCATGCAGCTAACGTTGACACGTTTCACTCTATTTTCATTTGATTTGACTAAAAAGCGAAAAGAAAGAGGGAAATCAGAAGGAACACTGAACCGTCATGGAGCTACGCATAGTTTATTTCCAGATCTCCCCCCAGCCCCACCATGTAAGTGACCTTTCCAGACTGTCAGTTGCCGGTCGGGTTCCAGGCGGAATGTCGGGAGCCGACATTTGTTGTGGCTGGTGTTGCCACGGTGAGTGGGCAGAGCCCTGTGGTGGGTCAGTGCCATGGAGGGGCTGCCGTCCTCTGTGGAGCTGGGCTTTGGGCCGATCCTCGGCAAGCTGGGCGAGGTGGTGGTGGCGCTGCTGCCCGATGGCCTGAGTCCACGCCTCACTTGCCACAGCCTCCAGTGGGAGACAGTGATGCGCCCACCTGTCGTCGGTTTACTGGTGGGTCTCTTATTTCTCTTCAGACTTGTTCAGTCTGTTAGAAGTCGACGTTACGTGAGACGTGAAAAGCGGCTGGCAGAAGCAGTGGCTGCAGCGATTGAGGAGAAATGCCAGCTCATTGACAAGCTCAGCGCTGCTCAAGAGGAGTATATGGGGATCGACTCGTCTTCAGAGAACGCCAGGCTAGAGAGAGAGTCGCTAAATATACCCGGCCTCACAGACGCTTCCCGAAAGGTGACGAGGACCAACTCAGTGCTGATGGAGGAATTAACTGGCCTGGTTCGAGAACTGAAGGCAGAGAGAGCCAAACGGTCGAAAGAAGAAGGAGAGATGGCCGAGATGCTAAAAGCGCTCGCGTCCATAGAAGCGGTCGTGAGATCCAGCACGTCACGAGGAGCTTTGCCAAAGCTGCCCGGAGGCCGAGAGCCAAGCCCTGCTGGTCCCTTCCCCGGCGGTGGGCCTGGGTCTTAAAGCGGGGCTGTTCTCTCCCCCTCCACGCAGGCCTCCCAAGCCGCCTGGCTGCCTCCAGCCAGCTGGACCTCCATCGGAGCGTTCCTGAGGCCAGTGGATGCAGGGGAGCCCCTTCGCTGGGCTGGAGATCCTCTACCTTCGCCTGCTGGACACCGCAGACGGCTCCTTCGCGGTCAGTTCCTCCAAATCGACAGACTTTTGGAATTCCTAGAGCACACCAAGAAAAGTGGGACTTTGTTTCACTTCACGGACTGTTTGGATTATCCCTCGTTAGTAGTGAAGAAGAGCCTGATCTTTTCCTTAAATTGAACCTTCATCAAACTACCTTTCTCTAGACGATATTGTGTAAATATTATGTATATATTAAACTTCAGTGAATTATTAACGGTGTCTGTCTCAGTGTTGCATTGAAAGTTGTAAATGTGCGCCATGTAGCAGTCAAGACTTTTAGCAATCGACAGCAGTCTTGTTTCAGAGTAGTATTCCCAACAGTCGCGACTCACAAGTCGAAGGAGCTTTCTTGGACTAAGTGTGTAGTGGTTAGAAAAAGAAAAAGCTGATCGATCTCTTTGGGGATCAAGTTAGATTGCCTGGTTAGAGAGAGGTTTGCCTTCTTTTGTGACTTGATTCTAATGTGGCAACGGCTAAACAATTTTCAAGAAACAAATGATAAACTACGTGGAGGTTTGTCCTTGCACTACACGAAGGCCGAGGGAGAGTTTACTGATGAAGAGGAAATCACCTTTGACATCTGGGGGGAACCTCCTCGTTGCTGCCCTCGGCCCCCTCTACTCACCAGCTAACGCTCCACACTGGAAAGCTGAGGGAAGTCTCAGGGGTTTCTCTCCCATGTGACGAAGTGAGGGTCTCGATCATTCCTAGTTTCACTCACAGATAATGTCCCCCAGTTAGGCAACGAGCACCAGCTGCGGATGACTCTAGTGGCAGGAAAGCAGCAAGTGGCAGTTGGAGCAAATAGGAGGGGTCACATGAGACAAATGGCAGAGACAGCATCAGCAGCACAGAAAGGATTTCTCCTCTTAAGTCGAGAGAAAGCAACAAACCAAAAACCTGTGCTTGCCTTGGCAACAGAGCAATGAAGACTAGAATGCGAGAGCCTGCCCTTGTGTTGCTGACATTTTAGGAAGGACAGGCAGGTGCTAAAGAATCAAACTGAGTAGAAGACATGGCATATTAGGTGATAACGAATGTTCTGGAGAAGAATAAACAAGGCAGGGTAAGGGGTGATGGGTGTGGGAATGGGGGGCACACTTGCCTAGACACACACTCTCGGTGGGAGTGGTCACCTGAGCACTGAGGAGCCCTGGAGGAGAGCTCTGTAGGCAGGGGGGGCAGAACGGGCCATGGCTCTGAAGGCGGCATGAGCACGGTGAGTGTGAGAAGCGACCAGGAGCCAGAGTGGCCCGAGTGCAGTGAGTGAAGCCAGAGAGAAGGGGGTCAAGGCCATCAGGGGTCAGAAGGTGGAGGGAGTCGAATCCACCGTAAAGAGTTTGGTTTCCCTTTCAGAGGACAGAAGCTGCCATGGGGAAGAGGAGAACAGAGGGAAACCTGTGGGAGAGCATGGCAGGGACTCGAGGCTGAGGATGGTGAAGGCTGCCCCCGGGCAGCGGTGGAGGTGGAGACGGAGAGATGGGGTGGGATCCGGGACCTGTCCTGCAGGCAGAGACCGTGAGACGTGCTGATGCCTGTGGGTGTGAGAAAAGAGAGGAGTCGGCATGGGGACGGGAGCCCCAGGTGAGGGGTGGTGTCCTTCAGCGAGATGGGGGGAATGGCAGAGGAGTGCCTTTGGACGGGAAATCAGAGTGGGCCTCTGTGAGAGTTAGGTTTCAGGGCCCCTCAGCCAGCAGAGTAGAAATACCGAATGTTCGGAGGAGACAGGTGTCTGCGCTCAGAGGAGCGTTCACGGCTGCAGATAGAAGTACGCAGGGGCATCGGGGAGGGAAGTTCCCGTAGCAGAGACGATGTCCAAGGGCCGAGAAGATGCCACAGGGTAGACTCCATGGGCCTGTTTGCGGCGAGAGCCCATCTTACAGATGCAGAAGCTGAGGCCCAGAGAAGTGAAGTGAATATTTACCTCTTCCTTTCTCTGGAGTGGAAGGGTCAGTAATCAGCCCAGGCCTGCCTCTGGTGTCCTGGGCTTGGAGGCCTCACAGATGAAAACAGTAGAGAACAGAAGCCAGGTGTCCCATGGGAGCCAGGTGACCAGGGGAGCACAGGAAGCCTCAAGCAGCTGTCTTGAAGGTCCACTGAGCCTGAATCCATTTGTGGGGTTGGGGGTGGTGGGGGCGGGTCGAGGGGGCTGGGAGGCCCTAAAAGATGGTGTGTGTAGCTGGCGTGGGTTTTATGGTGGCATTTCTAGGGGACAGAGATGAAGCTGGCCTCTCTTCTTTCCTCTTGATACTTCTCCTGTCCCCATTTCTTTCTTTGTTTTTGGCAGGGAGGGCCCGGGGGTGATGCCAGTTCTCAGGTTTTAGGGCAGCTCCTCGCTCTGGAAGCGGGGTTGCCTTTTAGAGCCAGGAGGAAGGGCCGAGAGGCCCAGACGTCGCTCCGGGCTCGAGGGCCTCACACGTTGCCATTTGTGGATGCGTCGTGAGGCTCCTCCTCAGAACCAGGGCTGCTCAAGGAAGAGCTCACTTCCTAACACGCGGAAGAATACTTGCCACAGTGGCTTGAAATGGGCCTCTCGAGGTGACATTTCGGTGACTTTTTCCCCTTCCTGAAGACGCATAGAATTTTTACATTCCAAACGGGTATAGAACTGTACCTGGTGAAGAAAACAGATCTTTGAAGGCGCTAACCTCGAAAGCTCCCTAGGTGTCAGTGACCGAGGGAGGAGGGGGTTCTTCTCACCTCCGTCTTGCCTTTGAGAGAGGAGCGGCGTGTTTCCACTTTTGTGAACTTCCGGGAACCCCGCTGCCACCCCGATCCCTGGTTTGGCTGGGAAGGTGGGAGGTGGCGAGGCAAACATCCCGTCACCAGCGAATCCCGTCGAAGGCCGCGCTTGGAAAATGAGTCTGCAAAGAAACAGTTCACGCCACGCGTGGAGCCCTTGACCATGGTGTGGCGAACGTGCTCAGAGCCCAGAGGTGGGCAGGGGTGGACGGGGACGAGCGACTCCTTCTCCACTTGGGCCCTCCTGACCACCTGCAGCTCTAGGGGAACCCCCCCAAAGGGCCCCCGCTCAGTGCGGCTCCTGTGCCATGCCACGGTGCACCCCACTTCCGTGGGCACCTCTTATTAAATGTGTGCCCAGATGGTCCCTGAGGATGGGGCCCCGCCTGTTGTCCCCACCTAGAAGTCCAGCCCCGGGAGGCAGGCTGCGGTCCTGCGCTGGACTGAATGTCCACTGTCTGGAACGGGGACTGCGGCTTTGGCGGCTCACAGGTCAGATTTACAGGAGGAAGGGAAGGGCCTGGCTGCCCGCAGTGCCAGCTCCTGGTGCTCTGTCACCCCACACTCACACAGCAGTGCCCTCCCCTCCTCCGTGCCGTGCTTCCTGCTGTCGCCTCCCTCAGGCTGCAGGGGCCTCTCTTCCCACCTGCCTCCAACCTTCAAGTCCTCCCTGTCCTTCAAGGCCTCGTCCAGATGCCACTCCCTCTGGACAAGCCGCCCCCTGCCGCCCCCCCCCCGCCCCCCCCGCCACCGCCACCGCCACCCCCGCCCTCCCCGCCTCCTAATTACCCCATCACGTGCCCCCTCCTCACTGACTGTTTCCAGGAGGCCCACCACCACCACACACACCCTTTATCGAGTAGTGTAGCTTTAGAGGCAGTCCCGAAGATGGTAGTACCGTACCTTCCTCTCACTATGTTCTGCTTCAATACTGGGGAGGCGTGTTGAGTCTGCCGCTGGGATCTTCACTAGGATTGTCTTGACTCTGTAGATCCTGTTGGGAAGAGCTGACATCTGCTGAACAATACCGAGTCAACCTATGAAGAAACATGGAGGAAGTCTGCATTGCTGTTGGTCTTCTGTGATTTCTTCTGTCAGCGTGTTGTAGACCTCCTCACATCGATCTTGTGCGTAAGTGTTTAGATTTACACCTGTGTGTGTCATTTTTGATGCTGATATCAATGATGTGTTTGTAACTTTAAATTCGAGGTGTTCACCGTTTGTATAGAAGAGAGTTGAGAATCATTTTCAAGCCCATTCATTAGCACGGTGATTAAGTCTTCCACAACCTGTGATGAGGCTCTGTTCTGCCTCGGGCTGTCTCTTCAGGCCTGGGATCCCTGGTCAGGAAGGTAGAGCCAGATCCAGTCCCCTGGGTGTTCACGGCACTCTTGATCCTACCGTCCCCCGGGGAGTGGAGGGTTTTGTGGGCTGTAAGCAGCGAAGAACCGCCACCGCCCCACTCTCCCCAGTTTGTTGCTGCGTCCCCGCTGTCCCCATCCGCGAGAACGCTTGGTGCCGCTGTTCGCAAACCAGTCGGCTAAACGACTTTTCACATCTGATCCCGTGATCGTCTGTTTTCTTTGCACTCCAGACGAAACCTAAAATCTGCAGATTTAGTTTCACATACACAATACTGCTACCACCTTGTATGGGCAGAACTTTCCGTGGACTCTACCCCCCCTTCTGCTCTGGGGAGACTTTGGCCAGGAGGGCCAATGGCCCTGGGAGGCCACCGTCAAGCTGTTCCCTTCTGTGAAGGAATTTCCGACCCGGCGACATGATGCAGGGAGCTCAGCCTCCAGGCGTCCTCTATGGGGAATGTGGATCTGAGAATTTCTGCCTGTTCTTCCAAGGGGATACGCAGGGAAGGGGAATTCATGCGGCCCACGGTGGACATGTCCTGTGGTTTGCCTCCGACGACAAAGGGAGAGGCAAGCCCTGGCTGAGCTCCCTTCCTGTGACAGCCAGGGAGAGCCAACGCTACGGAGAGATGCCACAGCCTCGGAACAAATGCATGGCTGGGAGTGTACAGCCGAGTCAAGGGAAGGAGCACAGGCCTGTGAGACCAGAGCCAGCCTTGGGTCCTGCTCCAAATCCCAGAGAGGTGATCTGCAGTGTCCTGGAAAGGGAGGAGCTGGCTCGATCTCGGTGGTTCTTCTTTTATGATCGGAGTTTCGTGGGTGCAGGGGAATGTGCTGGAGTGGACCCCACATCCCCGGCTCTGCCTTGAGCATGAGGAAGAGCCATGGGGCTCTTATCCCCCAGTTCTGTGCCGGGGAAAGAAAGAGGCTTCCAGAAAATTCCCACGGACTGAACTTGACTGTGAGCTCCCCGTGAGGCTGGGCCTGGAGGGAGCAGAAGCAGATACTGATAAGCCTTCCAGAACCGTGACTTCCCGCACAGGTCACACGCACATCCGTGGACACACACCATTCCTCACAACCACAGGGCAGACGCACGAGGTCAGGCGATTACCCTTCTCATGGGCTCCCCTCCCACAGCATCCGTTACGAGAGGTTGCATGACTGGGAGATACATTTAAGTACTCGTATATATCTTCAGCTGCTCTTCTGCTCTTTACTGTTACGTCTTCTCAAGCCGAGGAATATTTCCCGAGACGACCTTGAAGAAATTAATTGGAAATCTGAAGACTAAGGAGGGACTGCACTACGATGACGTGTATGTCCACATGCAGATCTGGAAAAAGTCGCAGGCTTAGTACAATCCACTAAAGTAGACTTTTGGTGCTCACGTAACTCAGTCATGCTTTTCTCTGCCTTCACACTGCACGTGTCATGATAGGGACTGGATAGGTCCTGTGATAGGTATTGGAGACTAAGCGGTGACACTGACAGGGAGACGCTTGAGCAGAGACCTGAAGGGAAGGAGGGAGACCAGCACGTGGGTCTCACAGGACAGGGATTCAAGGCAGAGAGAGGAGGAAACGTCAAGCCCTGGGGCAGGAGCATCTTGGCGCACTCGTGGAGCAGGAAGGAGGCCTGCGAGGCTGGGGCAGAGCGCGTGAGGGCCCAGCTGTGCAGTTCGACCGGGGAGGTAAGCGGGGGTCAGATCCCGTAGGGCTCCTGGGGCATGGGTGTGTTTGACTTGCACTCTGATGAGTGGAAAGCTGCTGGGGGCGTGAGCTGAGGACGGACCTGACTGGATCCTCTGGAGCTGGGTGGAGAACCGACTGCACGGCTGAGGGCAGGAGAAGGAGCTTGGTTAGGAGCAGCCACGCTCATGTTGTCAAAAGGTGAAGGCGACTCTGAACAGGTAGGGTAGCGGGAGGCAAGGAATGGCCGGATGAGGGCATTACTCTGATGCTGGGAATGAAGGCTTTGCCGATGGGGTGGAGGTGAAGAGGAGAGAGGGGAGAGGTCAAGAAAGACCACAAAGCTGGGGCCTGAACCCCCGTCGGGGTGGAGTTGCCCACGTGGAAAAGAGGGAGAGCGGGTTCAGGGGAGAATTGGAGTATGGTGTGGGCTCGTTCGATGTCCACATGGGGACGTCACGGAGGCAACTGGGTGGGTGTGAGTCCGGACTGGATGGCAAGGTGTGGAAAGGATAAATAAACGTGGAAGTCACGACAGCACAGATGTCATTGAAGTCCGGAGACTGGCTGAGGTCAGCAAGGGCTCAAAAGCGGTCCAGGATCTACGTCCTGGGTCAACACTGATGCTGAGAGGTTTGGGAGAAACACAGACGTCAGCGATGGAGACAGAGAAGGAAAGGCTACTGAGGTCAGAGAAACACGCCAGCCGACGACAAGACAATCCTCGAAAGAGCAGAATGGACCGAACCGGCAACGAAGTGATGGAAGCATTTCAAGGAGAAGGGACCGACTGTGTCGAATGCAGCCAAGAGAGTCAAGGGTGAGTGATGGACTTTTCCTACAACGGCACTGTGATAGTTACACAACTCTGCACTTGTACAGAGAAAAATCAGTGAATTGGCGTATTTCGGTGTGTGAATTGATGACACTAAATTGTGCCTCAAGAAAACGGTTTCAAAATAAAAGGGCATTTAGCGTGTATCTACCCAGCATTTCTGCTCCCGGGTATTCTTCCCCCAAGGTAAATGAAACTACGTGCTTATAAGGCAGACGTATACGTGAATTTTCACAGCATCTCTGTTCATAACATACCACGCTTGAACTAACGCAGAAGTACATTATTATGTGAAGGGCTGGACATTTTGGGATATATTCACATGAGGTCAAAATACTCAGCCTTCAAAGGAGGGCGTACTGCTTATTCAAAGAAAAATATATAGATCTCAAAAAACATTGCTTTGAGCAAAACAGACAGACATCGAACCGTAGGCCGTGATTTACTTCCTTTTCATGAAGTTCTGCCACGACCCAACTGAAGGATGTCAACAGAAATGAAAACAGAGGCTGCGCATGTCGAGGGTGGTTGGGTCTCAATTGAAACGTTGCAGAGGGCTGTTTTCTGTAGTCATGGGAATGATTCATATAGGGGAGGGGGTTTGGACACTCTAGGGGTTCGTGAAGTGTCGAAGATTTGTCAAGTCATGCAGCTAACGTTGACACGTTTCACTCTATTTTCATTTGATTTGACTAAAAAGCGAAAAGAAAGAGGGAAATCAGAAGGAACACTGAACCGTCATGGAGCTACGCATAGTTTATTTCCAGATCTCCCCCCAGCCCCACCATGTAAGTGACCTTTCCAGACTGTCAGTTGCCGGTCGGGTTCCAGGCGGAATGTCGGGAGCCGACATTTGTTGTGGCTGGTGTTGCCACGGTGAGTGGGCAGAGCCCTGTGGTGGGTCAGTGCCATGGAGGGGCTGCCGTCCTCTGTGGAGCTGGGCTTTGGGCCGATCCTCGGCAAGCTGGGCGAGGTGGTGGTGGCGCTGCTGCCCGATGGCCTGAGTCCACGCCTCACTTGCCACAGCCTCCAGTGGGAGACAGTGATGCGCCCACCTGTCGTCGGTTTACTGGTGGGTCTCTTATTTCTCTTCAGACTTGTTCAGTCTGTTAGAAGTCGACGTTACGTGAGACGTGAAAAGCGGCTGGCAGAAGCAGTGGCTGCAGCGATTGAGGAGAAATGCCAGCTCATTGACAAGCTCAGCGCTGCTCAAGAGGAGTATATGGGGATCGACTCGTCTTCAGAGAACGCCAGGCTAGAGAGAGAGTCGCTAAATATACCCGGCCTCACAGACGCTTCCCGAAAGGTGACGAGGACCAACTCAGTGCTGATGGAGGAATTAACTGGCCTGGTTCGAGAACTGAAGGCAGAGAGAGCCAAACGGTCGAAAGAAGAAGGAGAGATGGCCGAGATGCTAAAAGCGCTCGCGTCCATAGAAGCGGTCGTGAGATCCAGCACGTCACGAGGAGCTTTGCCAAAGCTGCCCGGAGGCCGAGAGCCAAGCCCTGCTGGTCCCTTCCCCGGCGGTGGGCCTGGGTCTTAAAGCGGGGCTGTTCTCTCCCCCTCCACGCAGGCCTCCCAAGCCGCCTGGCTGCCTCCAGCCAGCTGGACCTCCATCGGAGCGTTCCTGAGGCCAGTGGATGCAGGGGAGCCCCTTCGCTGGGCTGGAGATCCTCTACCTTCGCCTGCTGGACACCGCAGACGGCTCCTTCGCGGTCAGTTCCTCCAAATCGACAGACTTTTGGAATTCCTAGAGCACACCAAGAAAAGTGGGACTTTGTTTCACTTCACGGACTGTTTGGATTATCCCTCGTTAGTAGTGAAGAAGAGCCTGATCTTTTCCTTAAATTGAACCTTCATCAAACTACCTTTCTCTAGACGATATTGTGTAAATATTATGTATATATTAAACTTCAGTGAATTATTAACGGTGTCTGTCTCAGTGTTGCATTGAAAGTTGTAAATGTGCGCCATGTAGCAGTCAAGACTTTTAGCAATCGACAGCAGTCTTGTTTCAGAGTAGTATTCCCAACAGTCGCGACTCACAAGTCGAAGGAGCTTTCTTGGACTAAGTGTGTAGTGGTTAGAAAAAGAAAAAGCTGATCGATCTCTTTGGGGATCAAGTTAGATTGCCTGGTTAGAGAGAGGTTTGCCTTCTTTTGTGACTTGATTCTAATGTGGCAACGGCTAAACAATTTTCAAGAAACAAATGATAAACTACGTGGAGGTTTGTCCTTGCACTACACGAAGGCCGAGGGAGAGTTTACTGATGAAGAGGAAATCACCTTTGACATCTGGGGGGAACCTCCTCGTTGCTGCCCTCGGCCCCCTCTACTCACCAGCTAACGCTCCACACTGGAAAGCTGAGGGAAGTCTCAGGGGTTTCTCTCCCATGTGACGAAGTGAGGGTCTCGATCATTCCTAGTTTCACTCACAGATAATGTCCCCCAGTTAGGCAACGAGCACCAGCTGCGGATGACTCTAGTGGCAGGAAAGCAGCAAGTGGCAGTTGGAGCAAATAGGAGGGGTCACATGAGACAAATGGCAGAGACAGCATCAGCAGCACAGAAAGGATTTCTCCTCTTAAGTCGAGAGAAAGCAACAAACCAAAAACCTGTGCTTGCCTTGGCAACAGAGCAATGAAGACTAGAATGCGAGAGCCTGCCCTTGTGTTGCTGACATTTTAGGAAGGACAGGCAGGTGCTAAAGAATCAAACTGAGTAGAAGACATGGCATATTAGGTGATAACGAATGTTCTGGAGAAGAATAAACAAGGCAGGGTAAGGGGTGATGGGTGTGGGAATGGGGGGCACACTTGCCTAGACACACACTCTCGGTGGGAGTGGTCACCTGAGCACTGAGGAGCCCTGGAGGAGAGCTCTGTAGGCAGGGGGGGCAGAACGGGCCATGGCTCTGAAGGCGGCATGAGCACGGTGAGTGTGAGAAGCGACCAGGAGCCAGAGTGGCCCGAGTGCAGTGAGTGAAGCCAGAGAGAAGGGGGTCAAGGCCATCAGGGGTCAGAAGGTGGAGGGAGTCGAATCCACCGTAAAGAGTTTGGTTTCCCTTTCAGAGGACAGAAGCTGCCATGGGGAAGAGGAGAACAGAGGGAAACCTGTGGGAGAGCATGGCAGGGACTCGAGGCTGAGGATGGTGAAGGCTGCCCCCGGGCAGCGGTGGAGGTGGAGACGGAGAGATGGGGTGGGATCCGGGACCTGTCCTGCAGGCAGAGACCGTGAGACGTGCTGATGCCTGTGGGTGTGAGAAAAGAGAGGAGTCGGCATGGGGACGGGAGCCCCAGGTGAGGGGTGGTGTCCTTCAGCGAGATGGGGGGAATGGCAGAGGAGTGCCTTTGGACGGGAAATCAGAGTGGGCCTCTGTGAGAGTTAGGTTTCAGGGCCCCTCAGCCAGCAGAGTAGAAATACCGAATGTTCGGAGGAGACAGGTGTCTGCGCTCAGAGGAGCGTTCACGGCTGCAGATAGAAGTACGCAGGGGCATCGGGGAGGGAAGTTCCCGTAGCAGAGACGATGTCCAAGGGCCGAGAAGATGCCACAGGGTAGACTCCATGGGCCTGTTTGCGGCGAGAGCCCATCTTACAGATGCAGAAGCTGAGGCCCAGAGAAGTGAAGTGAATATTTACCTCTTCCTTTCTCTGGAGTGGAAGGGTCAGTAATCAGCCCAGGCCTGCCTCTGGTGTCCTGGGCTTGGAGGCCTCACAGATGAAAACAGTAGAGAACAGAAGCCAGGTGTCCCATGGGAGCCAGGTGACCAGGGGAGCACAGGAAGCCTCAAGCAGCTGTCTTGAAGGTCCACTGAGCCTGAATCCATTTGTGGGGTTGGGGGTGGTGGGGGCGGGTCGAGGGGGCTGGGAGGCCCTAAAAGATGGTGTGTGTAGCTGGCGTGGGTTTTATGGTGGCATTTCTAGGGGACAGAGATGAAGCTGGCCTCTCTTCTTTCCTCTTGATACTTCTCCTGTCCCCATTTCTTTCTTTGTTTTTGGCAGGGAGGGCCCGGGGGTGATGCCAGTTCTCAGGTTTTAGGGCAGCTCCTCGCTCTGGAAGCGGGGTTGCCTTTTAGAGCCAGGAGGAAGGGCCGAGAGGCCCAGACGTCGCTCCGGGCTCGAGGGCCTCACACGTTGCCATTTGTGGATGCGTCGTGAGGCTCCTCCTCAGAACCAGGGCTGCTCAAGGAAGAGCTCACTTCCTAACACGCGGAAGAATACTTGCCACAGTGGCTTGAAATGGGCCTCTCGAGGTGACATTTCGGTGACTTTTTCCCCTTCCTGAAGACGCATAGAATTTTTACATTCCAAACGGGTATAGAACTGTACCTGGTGAAGAAAACAGATCTTTGAAGGCGCTAACCTCGAAAGCTCCCTAGGTGTCAGTGACCGAGGGAGGAGGGGGTTCTTCTCACCTCCGTCTTGCCTTTGAGAGAGGAGCGGCGTGTTTCCACTTTTGTGAACTTCCGGGAACCCCGCTGCCACCCCGATCCCTGGTTTGGCTGGGAAGGTGGGAGGTGGCGAGGCAAACATCCCGTCACCAGCGAATCCCGTCGAAGGCCGCGCTTGGAAAATGAGTCTGCAAAGAAACAGTTCACGCCACGCGTGGAGCCCTTGACCATGGTGTGGCGAACGTGCTCAGAGCCCAGAGGTGGGCAGGGGTGGACGGGGACGAGCGACTCCTTCTCCACTTGGGCCCTCCTGACCACCTGCAGCTCTAGGGGAACCCCCCCAAAGGGCCCCCGCTCAGTGCGGCTCCTGTGCCATGCCACGGTGCACCCCACTTCCGTGGGCACCTCTTATTAAATGTGTGCCCAGATGGTCCCTGAGGATGGGGCCCCGCCTGTTGTCCCCACCTAGAAGTCCAGCCCCGGGAGGCAGGCTGCGGTCCTGCGCTGGACTGAATGTCCACTGTCTGGAACGGGGACTGCGGCTTTGGCGGCTCACAGGTCAGATTTACAGGAGGAAGGGAAGGGCCTGGCTGCCCGCAGTGCCAGCTCCTGGTGCTCTGTCACCCCACACTCACACAGCAGTGCCCTCCCCTCCTCCGTGCCGTGCTTCCTGCTGTCGCCTCCCTCAGGCTGCAGGGGCCTCTCTTCCCACCTGCCTCCAACCTTCAAGTCCTCCCTGTCCTTCAAGGCCTCGTCCAGATGCCACTCCCTCTGGACAAGCCGCCCCCTGCCGCCCCCCCCCCGCCCCCCCGCCACCGCCACCGCCACCCCGCCCTCCCCGCCTCCTAATTACCCCATCACGTGCCCCCTCCTCACTGACTGTTTCCAGGAGGCCCACCACCACCACACACACCCTTTATCGAGTAGTGTAGCTTTAGAGGCAGTCCCGAAGATGGTAGTACCGTACCTTCCTCTCACTATGTTCTGCTTCAATACTGGGGAGGCGTGTTGAGTCTGCCGCTGGGATCTTCACTAGGATTGTCTTGACTCTGTAGATCCTGTTGGGAAGAGCTGACATCTGCTGAACAATACCGAGTCAACCTATGAAGAAACATGGAGGAAGTCTGCATTGCTGTTGGTCTTCTGTGATTTCTTCTGTCAGCGTGTTGTAGACCTCCTCACATCGATCTTGTGCGTAAGTGTTTAGATTTACACCTGTGTGTGTCATTTTTGATGCTGATATCAATGATGTGTTTGTAACTTTAAATTCGAGGTGTTCACCATTAGTATAGAAGAGAGTTGAGAATCATTTTCAAGCCCATTCATTAGCACGGTGATTAAGTCTTCCACAACCTGTGATGAGGCTCTGTTCTGCCTCGGGCTGTCTCTTCAGGCCTGGGATCCCTGGTCAGGAAGGTAGAGCCAGATCCAGTCCCCTGGGTGTTCACGGCACTCTTGATCCTACCGTCCCCCGGGGAGTGGAGGGTTTTGTGGGCTGTAAGCAGCGAAGAACCGCCACCGCCCCACTCTCCCCAGTTTGTTGCTGCGTCCCCGCTGTCCCCATCCGCGAGAACGCTTGGTGCCGCTGTTCGCAAACCAGTCGGCTAAACGACTTTTCACATCTGATCCCGTGATCGTCTGTTTTCTTTGCACTCCAGACGAAACCTAAAATCTGCAGATTTAGTTTCACATACACAATACTGCTACCACCTTGTATGGGCAGAACTTTCCGTGGACTCTACCCCCCCCTTCTGCTCTGGGGAGACTTTGGCCAGGAGGGCCAATGGCCCTGGGAGGCCACCGTCAAGCTGTTCCCTTCTGTGAAGGAATTTCCGACCCGGCGACATGATGCAGGGAGCTCAGCCTCCAGGCGTCCTCTATGGGGAATGTGGATCTGAGAATTTCTGCCTGTTCTTCCAAGGGGATACGCAGGGAAGGGGAATTCATGCGACCCACGGTGGACATGTCCTGTGGTTTGCCTCCGACGACAAAGGGAGAGGCAAGCCCTGGCTGAGCTCCCTTCCTGTGACAGCCAGGGAGAGCCAACGCTACGGAGAGATGCCACAGCCTCGGAACAAATGCATGGCTGGGAGTGTACAGCCGAGTCAAGGGAAGGAGCACAGGCCTGTGAGACCAGAGCCAGCCTTGGGTCCTGCTCCAAATCCCAGAGAGGTGATCTGCAGTGTCCTGGAAAGGGAGGAGCTGGCTCGATCTCGGTGGTTCTTCTTTTATGATCGGAGTTTCGTGGGTGCAGGGGAATGTGCTGGAGTGGACCCCACATCCCCGGCTCTGCCTTGAGCATGAGGAAGAGCCATGGGGCTCTTATCCCCCAGTTCTGTGCCGGGGAAAGAAAGAGGCTTCCAGAAAATTCCCAAGGACTGAACTTGACTGTGAGCTCCCCGTGAGGCTGGGCCTGGAGGGAGCAGAAGCAGATACTGATAAGCCTTCCAGAACCGTGACTTCCCGCACAGGTCACACGCACATCCGTGGACACACACCATTCCTCACAACCACAGGGCAGACGCACGAGGTCAGGCGATTACCCTTCTCATGGGCTCCCCTCCCACAGCATCCGTTACGAGAAGTTGCATGACTGGGAGATACATTTAAGTACTCGTATATATCTTTAGCTGCTCTTCTGCTCTTTACTGTTACGTCTTCTCAAGCCGAGGAATATTTCCCGAGACGACCTTGAAGAAATTAATTGGGAATCTGAAGACTAAGGAGGGACTGCGCTACGATGACGTGTATGTCCACATGCAGATCTGGAAAAAGTCGCAGGCTTAGTACAATCCACTAAAGTAGACTTTTGGTGCTCACGTGACTCAGTCATGCTTTTCTCTGCCTTCACACTGCACGTGTCATGATGGGGACTGGATAGGTCCTGTGATAGGTATTGGAGACTAAGCGGTGACACTGACAGGGAGACGCTTGAGCAGAGACCTGAAGGGAAGGAGGGAGACCAGCACGTGGGTCTCACAGGACAGGGATTCAAGGCGGAGAGAAGAGGAAACGTCAAGCCCTGGGGCAGGAGCATCTTGGCGCACTCGTGGAGCAGGAAGGAGGCCTGCGAGGCTGGGGCAGAGCGCGTGAGGGCCCAGCTGTGCAGTTCGACCGGGGAGGTAAGCGGGGGTCAGATCCCGTAGGGCTCCTGGGGCATGGGTGTGTTTGACTTGCACTCTGATGAGTGGAAAGCTGCTGGGGGCGTGAGCTGAGGACGGACCTGACTGGATCCTCTGGAGCTGGGTGGAGAACCGACTGCACGGCTGAGGGCAGGAGAAGGAGCTTGGTTAGGAGCAGCCACGCTCATGTTGTCAAAAGGTGAAGGCGACTCTGAACAGGTAGGGTAGCGGGAGGCAAGGAATGGCCGGATGAGGGCATTACTCTGATGCTGGGAATGAAGGCTTTGCCGATGGGGTGGAGGTGAAGAGGAGAGAGGGGAGAGGTCAAGAAAGACCACAAAGCTGGGGCCTGAACCCCCGTCGGGGTGGAGTTGCCCACGTGGAAAAGAGGGAGAGCGGGTTCAGGGGAGAATTGGAGTATGGTGTGGGCTCGTTCGATGTCCACATGGGGACGTCACGGAGGCAGCTGGGTGGGTGTGAGTCCGGACTGGATGGCAAGGTGTGGAAAGGATAAATAAACGTGGAAGTCACGACAGCACAGATGTCATTGAAGTCCGGAGACTGGCTAAGGTCAGCAAGGGCTCAAAAGCGGTCCAGGATCTACGTCCTGGGTCAACACTGATGCTGAGAGGTTTGGGAGAAACACAGACGTCAGCGATGGAGACAGAGAAGGAAAGGCTACTGAGGTCAGAGAAACACGCCAGCCGACGACAAGACAATCCTCGAAAGAGTAGAATGGACCGAACCGGCAACGAAGTGATGGAAGCATTTCAAGGAGAAGGGACCGACTGTGTCGAATGCAGCCAAGAGAGTCAAGGGTGAGTGATGGACTTCTCCTACAACGGCACTGTGATAGTTACACAACTCTGCACTTGTACAGAGAAAAATCAGTGAATTGCGTGTTTCGGTGTGTGAATTGATGACACTAAATTGTGCCTCAAGAAAACGGTTTCAAAATAAAAGGGCATTTAGCGTGTATCTACCCAGCATTTCTGCTCCCGGGTATTCTTCCCCCAAGGTAAATGAAACTACGTGCTTATAAGGCAGACGTATACGTGAATTTTCACAGCATCTCTGTTCATAACATACCACGCTTGAACTAACGCAGAAGTACATTATTATGTGAAGGGCTGGACATTTTGGGATATATTTACATGAGGTCAAAATACTCAGCCTTCAAAGGAGGGCGTACTGCTTATTCAAAGAAAAATATATAGATCTCAAAAAACATTGCTTTGAGCAAAACAGACAGACATCGAACCGTAGGCCGTGATTTACTTCCTTTTCATGAAGTTCTGCCACGACCCAACTGAAGGATGTCAACAGAAATGAAAACAGAGGCTGCGCATGTCGAGGGTGGTTGGGTCTCAATTGAAACGTTGCAGAGGGCTGTTTTCTGTAGTCATGGGAATGATTCATATAGGGGAGGGGGTTTGGACACTCTAGGGGTTCGTGAAGTGTCGAAGATTTGTCAAGTCATGCAGCTAACGTTGACACGTTTCACTCTATTTTCATTTGATTTGACTAAAAAGCGAAAAGAAAGAGGGAAATCAGAAGGAACACTGAACCGTCATGGAGCTACGCATAGTTTATTTCCAGATCTCCCCCCAGCCCCACCATGTAAGTGACCTTTCCAGACTGTCAGTTGCCGGTCGGGTTCCAGGCGGAATGTCGGGAGCCGACATTTGTTGTGGCTGGTGTTGCCACGGTGAGTGGGCAGAGCCCTGTGGTGGGTCAGTGCCATGGAGGGGCTGCCGTCCTCTGTGGAGCTGGGCTTTGGGCCGATCCTCGGCAAGCTGGGCGAGGTGGTGGTGGCGCTGCTGCCCGATGGCCTGAGTCCACGCCTCACTTGCCACAGCCTCCAGTGGGAGACAGTGATGCGCCCACCTGTCGTCGGTTTACTGGTGGGTCTCTTATTTCTCTTCAGACTTGTTCAGTCTGTTAGAAGTCGACGTTACGTGAGACGTGAAAAGCGGCTGGCAGAAGCAGTGGCTGCAGCGATTGAGGAGAAATGCCAGCTCATTGACAAGCTCAGCGCTGCTCAAGAGGAGTATATGGGGATCGACTCGTCTTCAGAGAACGCCAGGCTAGAGAGAGAGTCGCTAAATATACCCGGCCTCACAGACGCTTACCGAAAGGTGACGAGGACCAACTCAGTGCTGATGGAGGAATTAACTGGCCTGGTTCGAGAACTGAAGGCAGAGAGAGCCAAACGGTCGAAAGAAGAAGGAGAGATGGCCGAGATGCTAAAAGCGCTCGCGTCCATAGAAGCGGTCGTGAGATCCAGCACGTCACGAGGAGCTTTGCCAAAGCTGCCCGGAGGCCGAGAGCCAAGCCCTGCTGGTCCCTTCCCCGGCGGTGGGCCTGGGTCTTAAAGCGGGGCTGTTCTCTCCCCCTCCACGCAGGCCTCCCAAGCCGCCTGGCTGCCTCCAGCCAGCTGGACCTCCATCGGAGCGTTCCTGAGGCCAGTGGATGCAGGGGAGCCCCTTCGCTGGGCTGGAGATCCTCTACCTTCGCCTGCTGGACACCGCAGACGGCTCCTTCGCGGTCAGTTCCTCCAAATCGACAGACTTTTGGAATTCCTAGAGCACACCAAGAAAAGTGGGACTTTGTTTCACTTCACGGACTGTTTGGATTATCCCTCGTTAGTAGTGAAGAAGAGCCTGATCTTTTCCTTAAATTGAACCTTCATCAAACTACCTTTCTCTAGACGATATTGTGTAAATATTATGTATATATTAAACTTCAGTGAATTATTAACGGTGTCTGTCTCAGTGTTGCATTGAAAGTTGTAAATGTGCGCCATGTAGCAGTCAAGACTTTTAGCAATCGACAGCAGTCTTGTTTCAGAGTAGTATTCCCAACAGTCGCGACTCACAAGTCGAAGGAGCTTTCTTGGACTAAGTGTGTAGTGGTTAGAAAAAGAAAAAGCTGATCGATCTCTTTGGGGATCAAGTTAGATTGCCTGGTTAGAGAGAGGTTTGCCTTCTTTTGTGACTTGATTCTAATGTGGCAACGGCTAAACAATTTTCAAGAAACAAATGATAAACTACGTGGAGGTTTGTCCTTGCACTACACGAAGGCCGAGGGAGAGTTTACTGATGAAGAGGAAATCACCTTTGACATCTGGGGGGAACCTCCTCGTTGCTGCCCTCGGCCCCCTCTACTCACCAGCTAACGCTCCACACTGGAAAGCTGAGGGAAGTCTCAGGGGTTTCTCTCCCATGTGACGAAGTGAGGGTCTCGATCATTCCTAGTTTCACTCACAGATAATGTCCCCCAGTTAGGCAACGAGCACCAGCTGCGGATGACTCTAGTGGCAGGAAAGCAGCAAGTGGCAGTTGGAGCAAATAGGAGGGGTCACATGAGACAAATGGCAGAGACAGCATCAGCAGCACAGAAAGGATTTCTCCTCTTAAGTCGAGAGAAAGCAACAAACCAAAAACCTGTGCTTGCCTTGGCAACAGAGCAATGAATACTAGAATGCGAGAGCCTGCCCTTGTGTTGCTGACATTTTAGGAAGGACAGGCAGGTGCTAAAGAATCAAACTGAGTAGAAGACATGGCATATTAGGTGATAACGAATGTTCTGGAGAAGAATAAACAAGGCAGGGTAAGGGGTGATGGGTGTGGGAATGGGGGGCACACTTGCCTAGACACACACTCTCGGTGGGAGTGGTCACCTGAGCACTGAGGAGCCCTGGAGGAGAGCTCTGTAGGCAGGGGGGGCAGAACGGGCCATGGCTCTGAAGGCGGCATGAGCACGGTGAGTGTGAGAAGCGACCAGGAGCCAGAGTGGCCCGAGTGCAGTGAGTGAAGCCAGAGAGAAGGGGGTCAAGGCCATCAGGGGTCAGAAGGTGGAGGGAGTCGAATCCACCGTAAAGAGTTTGGTTTCCCTTTCAAAGGACAGAAGCTGCCATGGGGAAGAGGAGAACAGAGGGAAACCTGTGGGAGAGCATGGCAGGGACTCGAGGCTGAGGATGGTGAAGGCTGCCCCCGGGCAGCGGTGGAGGTGGAGACGGAGAGGTGGGGTGGGATCCGGGACCTGTCCTGCAGGCAGAGACCGTGAGACGTGCTGATGCCTGTGGGTGTGAGAAAAGAGAGGAGTCGGCATGGGGACGGGAGCCCCAGGTGAGGGGTGGTGTCCTTCAGCGAGATGGGGGGAATGGCAGAGGAGTGCCTTTGGACGGGAAATCAGAGTGGGCCTCTGTGAGAGTTAGGTTTCAGGGCCCCTCAGCCAGCAGAGTAGAAATACCGAATGTTCGGAGGAGACAGGTGTCTGCGCTCAGAGGAGCGTTCACGGCTGCAGATAGAAGTACGCAGGGGCATCGGGGAGGGAAGTTCCCGTAGCAGAGACGATGTCCAAGGGCCGAGAAGATGCCACAGGGTAGACTCCATGGGCCTGTTTGCGGCGAGAGCCCATCTTACAGATGCAGAAGCTGAGGCCCAGAGAAGTGAAGTGAATATTTACCTCTTCCTTTCTCTGGAGTGGAAGGGTCAGTAATCAGCCCAGGCCTGCCTCTGGTGTCCTGGGCTTGGAGGCCTCACAGATGAAAACAGTAGAGAACAGAAGCCAGGTGTCCCATGGGAGCCAGGTGACCAGGGGAGCACAGGAAGCCTCAAGCAGCTGTCTTGAAGGTCCACTGAGCCTGAATCCATTTGTGGGGTTGGGGGTGGTGGGGGGCGGGTCGAGGGGGCTGGGAGGCCCTAAAAGATGGTGTGTGTAGCTGGCGTGGGTTTTATGGTGGCATTTCTAGGGGACAGAGATGAAGCTGGCCTCTCTTCTTTCCTCTTGATACTTCTCCTGTCCCCATTTCTTTCTTTGTTTTTGGCAGGGAGGGCCCGGGGGTGATGCCAGTTCTCAGGTTTTAGGGCAGCTCCTCGCTCTGGAAGCGGGGTTGCCTTTTAGAGCCAGGAGGAAGGGCCGAGAGGCCCAGACGTCGCTCCAGGCTCGAGGGCCTCACACGTTGCCATTTGTGGATGCATCGTGAGGCTCCTCCTCAGAACCAGGGCTGCTCAAGGAAGAGCTCACTTCCTAACACGCGGAAGAATACTTGCCACAGTGGCTTGAAATGGGCCTCTCGAGGTGACATTTCGGTGACTTTTTCCCCTTCCTGAAGACGCATATAATTTTTACATTCCAAACGGGTATAGAACTGTACCTGGTGAAGAAAACAGATCTTTGAAGGCGCTAACCTCGAAAGCTCCCTAGGTGTCAGTGACCGAGGGAGGAGGGGGTTCTTCTCACCTCCGTCTTGCCTTTGAGAGAGGAGCGGCGTGTTTCCACTTTTGTGAACTTCCGGGAACCCCGCTGCCACCCCGATCCCTGGTTTGGCTGGGAAGGTGGGAGGTGGCGAGGCAAACATCCCGTCACCAGCGAATCCCGTCGAAGGCCGCGCTTGGAAAATGAGTCTGCAAAGAAACAGTTCACGCCACGCGTGGAGCCCTTGACCATGGTGTGGCGAACGTGCTCAGAGCCCAGAGGTGGGCAGGGGTGGACGGGGACGAGCGACTCCTTCTCCACTTGGGCCCTCCTGACCACCTGCAGCTCTAGGGGAACCCCCCCAAAGGGCCCCCGCTCAGTGCGGCTCCTGTGCCATGCCACGGTGCACCCCACTTCCGTGGGCACCTCTTATTAAATGTGTGCCCAGATGGTCCCTGAGGATGGGGCCCCGCCTGTTGTCCCCACCTAGAAGTCCAGCCCCGGGAGGCAGGCTGCGGTCCTGCGCTGGACTGAATGTCCACTGTCTGGAACGGGGACTGCGGCTTTGGCGGGCGGCTCACAGGTCAGATTTACAGGAGGAAGGGAAGGGCCTGGCTGCCCGCAGTGCCAGCTCCTGGTGCTCTGTCACCCCACACTCACACAGCAGTGCCCTCCCTCCTCCGTGCCGTGCTTCCTGCTGTCGCCTCCCTCAGGCTGCAGGGGCCTCTCTTCCCACCTGCCTCCAACCTTCAAGTCCTCCCTGTCCTTCAAGGCCTCGTCCAGATGCCACTCCCTCTGGACAAGCCGCCCCCTGCCGCCCCCCCCCCGCCCCCCGCCACCCGCCACCGCCACCCCGCCCTCCCCGCCTCCTAATTACCCCATCACGTGCCCCCTCCTCACTGACTGTTTCCAGGAGGCCCACCACCACCACACACACCCTTTATCGAGTAGTGTAGCTTTAGAGGCAGTCCCGAAGATGGTAGTACCGTACCTTCCTCTCACTATGTTCTGCTTCAATACTGGGGAGGCGTGTTGAGTCTGCCGCTGGGATCTTCACTAGGATTGTCTTGACTCTGTAGATCCTGTTGGGAAGAGCTGACATCTGCTGAACAATACCGAGTCAACCTATGAAGAAACATGGAGGAAGTCTGCATTGCTGTTGGTCTTCTGTGATTTCTTCTGTCAGCGTGTTGTAGACCTCCTCACATCGATCTTGTGCGTAAGTGTTTAGATTTACACCTGTGTGTGTCATTTTTGATGCTGATATCAATGATGTGTTTGTAACTTTAAATTCGAGGTGTTCACCGTTAGTATAGAAGAGAGTTGAGAATCATTTTCAAGCCCATTCATTAGCACGGTGATTAAGTCTTCCACAACCTGTGATGAGGCTCTGTTCTGCCTCGGGCTGTCTCTTCAGGCCTGGGATCCCTGGTCAGGAAGGTAGAGCCAGATCCAGTCCCCTGGGTGTTCACGGCACTCTTGATCCTACCGTCCCCCGGGGAGTGGAGGGTTTTGTGGGCTGTAAGCAGCGAAGAACCGCCACCGCCCCACTCTCCCCAGTTTGTTGCTGCGTCCCCGCTGTCCCCATCCGCGAGAACGCTTGGTGCCGCTGTTCGCAAACCAGTCGGCTAAACGACTTTTCACATCTGATCCCGTGATCGTCTGTTTTCTTTGCACTCCAGACGAAACCTAAAATCTGCAGATTTAGTTTCACATACACAATACTGCTACCACCTTGTATGGGCAGAACTTTCCGTGGACTCTACCCCCCCTTCTGCTCTGGGGAGACTTTGGCCAGGAGGGCCAATGGCCCTGGGAGGCCACCGTCAAGCTGTTCCCTTCTGTGAAGGAATTTCCGACCCGGCGACATGATGCAGGGAGCTCAGCCTCCAGGCGTCCTCTATGGGGAATGTGGATCTGAGAATTTCTGCCTGTTCTTCCAAGGGGATACGCAGGAAGGGGAATTCATGCGACCCACGGTGGACATGTCCTGTGGTTTGCCTCCGACGACAAAGGGAGAGGCAAGCCCTGGCTGAGCTCCCTTCCTGTGACAGCCAGGGAGAGCCAACGCTACGGAGAGATGCCACAGCCTCGGAACAAATGCATGGCTGGGAGTGTACAGCCGAGTCAAGGGAAGGAGCACAGGCCTGTGAGACCAGAGCCAGCCTTGGGTCCTGCTCCAAATCCCAGAGAGGTGATCTGCAGTGTCCTGGAAAGGGAGGAGCTGGCTCGATCTCGGTGGTTCTTCTTTTATGATCGGAGTTTCGTGGGTGCAGGGGAATGTGCTGGAGTGGACCCCACATCCCGGCTCTGCCTTGAGCATGAGGAAGAGCCATGGGGCTCTTATCCCCCAGTTCTGTGCCGGGGAAAGAAAGAGGCTTCCAGAAAATTCCCAAGGACTGAACTTGACTGTGAGCTCCCCGTGAGGCTGGGCCTGGAGGGAGCAGAAGCAGATACTGATAAGCCTTCCAGAACCGTGACTTCCCGCACAGGTCACACGCACATCCGTGGACACACACCATTCCTCACAACCACAGGGCAGACGCACGAGGTCAGGCGATTACCCTTCTCATGGGCTCCCCTCCCACAGCATCCGTTACGAGAAGTTGCATGACTGGGAGATACATTTAAGTACTCGTATATATCTTTAGCTGCTCTTCTGCTCTTTACTGTTACGTCTTCTCAAGCGAGGAATATTTCCCGAGACGACCTTGAAGAAATTAATTGGGAATCTGAAGACTAAGGAGGGACTGCGCTACGATGACGTGTATGTCCACATGCAGATCTGGAAAAAGTCGCAGGCTTAGTACAATCCACTAAAGTAGACTTTTGGTGCTCACGTGACTCAGTCATGCTTTTCTCTGCCTTCACACTGCACGTGTCATGATGGGGACTGGATAGGTCCTGTGATAGGTATTGGAGACTAAGCGGTGACACTGACAGGGAGACGCTTGAGCAGAGACCTGAAGGGAAGGGAGGGAGACCAGCACGTGGGTCTCACAGGACAGGGATTCAAGGCGGAGAGAAGAGGAAACGTCAAGCCCTGGGCAGGAGCATCTTGGCGCACTCGTGGAGCAGGAAGGAGGCCTGCGAGGCTGGGGCAGAGCGCGTGAGGGCCCAGCTGTGCAGTTCGACCGGGGAGGTAAGCGGGGGTCAGATCCCGTAGGGCTCCTGGGGCATGGGTGTGTTTGACTTGCACTCTGATGAGTGGAAAGCTGCTGGGGGCGTGAGCTGAGGACGGACCTGACTGGATCCTCTGGAGCTGGGTGGAGAACCGACTGCACGGCTGAGGGCAGGAGAAGGAGCTTGGTTAGGAGCAGCCACGCTCATGTTGTCAAAAGGTGAAGGCGACTCTGAACAGGTAGGGTAGCGGGAGGCAAGGAATGGCCGGATGAGGGCATTACTCTGATGCTGGGAATGAAGGCTTTGCGATGGGGTGGAGGTGAAGAGGAGAGAGGGGAGAGGTCAAGAAAGACCACAAAGCTGGGGCCTGAACCCCCGTCGGGGTGGAGTTGCCCACGTGGAAAAGAGGGGAGAGCGGGTTCAGGGGAGAATTGGAGTATGGTGTGGGCTCGTTCGATGTCCACATGGGGACGTCACGGAGGCAGCTGGGTGGGTGTGAGTCCGGACTGGATGGCAAGGTGTGGAAAGGATAAATAAACGTGGAAGTCACGACAGCACAGATGTCATTGAAGTCCGGAGACTGGCTAAGGTCAGCAAGGCTCAAAAGCGGTCCAGGATCTACGTCCTGGGTCAACACTGATGCTGAGAGGTTTGGGAGAAACACAGACGTCAGCGATGGAGACAGAGAAGGAAAGGCTACTGAGGTCAGAGAAACACGCCAGCCGACGACAAGACAATCCTCGAAAGAGTAGAATGGACCGAACCGGCAACGAAGTGATGGAAGCATTTCAAGGAGAAGGGACCGACTGTGTCGAATGCAGCCAAGAGAGTCAAGGGTGAGTGATGGACTTCTCCTACAACGGCACTGTGATAGTTACACAACTCTGCACTTGTACAGAGAAAAATCAGTGAATTGCGTGTTTCGGTGTGTGAATTGATGACACTAAATTGTGCCTCAAGAAAACGGTTTCAAAATAAAAGGGCATTTAGCGTGTATCTACCCAGCATTTCTGCTCCCGGGTATTCTTCCCCCAAGGTAAATGAAACTACGTGCTTATAAGGCAGACGTATACGTGAATTTTCACAGCATCTCTGTTCATAACATACCACGCTTGAACTAACGCAGAAGTACATTATTATGTGAAGGGCTGGACATTTTGGGATATATTTACATGAGGTCAAAATACTCAGCCTTCAAAGGAGGGCGTACTGCTTATTCAAAGAAAAATATATAGATCTCAAAAAACATTGCTTTGAGCAAAACAGACAGACATCGAACCGTAGGCCGTGATTTACTTCCTTTTCATGAAGTTCTGCCACGACCCAACTGAAGGATGTCAACAGAAATGAAAACAGAGGCTGCGCATGTCGAGGGTGGTTGGGTCTCAATTGAAACGTTGCAGAGGGCTGTTTTCTGTAGTCATGGGAATGATTCATATAGGGGAGGGGGTTTGGACACTCTAGGGGTTCGTGAAGTGTCGAAGATTTGTCAAGTCATGCAGCTAACGTTGACACGTTTCACTCTATTTTCATTTGATTTGACTAAAAAGCGAAAAGAAAGAGGGAAATCAGAAGGAACACTGAACCGTCATGGAGCTACGCATAGTTTATTTACAGATCTCCCCCCAGCCCCACCATGTAAGTGACCTTTCCAGACTGTCAGTTGCCGGTCGGGTTCCAGGCGGAATGTCGGGAGCCGACATTTGTTGTGGCTGGTGTTGCCACGGTGAGTGGGCAGAGCCCTGTGGTGGGTCAGTGCCATGGAGGGGCTGCCGTCCTCTGTGGAGCTGGGCTTTGGGCCGATCCTCGGCAAGCTGGGCGAGGTGGTGGTGGCGCTGCTGCCCGATGGCCTGAGTCCACGCCTCACTTGCCACAGCCTCCAGTGGGAGACAGTGATGCGCCCACCTGTCGTCGGTTTACTGGTGGGTCTCTTATTTCTCTTCAGACTTGTTCAGTCTGTTAGAAGTCGACGTTACGTGAGACGTGAAAAGCGGCTGGCAGAAGCAGTGGCTGCAGCGATTGAGGAGAAATGCCAGCTCATTGACAAGCTCAGCGCTGCTCAAGAGGAGTATATGGGGATCGACTCGTCTTCAGAGAACGCCAGGCTAGAGAGAGAGTCGCTAAATATACCCGGCCTCACAGACGCTTCCCGAAAGGTGACGAGGACCAACTCAGTGCTGATGGAGGAATTAACTGGCCTGGTTCGAGAACTGAAGGCAGAGAGAGCCAAACGGTCGAAAGAAGAAGGAGAGATGGCCGAGATGCTAAAAGCGCTCGCGTCCATAGAAGCGGTCGTGAGATCCAGCACGTCACGAGGAGCTTTGCCAAAGCTGCCCGGAGGCCGAGAGCCAAGCCCTGCTGGTCCCTTCCCCGGCGGTGGGCCTGGGTCTTAAAGCGGGGCTGTTCTCTCCCCCTCCACGCAGGCCTCCCAAGCCGCCTGGCTGCCTCCAGCCAGCTGGACCTCCATCGGAGCGTTCCTGAGGCCAGTGGATGCAGGGGAGCCCCTTCGCTGGGCTGGAGATCCTCTACCTTCGCCTGCTGGACACCGCAGACGGCTCCTTCGCGGTCAGTTCCTCCAAATCGACAGACTTTTGGAATTCCTAGAGCACACCAAGAAAAGTGGGACTTTGTTTCACTTCACGGACTGTTTGGATTATCCCTCGTTAGTAGTGAAGAAGAGCCTGATCTTTTCCTTAAATTGAACCTTCATCAAACTACCTTTCTCTAGACGATATTGTGTAAATATTATGTATATATTAAACTTCAGTGAATTATTAACGGTGTCTGTCTCAGTGTTGCATTGAAAGTTGTAAATGTGCGCCATGTAGCAGTCAAGACTTTTAGCAATCGACAGCAGTCTTGTTTCAGAGTAGTATTCCCAACAGTCGCGACTCACAAGTCGAAGGAGCTTTCTTGGACTAAGTGTGTAGTGGTTAGAAAAAGAAAAAGCTGATCGATCTCTTTGGGGATCAAGTTAGATTGCCTGGTTAGAGAGAGGTTTGCCTTCTTTTGTGACTTGATTCTAATGTGGCAACGGCTAAACAATTTTCAAGAAACAAATGATAAACTACGTGGAGGTTTGTCCTTGCACTACACGAAGGCCGAGGGAGAGTTTACTGATGAAGAGGAAATCACCTTTGACATCTGGGGGGAACCTCCTCGTTGCTGCCCTCGGCCCCCTCTACTCACCAGCTAACGCTCCACACTGGAAAGCTGAGGGAAGTCTCAGGGGTTTCTCTCCCATGTGACGAAGTGAGGGTCTCGATCATTCCTAGTTTCACTCACAGATAATGTCCCCCAGTTAGGCAACGAGCACCAGCTGCGGATGACTCTAGTGGCAGGAAAGCAGCAAGTGGCAGTTGGAGCAAATAGGAGGGGTCACATGAGACAAATGGCAGAGACAGCATCAGCAGCACAGAAAGGATTTCTCCTCTTAAGTCGAGAGAAAGCAACAAACCAAAAACCTGTGCTTGCCTTGGCAACAGAGCAATGAAGACTAGAATGCGAGAGCCTGCCCTTGTGTTGCTGACATTTTAGGAAGGACAGGCAGGTGCTAAAGAATCAAACTGAGTAGAAGACATGGCATATTAGGTGATAACGAATGTTCTGGAGAAGAATAAACAAGGCAGGGTAAGGGGTGATGGGTGTGGGAATGGGGGGCACACTTGCCTAGACACACACTCTCGGTGGGAGTGGTCACCTGAGCACTGAGGAGCCCTGGAGGAGAGCTCTGTAGGCAGGGGGGGCAGAACGGGCCATGGCTCTGAAGGCGGCATGAGCACGGTGAGTGTGAGAAGCGACCAGGAGCCAGAGTGGCCCGAGTGCAGTGAGTGAAGCCAGAGAGAAGGGGGTCAAGGCCATCAGGGGTCAGAAGGTGGAGGGAGTCGAATCCACCGTAAAGAGTTTGGTTTCCCTTTCAGAGGACAGAAGCTGCCATGGGGAAGAGGAGAACAGAGGGAAACCTGTGGGAGAGCATGGCAGGGACTCGAGGCTGAGGATGGTGAAGGCTGCCCCCGGGCAGCGGTGGAGGTGGAGACGGAGAGATGGGGTGGGATCCGGGACCTGTCCTGCAGGCAGAGACCGTGAGACGTGCTGATGCCTGTGGGTGTGAGAAAAGAGAGGAGTCGGCATGGGGACGGGAGCCCCAGGTGAGGGGTGGTGTCCTTCAGCGAGATGGGGGGAATGGCAGAGGAGTGCCTTTGGACGGGAAATCAGAGTGGGTCTCTGTGAGAGTTAGGTTTCAGGGCCCCTCAGCCAGCAGAGTAGAAATACCGAATGTTCGGAGGAGACAGGTGTCTGCGCTCAGAGGAGCGTTCACGGCTGCAGATAGAAGTACGCAGGGGCATCGGGGAGGGAAGTTCCCGTAGCAGAGACGATGTCCAAGGGCCGAGAAGATGCCACAGGGTAGACTCCATGGGCCTGTTTGCGGCGAGAGCCCATCTTACAGATGCAGAAGCTGAGGCCCAGAGAAGTGAAGTGAATATTTACCTCTTCCTTTCTCTGGAGTGGAAGGGTCAGTAATCAGCCCAGGCCTGCCTCTGGTGTCCTGGGCTTGGAGGCCTCACAGATGAAAACAGTAGAGAACAGAAGCCAGGTGTCCCATGGGAGCCAGGTGACCAGGGGAGCACAGGAAGCCTCAAGCAGCTGTCTTGAAGGTCCACTGAGCCTGAATCCATTTGTGGGGTTGGGGGTGGTGGGGGCGGGTCGAGGGGGCTGGGAGGCCCTAAAAGATGGTGTGTGTAGCTGGCGTGGGTTTTATGGTGGCATTTCTAGGGGACAGAGATGAAGCTGGCCTCTCTTCTTTCCTCTTGATACTTCTCCTGTCCCCATTTCTTTCTTTGTTTTTGGCAGGGAGGGCCCGGGGGTGATGCCAGTTCTCAGGTTTTAGGGCAGCTCCTCGCTCTGGAAGCGGGGTTGCCTTTTAGAGCCAGGAGGAAGGGCCGAGAGGCCCAGACGTCGCTCCGGGCTCGAGGGCCTCACACGTTGCCATTTGTGGATGCGTCGTGAGGCTCCTCCTCAGAACCAGGGCTGCTCAAGGAAGAGCTCACTTCCTAACACGCGGAAGAATACTTGCCACAGTGGCTTGAAATGGGCCTCTCGAGGTGACATTTCGGTGACTTTTTCCCCTTCCTGAAGACGCATAGAATTTTTACATTCCAAACGGGTATAGAACCGTACCTGGTGAAGAAAACAGATCTTTGAAGGCGCTAACCTCGAAAGCTCCCTAGGTGTCAGTGACCGAGGGAGGAGGGGGTTCTTCTCACCTCCGTCTTGCCTTTGAGAGAGGAGCGGCGTGTTTCCACTTTTGTGAACTTCCGGGAACCCCGCTGCCACCCCGATCCCTGGTTTGGCTGGGAAGGTGGGAGGTGGCGAGGCAAACATCCCGTCACCAGCGAATCCCGTCGAAGGCCGCGCTTGGAAAATGAGTCTGCAAAGAAACAGTTCACGCCACGCGTGGAGCCCTTGACCATGGTGTGGCGAACGTGCTCAGAGCCCAGAGGTGGGCAGGGGTGGACGGGGACGAGCGACTCCTTCTCCACTTGGGCCCTCCTGACCACCTGCAGCTCTAGGGGAACCCCCCCAAAGGGCCCCCGCTCAGTGCGGCTCCTGTGCCATGCCACGGTGCACCCCACTTCCGTGGGCACCTCTTATTAAATGTGTGCCCAGATGGTCCCTGAGGATGGGGCCCCGCCTGTTGTCCCCACCTAGAAGTCCAGCCCCGGGAGGCAGGCTGCGGTCCTGCGCTGGACTGAATGTCCACTGTCTGGAACGGGGACTGCGGCTTTGGCGGCTCACAGGTCAGATTTACAGGAGGAAGGGAAGGGCCTGGCTGCCCGCAGTGCCAGCTCCTGGTGCTCTGTCACCCCACACTCACACAGCAGTGCCCTCCCCTCCTCCGTGCCGTGCTTCCTGCTGTCGCCTCCCTCAGGCTGCAGGGGCCTCTCTTCCCACCTGCCTCCAACCTTCAAGTCCTCCCTGTCCTTCAAGGCCTCGTCCAGATGCCACTCCCTCTGGACAAGCCGCCCCCTGCCGCCCCCCCCCCCGCCCCCCCGCCACCGCCACCGCCACCCCGCCCTCCCCGCCTCCTAATTACCCCATCACGTGCCCCCTCCTCACTGACTGTTTCCAGGAGGCCCACCACCACCACACACACCCTTTATCGAGTAGTGTAGCTTTAGAGGCAGTCCCGAAGATGGTAGTACCGTACCTTCCTCTCACTATGTTCTGCTTCAATACTGGGGAGGCGTGTTGAGTCTGCCGCTGGGATCTTCACTAGGATTGTCTTGACTCTGTAGATCCTGTTGGGAAGAGCTGACATCTGCTGAACAATACCGAGTCAACCTATGAAGAAACATGGAGGAAGTCTGCATTGCTGTTGGTCTTCTGTGATTTCTTCTGTCAGCGTGTTGTAGACCTCCTCACATCGATCTTGTGCGTAAGTGTTTAGATTTACACCTGTGTGTGTCATTTTTGATGCTGATATCAATGATGTGTTTGTAACTTTAAATTCGAGGTGTTCACCGTTAGTATAGAAGAGAGTTGAGAATCATTTTCAAGCCCATTCATTAGCACGGTGATTAAGTCTTCCACAACCTGTGATGAGGCTCTGTTCTGCCTCGGGCTGTCTCTTCAGGCCTGGGATCCCTGGTCAGGAAGGTAGAGCCAGATCCAGTCCCCTGGGTGTTCACGGCACTCTTGATCCTACCGTCCCCCGGGGAGTGGAGGGTTTTGTGGGCTGTAAGCAGCGAAGAACCGCCACCGCCCCACTCTCCCCAGTTTGTTGCTGCGTCCCCGCTGTCCCCATCCGCGAGAACGCTTGGTGCCGCTGTTCGCAAACCAGTCGGCTAAACGACTTTTCACATCTGATCCCGTGATCGTCTGTTTTCTTTGCACTCCAGACGAAACCTAAAATCTGCAGATTTAGTTTCACATACACAATACTGCTACCACCTTGTATGGGCAGAACTTTCCGTGGACTCTACCCCCCCTTCTGCTCTGGGGAGACTTTGGCCAGGAGGGCCAATGGCCCTGGGAGGCCACCGTCAAGCTGTTCCCTTCTGTGAAGGAATTTCCGACCCGGCGACATGATGCAGGGAGCTCAGCCTCCAGGCGTCCTCTATGGGGAATGTGGATCTGAGAATTTCTGCCTGTTCTTCCAAGGGGATACGCAGGGAAGGGGAATTCATGCGACCCACGGTGGACATGTCCTGTGGTTTGCCTCCGACGACAAAGGGAGAGGCAAGCCCTGGCTGAGCTCCCTTCCTGTGACAGCCAGGGAGAGCCAACGCTACGGAGAGATGCCACAGCCTCGGAACAAATGCATGGCTGGGAGTGTACAGCCGAGTCAAGGGAAGGAGCACAGGCCTGTGAGACCAGAGCCAGCCTTGGGTCCTGCTCCAAATCCCAGAGAGGTGATCTGCAGTGTCCTGGAAAGGGAGGAGCTGGCTCGATCTCGGTGGTTCTTCTTTTATGATCGGAGTTTCGTGGGTGCAGGGGAATGTGCTGGAGTGGACCCCACATCCCCGGCTCTGCCTTGAGCATGAGGAAGAGCCATGGGGCTCTTATCCCCCAGTTCTGTGCCGGGGAAAGAAAGAGGCTTCCAGAAAATTCCCAAGGACTGAACTTGACTGTGAGCTCCCCGTGAGGCTGGGCCTGGAGGGAGCAGAAGCAGATACTGATAAGCCTTCCAGAACCGTGACTTCCCGCACAGGTCACACGCACATCCGTGGACACACACCATTCCTCACAACCACAGGGCAGACGCACGAGGTCAGGCGATTACCCTTCTCATGGGCTCCCCTCCCACAGCATCCGTTACGAGAAGTTGCATGACTGGGAGATACATTTAAGTACTCGTATATATCTTTAGCTGCTCTTCTGCTCTTTACTGTTACGTCTTCTCAAGCCGAGGAATATTTCCCGAGACGACCTTGAAGAAATTAATTGGGAATCTGAAGACTAAGGAGGGACTGCGCTACGATGACGTGTATGTCCACATGCAGATCTGGAAAAAGTCGCAGGCTTAGTACAATCCACTAAAGTAGACTTTTGGTGCTCACGTGACTCAGTCATGCTTTTCTCTGCCTTCACACTGCACGTGTCATGATGGGGACTGGATAGGTCCTGTGATAGGTATTGGAGACTAAGCGGTGACACTGACAGGGAGACGCTTGAGCAGAGACCTGAAGGGAAGGAGGGAGACCAGCACGTGGGTCTCACAGGACAGGGATTCAAGGCGGAGAGAAGAGGAAACGTCAAGCCCTGGGGCAGGAGCATCTTGGCGCACTCGTGGAGCAGGAAGGAGGCCTGCGAGGCTGGGGCAGAGCGCGTGAGGGCCCAGCTGTGCAGTTCGACCGGGGAGGTAAGCGGGGGTCAGATCCCGTAGGGCTCCTGGGGCATGGGTGTGTTTGACTTGCACTCTGATGAGTGGAAAGCTGCTGGGGGCGTGAGCTGAGGACGGACCTGACTGGATCCTCTGGAGCTGGGTGGAGAACCGACTGCACGGCTGAGGGCAGGAGAAGGAGCTTGGTTAGGAGCAGCCACGCTCATGTTGTCAAAAGGTGAAGGCGACTCTGAACAGGTAGGGTAGCGGGAGGCAAGGAATGGCCGGATGAGGGCATTACTCTGATGCTGGGAATGAAGGCTTTGCCGATGGGGTGGAGGTGAAGAGGAGAGAGGGGAGAGGTCAAGAAAGACCACAAAGCTGGGGCCTGAACCCCCGTCGGGGTGGAGTTGCCCACGTGGAAAAGAGGGAGAGCGGGTTCAGGGGAGAATTGGAGTATGGTGTGGGCTCGTTCGATGTCCACATGGGGACGTCACGGAGGCAGCTGGGTGGGTGTGAGTCCGGACTGGATGGCAAGGTGTGGAAAGGATAAATAAACGTGGAAGTCACGACAGCACAGATGTCATTGAAGTCCGGAGACTGGCTAAGGTCAGCAAGGGCTCAAAAGCGGTCCAGGATCTACGTCCTGGGTCAACACTGATGCTGAGAGGTTTGGGAGAAACACAGACGTCAGCGATGGAGACAGAGAAGGAAAGGCTACTGAGGTCAGAGAAACACGCCAGCCGACGACAAGACAATCCTCGAAAGAGTAGAATGGACCGAACCGGCAACGAAGTGATGGAAGCATTTCAAGGAGAAGGGACCGACTGTGTCGAATGCAGCCAAGAGAGTCAAGGGTGAGTGATGGACTTCTCCTACAACGGCACTGTGATAGTTACACAACTCTGCACTTGTACAGAGAAAAATCAGTGAATTGCGTGTTTCGGTGTGTGAATTGATGACACTAAATTGTGCCTCAAGAAAACGGTTTCAAAATAAAAGGGCATTTAGCGTGTATCTACCCAGCATTTCTGCTCCCGGGTATTCTTCCCCCAAGGTAAATGAAACTACGTGCTTATAAGGCAGACGTATACGTGAATTTTCACAGCATCTCTGTTCATAACATACCACGCTTGAACTAACGCAGAAGTACATTATTATGTGAAGGGCTGGACATTTTGGGATATATTTACATGAGGTCAAAATACTCAGCCTTCAAAGGAGGGCGTACTGCTTATTCAAAGAAAAATATATAGATCTCAAAAAACATTGCTTTGAGCAAAACAGACAGACATCGAACCGTAGGCCGTGATTTACTTCCTTTTCATGAAGTTCTGCCACGACCCAACTGAAGGATGTCAACAGAAATGAAAACAGAGGCTGCGCATGTCGAGGGTGGTTGGGTCTCAATTGAAACGTTGCAGAGGGCTGTTTTCTGTAGTCATGGGAATGATTCATATAGGGGAGGGGGTTTGGACACTCTAGGGGTTCGTGAAGTGTCGAAGATTTGTCAAGTCATGCAGCTAACGTTGACACGTTTCACTCTATTTTCATTTGATTTGACTAAAAAGCGAAAAGAAAGAGGGAAATCAGAAGGAACACTGAACCGTCATGGAGCTACGCATAGTTTATTTCCAGATCTCCCCCCAGCCCCACCATGTAAGTGACCTTTCCAGACTGTCAGTTGCCGGTCGGGTTCCAGGCGGAATGTCGGGAGCCGACATTTGTTGTGGCTGGTGTTGCCACGGTGAGTGGGCAGAGCCCTGTGGTGGGTCAGTGCCATGGAGGGGCTGCCGTCCTCTGTGGAGCTGGGCTTTGGGCCGATCCTCGGCAAGCTGGGCGAGGTGGTGGTGGCGCTGCTGCCCGATGGCCTGAGTCCACGCCTCACTTGCCACAGCCTCCAGTGGGAGACAGTGATGCGCCCACCTGTCGTCGGTTTACTGGTGGGTCTCTTATTTCTCTTCAGACTTGTTCAGTCTGTTAGAAGTCGACGTTACGTGAGACGTGAAAAGCGGCTGGCAGAAGCAGTGGCTGCAGCGATTGAGGAGAAATGCCAGCTCATTGACAAGCTCAGCGCTGCTCAAGAGGAGTATATGGGGATCGACTCGTCTTCAGAGAACGCCAGGCTAGAGAGAGAGTCGCTAAATATACCCGGCCTCACAGACGCTTCCCGAAAGGTGACGAGGACCAACTCAGTGCTGATGGAGGAATTAACTGGCCTGGTTCGAGAACTGAAGGCAGAGAGAGCCAAACGGTCGAAAGAAGAAGGAGAGATGGCCGAGATGCTAAAAGCGCTCGCGTCCATAGAAGCGGTCGTGAGATCCAGCACGTCACGAGGAGCTTTGCCAAAGCTGCCCGGAGGCCGAGAGCCAAGCCCTGCTGGTCCCTTCCCCGGCGGTGGGCCTGGGTCTTAAAGCGGGGCTGTTCTCTCCCCCTCCACGCAGGCCTCCCAAGCCGCCTGGCTGCCTCCAGCCAGCTGGACCTCCATCGGAGCGTTCCTGAGGCCAGTGGATGCAGGGGAGCCCCTTCGCTGGGCTGGAGATCCTCTACCTTCGCCTGCTGGACACCGCAGACGGCTCCTTCGCGGTCAGTTCCTCCAAATCGACAGACTTTTGGAATTCCTAGAGCACACCAAGAAAAGTGGGACTTTGTTTCACTTCACGGACTGTTTGGATTATCCCTCGTTAGTAGTGAAGAAGAGCCTGATCTTTTCCTTAAATTGAACCTTCATCAAACTACCTTTCTCTAGACGATATTGTGTAAATATTATGTATATATTAAACTTCAGTGAATTATTAACGGTGTCTGTCTCAGTGTTGCATTGAAAGTTGTAAATGTGCGCCATGTAGCAGTCAAGACTTTTAGCAATCGACAGCAGTCTTGTTTCAGAGTAGTATTCCCAACAGTCGCGACTCACAAGTCGAAGGAGCTTTCTTGGACTAAGTGTGTAGTGGTTAGAAAAAGAAAAAGCTGATCGATCTCTTTGGGGATCAAGTTAGATTGCCTGGTTAGAGAGAGGTTTGCCTTCTTTTGTGACTTGATTCTAATGTGGCAACGGCTAAACAATTTTCAAGAAACAAATGATAAACTACGTGGAGGTTTGTCCTTGCACTACACGAAGGCCGAGGGAGAGTTTACTGATGAAGAGGAAATCACCTTTGACATCTGGGGGGAACCTCCTCGTTGCTGCCCTCGGCCCCCTCTACTCACCAGCTAACGCTCCACACTGGAAAGCTGAGGGAAGTCTCAGGGGTTTCTCTCCCATGTGACGAAGTGAGGGTCTCGATCATTCCTAGTTTCACTCACAGATAATGTCCCCCAGTTAGGCAACGAGCACCAGCTGCGGATGACTCTAGTGGCAGGAAAGCAGCAAGTGGCAGTTGGAGCAAATAGGAGGGGTCACATGAGACAAATGGCAGAGACAGCATCAGCAGCACAGAAAGGATTTCTCCTCTTAAGTCGAGAGAAAGCAACAAACCAAAAACCTGTGCTTGCCTTGGCAACAGAGCAATGAAGACTAGAATGCGAGAGCCTGCCCTTGTGTTGCTGACATTTTAGGAAGGACAGGCAGGTGCTAAAGAATCAAACTGAGTAGAAGACATGGCATATTAGGTGATAACGAATGTTCTGGAGAAGAATAAACAAGGCAGGGTAAGGGGTGATGGGTGTGGGAATGGGGGGCACACTTGCCTAGACACACACTCTCGGTGGGAGTGGTCACCTGAGCACTGAGGAGCCCTGGAGGAGAGCTCTGTAGGCAGGGGGGGCAGAACGGGCCATGGCTCTGAAGGCGGCATGAGCACGGTGAGTGTGAGAAGCGACCAGGAGCCAGAGTGGCCCGAGTGCAGTGAGTGAAGCCAGAGAGAAGGGGGTCAAGGCCATCAGGGGTCAGAAGGTGGAGGGAGTCGAATCCACCGTAAAGAGTTTGGTTTCCCTTTCAGAGGACAGAAGCTGCCATGGGGAAGAGGAGAACAGAGGGAAACCTGTGGGAGAGCATGGCAGGGACTCGAGGCTGAGGATGGTGAAGGCTGCCCCCGGGCAGCGGTGGAGGTGGAGACGGAGAGATGGGGTGGGATCCGGGACCTGTCCTGCAGGCAGAGACCGTGAGACGTGCTGATGCCTGTGGGTGTGAGAAAAGAGAGGAGTCGGCATGGGGACGGGAGCCCCAGGTGAGGGGTGGTGTCCTTCAGCGAGATGGGGGGAATGGCAGAGGAGTGCCTTTGGACGGGAAATCAGAGTGGGCCTCTGTGAGAGTTAGGTTTCAGGGCCCCTCAGCCAGCAGAGTAGAAATACCGAATGTTCGGAGGAGACAGGTGTCTGCGCTCAGAGGAGCGTTCACGGCTGCAGATAGAAGTACGCAGGGGCATCGGGGAGGGAAGTTCCCGTAGCAGAGACGATGTCCAAGGGCCGAGAAGATGCCACAGGGTAGACTCCATGGGCCTGTTTGCGGCGAGAGCCCATCTTACAGATGCAGAAGCTGAGGCCCAGAGAAGTGAAGTGAATATTTACCTCTTCCTTTCTCTGGAGTGGAAGGGTCAGTAATCAGCCCAGGCCTGCCTCTGGTGTCCTGGGCTTGGAGGCCTCACAGATGAAAACAGTAGAGAACAGAAGCCAGGTGTCCCATGGGAGCCAGGTGACCAGGGGAGCACAGGAAGCCTCAAGCAGCTGTCTTGAAGGTCCACTGAGCCTGAATCCATTTGTGGGGTTGGGGGTGGTGGGGGCGGGTCGAGGGGGCTGGGAGGCCCTAAAAGATGGTGTGTGTAGCTGGCGTGGGTTTTATGGTGGCATTTCTAGGGGACAGAGATGAAGCTGGCCTCTCTTCTTTCCTCTTGATACTTCTCCTGTCCCCATTTCTTTCTTTGTTTTTGGCAGGGAGGGCCCGGGGGTGATGCCAGTTCTCAGGTTTTAGGGCAGCTCCTCGCTCTGGAAGCGGGGTTGCCTTTTAGAGCCAGGAGGAAGGGCCGAGAGGCCCAGACGTCGCTCCGGGCTCGAGGGCCTCACACGTTGCCATTTGTGGATGCGTCGTGAGGCTCCTCCTCAGAACCAGGGCTGCTCAAGGAAGAGCTCACTTCCTAACACGCGGAAGAATACTTGCCACAGTGGCTTGAAATGGGCCTCTCGAGGTGACATTTCGGTGACTTTTTCCCCTTCCTGAAGACGCATATAATTTTTACATTCCAAACGGGTATAGAACTGTACCTGGTGAAGAAAACAGATCTTTGAAGGCGCTAACCTCGAAAGCTCCCTAGGTGTCAGTGACCGAGGGAGGAGGGGGTTCTTCTCACCTCCGTCTTGCCTTTGAGAGAGGAGCGGCGTGTTTCCACTTTTGTGAACTTCCGGGAACCCCGCTGCCACCCCGATCCCTGGTTTGGCTGGGAAGGTGGGAGGTGGCGAGGCAAACATCCCGTCACCAGCGAATCCCGTCGAAGGCCGCGCTTGGAAAATGAGTCTGCAAAGAAACAGTTCACGCCACGCGTGGAGCCCTTGACCATGGTGTGGCGAACGTGCTCAGAGCCCAGAGGTGGGCAGGGGTGGACGGGGACGAGCGACTCCTTCTCCACTTGGGCCCTCCTGACCACCTGCAGCTCTAGGGGAACCCCCCCAAAGGGCCCCCGCTCAGTGCGGCTCCTGTGCCATGCCACGGTGCACCCCACTTCCGTGGGCACCTCTTATTAAATGTGTGCCCAGATGGTCCCTGAGGATGGGGCCCCGCCTGTTGTCCCCACCTAGAAGTCCAGCCCCGGGAGGCAGGCTGCGGTCCTGCGCTGGACTGAATGTCCACTGTCTGGAACGGGGACTGCGGCTTTGGCGGCTCACAGGTCAGATTTACAGGAGGAAGGGAAGGGCCTGGCTGCCCGCAGTGCCAGCTCCTGGTGCTCTGTCACCCCACACTCACACAGCAGTGCCCTCCCCTCCTCCGTGCCGTGCTTCCTGCTGTCGCCTCCCTCAGGCTGCAGGGGCCTCTCTTCCCACCTGCCTCCAACCTTCAAGTCCTCCCTGTCCTTCAAGGCCTCGTCCAGATGCCACTCCCTCTGGACAAGCCGCCCCCTGCCGCCCCCCCCCCGCCCCCCCGCCACCGCCACCGCCACCCCGCCCTCCCCGCCTCCTAATTACCCCATCACGTGCCCCCTCCTCACTGACTGTTTCCAGGAGGCCCACCACCACCACACACACCCTTTATCGAGTAGTGTAGCTTTAGAGGCAGTCCCGAAGATGGTAGTACCGTACCTTCCTCTCACTATGTTCTGCTTCAATACTGGGGAGGCGTGTTGAGTCTGCCGCTGGGATCTTCACTAGGATTGTCTTGACTCTGTAGATCCTGTTGGGAAGAGCTGACATCTGCTGAACAATACCGAGTCAACCTATGAAGAAACATGGAGGAAGTCTGCATTGCTGTTGGTCTTCTGTGATTTCTTCTGTCAGCGTGTTGTAGACCTCCTCACATCGATCTTGTGCGTAAGTGTTTAGATTTACACCTGTGTGTGTCATTTTTGATGCTGATATCAATGATGTGTTTGTAACTTTAAATTCGAGGTGTTCACCGTTAGTATAGAAGAGAGTTGAGAATCATTTTCAAGCCCATTCATTAGCACGGTGATTAAGTCTTCCACAACCTGTGATGAGGCTCTGTTCTGCCTCGGGCTGTCTCTTCAGGCCTGGGATCCCTGGTCAGGAAGGTAGAGCCAGATCCAGTCCCCTGGGTGTTCACGGCACTCTTGATCCTACCGTCCCCCGGGGAGTGGAGGGTTTTGTGGGCTGTAAGCAGCGAAGAACCGCCACCGCCCCACTCTCCCCAGTTTGTTGCTGCGTCCCCGCTGTCCCCATCCGCGAGAACGCTTGGTGCCGCTGTTCGCAAACCAGTCGGCTAAACGACTTTTCACATCTGATCCCGTGATCGTCTGTTTTCTTTGCACTCCAGACGAAACCTAAAATCTGCAGATTTAGTTTCACATACACAATACTGCTACCACCTTGTATGGGCAGAACTTTCCGTGGACTCTACCCCCCCTTCTGCTCTGGGGAGACTTTGGCCAGGAGGGCCAATGGCCCTGGGAGGCCACCGTCAAGCTGTTCCCTTCTGTGAAGGAATTTCCGACCCGGCGACATGATGCAGGGAGCTCAGCCTCCAGGCGTCCTCTATGGGGAATGTGGATCTGAGAATTTCTGCCTGTTCTTCCAAGGGGATACGCAGGGAAGGGGAATTCATGCGACCCACGGTGGACATGTCCTGTGGTTTGCCTCCGACGACAAAGGGAGAGGCAAGCCCTGGCTGAGCTCCCTTCCTGTGACAGCCAGGGAGAGCCAACGCTACGGAGAGATGCCACAGCCTCGGAACAAATGCATGGCTGGGAGTGTACAGCCGAGTCAAGGGAAGGAGCACAGGCCTGTGAGACCAGAGCCAGCCTTGGGTCCTGCTCCAAATCCCAGAGAGGTGATCTGCAGTGTCCTGGAAAGGGAGGAGCTGGCTCGATCTCGGTGGTTCTTCTTTTATGATCGGAGTTTCGTGGGTGCAGGGGAATGTGCTGGAGTGGACCCCACATCCCCGGCTCTGCCTTGAGCATGAGGAAGAGCCATGGGGCTCTTATCCCCCAGTTCTGTGCCGGGGAAAGAAAGAGGCTTCCAGAAAATTCCCAAGGACTGAACTTGACTGTGAGCTCCCCGTGAGGCTGGGCCTGGAGGGAGCAGAAGCAGATACTGATAAGCCTTCCAGAACCGTGACTTCCCGCACAGGTCACACGCACATCCGTGGACACACACCATTCCTCACAACCACAGGGCAGACGCACGAGGTCAGGCGATTACCCTTCTCATGGGCTCCCCTCCCACAGCATCCGTTACGAGAAGTTGCATGACTGGGAGATACATTTAAGTACTCGTATATATCTTTAGCTGCTCTTCTGCTCTTTACTGTTACGTCTTCTCAAGCCGAGGAATATTTCCCGAGACGACCTTGAAGAAATTAATTGGGAATCTGAAGACTAAGGAGGGACTGCGCTACGATGACGTGTATGTCCACATGCAGATCTGGAAAAAGTCGCAGGCTTAGTACAATCCACTAAAGTAGACTTTTGGTGCTCACGTGACTCAGTCATGCTTTTCTCTGCCTTCACACTGCACGTGTCATGATGGGGACTGGATAGGTCCTGTGATAGGTATTGGAGACTAAGCGGTGACACTGACAGGGAGACGCTTGAGCAGAGACCTGAAGGGAAGGAGGGAGACCAGCACGTGGGTCTCACAGGACAGGGATTCAAGGCGGAGAGAAGAGGAAACGTCAAGCCCTGGGGCAGGAGCATCTTGGCGCACTCGTGGAGCAGGAAGGAGGCCTGCGAGGCTGGGGCAGAGCGCGTGAGGGCCCAGCTGTGCAGTTCGACCGGGGAGGTAAGCGGGGGTCAGATCCCGTAGGGCTCCTGGGGCATGGGTGTGTTTGACTTGCACTCTGATGAGTGGAAAGCTGCTGGGGGCGTGAGCTGAGGACGGACCTGACTGGATCCTCTGGAGCTGGGTGGAGAACCGACTGCACGGCTGAGGGCAGGAGAAGGAGCTTGGTTAGGAGCAGCCACGCTCATGTTGTCAAAAGGTGAAGGCGACTCTGAACAGGTAGGGTAGCGGGAGGCAAGGAATGGCCGGATGAGGGCATTACTCTGATGCTGGGAATGAAGGCTTTGCCGATGGGGTGGAGGTGAAGAGGAGAGAGGGGAGAGGTCAAGAAAGACCACAAAGCTGGGGCCTGAACCCCCGTCGGGGTGGAGTTGCCCACGTGGAAAAGAGGGAGAGCGGGTTCAGGGGAGAATTGGAGTATGGTGTGGGCTCGTTCGATGTCCACATGGGGACGTCACGGAGGCAGCTGGGTGGGTGTGAGTCCGGACTGGATGGCAAGGTGTGGAAAGGATAAATAAACGTGGAAGTCACGACAGCACAGATGTCATTGAAGTCCGGAGACTGGCTAAGGTCAGCAAGGGCTCAAAAGCGGTCCAGGATCTACGTCCTGGGTCAACACTGATGCTGAGAGGTTTGGGAGAAACACAGACGTCAGCGATGGAGACAGAGAAGGAAAGGCTACTGAGGTCAGAGAAACACGCCAGCCGACGACAAGACAATCCTCGAAAGAGTAGAATGGACCGAACCGGCAACGAAGTGATGGAAGCATTTCAAGGAGAAGGGACCGACTGTGTCGAATGCAGCCAAGAGAGTCAAGGGTGAGTGATGGACTTCTCCTACAACGGCACTGTGATAGTTACACAACTCTGCACTTGTACAGAGAAAAATCAGTGAATTGCGTGTTTCGGTGTGTGAATTGATGACACTAAATTGTGCCTCAAGAAAACGGTTTCAAAATAAAAGGGCATTTAGCGTGTATCTACCCAGCATTTCTGCTCCCGGGTATTCTTCCCCCAAGGTAAATGAAACTACGTGCTTATAAGGCAGACGTATACGTGAATTTTCACAGCATCTCTGTTCATAACATACCACGCTTGAACTAACGCAGAAGTACATTATTATGTGAAGGGCTGGACATTTTGGGATATATTTACATGAGGTCAAAATACTCAGCCTTCAAAGGAGGGCGTACTGCTTATTCAAAGAAAAATATATAGATCTCAAAAAACATTGCTTTGAGCAAAACAGACAGACATCGAACCGTAGGCCGTGATTTACTTCCTTTTCATGAAGTTCTGCCACGACCCAACTGAAGGATGTCAACAGAAATGAAAACAGAGGCTGCGCATGTCGAGGGTGGTTGGGTCTCAATTGAAACGTTGCAGAGGGCTGTTTTCTGTAGTCATGGGAATGATTCATATAGGGGAGGGGGTTTGGACACTCTAGGGGTTCGTGAAGTGTCGAAGATTTGTCAAGTCATGCAGCTAACGTTGACACGTTTCACTCTATTTTCATTTGATTTGACTAAAAAGCGAAAAGAAAGAGGGAAATCAGAAGGAACACTGAACCGTCATGGAGCTACGCATAGTTTATTTCCAGATCTCCCCCCAGCCCCACCATGTAAGTGACCTTTCCAGACTGTCAGTTGCCGGTCGGGTTCCAGGCGGAATGTCGGGAGCCGACATTTGTTGTGGCTGGTGTTGCCACGGTGAGTGGGCAGAGCCCTGTGGTGGGTCAGTGCCATGGAGGGGCTGCCGTCCTCTGTGGAGCTGGGCTTTGGGCCGATCCTCGGCAAGCTGGGCGAGGTGGTGGTGGCGCTGCTGCCCGATGGCCTGAGTCCACGCCTCACTTGCCACAGCCTCCAGTGGGAGACAGTGATGCGCCCACCTGTCGTCGGTTTACTGGTGGGTCTCTTATTTCTCTTCAGACTTGTTCAGTCTGTTAGAAGTCGACGTTACGTGAGACGTGAAAAGCGGCTGGCAGAAGCAGTGGCTGCAGCGATTGAGGAGAAATGCCAGCTCATTGACAAGCTCAGCGCTGCTCAAGAGGAGTATATGGGGATCGACTCGTCTTCAGAGAACGCCAGGCTAGAGAGAGAGTCGCTAAATATACCCGGCCTCACAGACGCTTCCCGAAAGGTGACGAGGACCAACTCAGTGCTGATGGAGGAATTAACTGGCCTGGTTCGAGAACTGAAGGCAGAGAGAGCCAAACGGTCGAAAGAAGAAGGAGAGATGGCCGAGATGCTAAAAGCGCTCGCGTCCATAGAAGCGGTCGTGAGATCCAGCACGTCACGAGGAGCTTTGCCAAAGCTGCCCGGAGGCCGAGAGCCAAGCCCTGCTGGTCCCTTCCCCGGCGGTGGGCCTGGGTCTTAAAGCGGGGCTGTTCTCTCCCCCTCCACGCAGGCCTCCCAAGCCGCCTGGCTGCCTCCAGCCAGCTGGACCTCCATCGGAGCGTTCCTGAGGCCAGTGGATGCAGGGGAGCCCCTTCGCTGGGCTGGAGATCCTCTACCTTCGCCTGCTGGACACCGCAGACGGCTCCTTCGCGGTCAGTTCCTCCAAATCGACAGACTTTTGGAATTCCTAGAGCACACCAAGAAAAGTGGGACTTTGTTTCACTTCACGGACTGTTTGGATTATCCCTCGTTAGTAGTGAAGAAGAGCCTGATCTTTTCCTTAAATTGAACCTTCATCAAACTACCTTTCTCTAGACGATATTGTGTAAATATTATGTATATATTAAACTTCAGTGAATTATTAACGGTGTCTGTCTCAGTGTTGCATTGAAAGTTGTAAATGTGCGCCATGTAGCAGTCAAGACTTTTAGCAATCGACAGCAGTCTTGTTTCAGAGTAGTATTCCCAACAGTCGCGACTCACAAGTCGAAGGAGCTTTCTTGGACTAAGTGTGTAGTGGTTAGAAAAAGAAAAAGCTGATCGATCTCTTTGGGGATCAAGTTAGATTGCCTGGTTAGAGAGAGGTTTGCCTTCTTTTGTGACTTGATTCTAATGTGGCAACGGCTAAACAATTTTCAAGAAACAAATGATAAACTACGTGGAGGTTTGTCCTTGCACTACACGAAGGCCGAGGGAGAGTTTACTGATGAAGAGGAAATCACCTTTGACATCTGGGGGGAACCTCCTCGTTGCTGCCCTCGGCCCCCTCTACTCACCAGCTAACGCTCCACACTGGAAAGCTGAGGGAAGTCTCAGGGGTTTCTCTCCCATGTGACGAAGTGAGGGTCTCGATCATTCCTAGTTTCACTCACAGATAATGTCCCCCAGTTAGGCAACGAGCACCAGCTGCGGATGACTCTAGTGGCAGGAAAGCAGCAAGTGGCAGTTGGAGCAAATAGGAGGGGTCACATGAGACAAATGGCAGAGACAGCATCAGCAGCACAGAAAGGATTTCTCCTCTTAAGTCGAGAGAAAGCAACAAACCAAAAACCTGTGCTTGCCTTGGCAACAGAGCAATGAAGACTAGAATGCGAGAGCCTGCCCTTGTGTTGCTGACATTTTAGGAAGGACAGGCAGGTGCTAAAGAATCAAACTGAGTAGAAGACATGGCATATTAGGTGATAACGAATGTTCTGGAGAAGAATAAACAAGGCAGGGTAAGGGGTGATGGGTGTGGGAATGGGGGGCACACTTGCCTAGACACACACTCTCGGTGGGAGTGGTCACCTGAGCACTGAGGAGCCCTGGAGGAGAGCTCTGTAGGCAGGGGGGGCAGAACGGGCCATGGCTCTGAAGGCGGCATGAGCACGGTGAGTGTGAGAAGCGACCAGGAGCCAGAGTGGCCCGAGTGCAGTGAGTGAAGCCAGAGAGAAGGGGGTCAAGGCCATCAGGGGTCAGAAGGTGGAGGGAGTCGAATCCACCGTAAAGAGTTTGGTTTCCCTTTCAGAGGACAGAAGCTGCCATGGGGAAGAGGAGAACAGAGGGAAACCTGTGGGAGAGCATGGCAGGGACTCGAGGCTGAGGATGGTGAAGGCTGCCCCCGGGCAGCGGTGGAGGTGGAGACGGAGAGATGGGGTGGGATCCGGGACCTGTCCTGCAGGCAGAGACCGTGAGACGTGCTGATGCCTGTGGGTGTGAGAAAAGAGAGGCGTCGGCATGGGGACTGGAGCCCCAAGTGAGGGGTGTTGTCCTTCAGCGAGATGGGGGGAATGGCAGAGGAGTGCCTTTGGACGGGAAATCAGAGTGGGCCTCTGTGAGAGTTAGGTTTCAGGGCCCCTCAGCCAGCAGAGTAGAAATACCGAATGTTCGGAGGAGACAGGTGTCTGCGCTCAGAGGAGCGTTCACGGCTGCAGATAGAAGTACGCAGGGGCATCGGGGAGGGAAGTTCCCGTAGCAGAGACGATGTCCAAGGGCCGAGAAGATGCCACAGGGTAGACTCCATGGGCCTGTTTGCGGCGAGAGCCCATCTTACAGATGCAGAAGCTGAGGCCCAGAGAAGTGAAGTGAATATTTACCTCTTCCTTTCTCTGGAGTGGAAGGGTCAGTAATCAGCCCAGGCCTGCCTCTGGTGTCCTGGGCTTGGAGGCCTCACAGATGAAAACAGTAGAGAACAGAAGCCAGGTGTCCCATGGGAGCCAGGTGACCAGGGGAGCACAGGAAGCCTCAAGCAGCTGTCTTGAAGGTACACTGAGCCTGAATCCATTTGTGGGGTTGGGGGTGGTGGGGGCGGGTCGAGGGGGCTGGGAGGCCCTAAAAGATGGTGTGTGTAGCTGGCGTGGGTTTTATGGTGGCATTTCTAGGGGACAGAGATGAAGCTGGCCTCTCTTCTTTCCTCTTGATACTTCTCCTGTCCCCATTTCTTTCTTTGTTTTTGGCAGGGAGGGCCCGGGGGTGATGCCAGTTCTCAGGTTTTAGGGCAGCTCCTCGCTCTGGAAGCGGGGTTGCCTTTTAGAGCCAGGAGGAAGGGCCGAGAGGCCCAGACGTCGCTCCGGGCTCGAGGGCCTCACACGTTGCCATTTGTGGATGCGTCGTGAGGCTCCTCCTCAGAACCAGGGCTGCTCAAGGAAGAGCTCACTTCCTAACACGCGGAAGAATACTTGCCACAGTGGCTTGAAATGGGCCTCTCGAGGTGACATTTCGGTGACTTTTTCCCCTTCCTGAAGACGCATAGAATTTTTACATTCCAAACGGGTATAGAACCGTACCTGGTGAAGAAAACAGATCTTTGAAGGCGCTAACCTCGAAAGCTCCCTAGGTGTCAGTGACCGAGGGAGGAGGGGGTTCTTCTCACCTCCGTCTTGCCTTTGAGAGAGGAGCGGCGTGTTTCCACTTTTGTGAACTTCCGGGAACCCCGCTGCCACCCCGATCCCTGGTTTGGCTGGGAAGGTGGGAGGTGGCGAGGCAAACATCCCGTCACCAGCGAATCCCGTCGAAGGCCGCGCTTGGAAAATGAGTCTGCAAAGAAACAGTTCACGCCACGCGTGGAGCCCTTGACCATGGTGTGGCGAACGTGCTCAGAGCCCAGAGGTGGGCAGGGGTGGACGGGGACGAGCGACTCCTTCTCCACTTGGGCCCTCCTGACCACCTGCAGCTCTAGGGGAACTCCCCCAAAGGGCCCCCGCTCAGTGCGGCTCCTGTGCCATGCCACGGTGCACCCCACTTCCGTGGGCACCTCTTATTAAATGTGTGCCCAGATGGTCCCTGAGGATGGGGCCCCGCCTGTTGTCCCCACCTAGAAGTCCAGCCCCGGGAGGCAGGCTGCGGTCCTGCACTGGACTGAATGTCCACTGTCTGGAACGGGGACTGCGGCTTTGGCGGCTCACAGGTCAGATTTACAGGAGGAAGGGAAGGGCCTGGCTGCCCGCAGTGCCAGCTCCTGGTGCTCTGTCACCCCACACTCAAACAGCAGTGCCCTCCCCTCCTCCGTGCCGTGCTTCCTGCTGTCGCCTCCCTCAGGCTGCAGGGGCCTCTCTTCCCACCTGCCTCCAACCTTCAAGTCCTCCCTGTCCTTCAAGGCCTCGTCCAGATGCCACTCCCTCTGGACAAGCCGCCCCCTGCCGCCCCCCCCCGCCCCCCCGCCACCGCCACCCCGCCCTCCCCGCCTCCTAATTACCCCATCACGTGCCCCCTCCTCACTGACTGTTTCCAGGAGGCCCACCACCACCACACACACCCTTTATCGAGTAGTGTAGCTTTAGAGGCAGTCCCGAAGATGGTAGTACCGTACCTTCCTCTCACTATGTTCTGCTTCAATACTGGGGAGGCGTGTTGAGTCTGCCGCTGGGATCTTCACTAGGATTGTCTTGACTCTGTAGATCCTGTTGGGAAGAGCTGACATCTGCTGAACAATACCGAGTCAACCTATGAAGAAACATGGAGGAAGTCTGCATTGCTGTTGGTCTTCTGTGATTTCTTCTGTCAGCGTGTTGTAGACCTCCTCACATCGATCTTGTGCGTAAGTGTTTAGATTTACACCTGTGTGTGTCATTTTTGATGCTGATATCAATGATGTGTTTGTAACTTTAAATTCGAGGTGTTCACCGTTAGTATAGAAGAGAGTTGAGAATCATTTTCAAGCCCATTCATTAGCACGGTGATTAAGTCTTCCACAACCTGTGATGAGGCTCTGTTCTGCCTCGGGCTGTCTCTTCAGGCCTGGGATCCCTGGTCAGGAAGGTAGAGCCAGATCCAGTCCCCTGGGTGTTCACGGCACTCTTGATCCTACCGTCCCCCGGGGAGTGGAGGGTTTTGTGGGCTGTAAGCAGCGAAGAACCGCCACCGCCCCACTCTCCCCAGTTTGTTGCTGCGTCCCCGCTGTCCCCATCCGCGAGAACGCTTGGTGCCGCTGTTCGCAAACCAGTCGGCTAAACGACTTTTCACATCTGATCCCGTGATCGTCTGTTTTCTTTGCACTCCAGACGAAACCTAAAATCTGCAGATTTAGTTTCACATACACAATACTGCTACCACCTTGTATGGGCAGAACTTTCCGTGGACTCTACCCCCCCTTCTGCTCTGGGGAGACTTTGGCCAGGAGGGCCAATGGCCCTGGGAGGCCACCGTCAAGCTGTTCCCTTCTGTGAAGGAATTTCCGACCCGGCGACATGATGCAGGGAGCTCAGCCTCCAGGCGTCCTCTATGGGGAATGTGGATCTGAGAATTTCTGCCTGTTCTTCCAAGGGGATACGCAGGGAAGGGGAATTCATGCGACCCACAGTGGACATGTCCTGTGGTTTGCCTCCGACGACAAAGGGAGAGGCAAGCCCTGGCTGAGCTCCCTTCCTGTGACAGCCAGGGAGAGCCAACGCTACGGAGAGATGCCACAGCCTCGGAACAAATGCATGGCTGGGAGTGTACAGCCGAGTCAAGGGAAGGAGCACAGGCCTGTGAGACCAGAGCCAGCCTTGGGTCCTGCTCCAAATCCCAGAGAGGTGATCTGCAGTGTCCTGGAAAGGGAGGAGCTGGCTCGATCTCGGTGGTTCTTCTTTTATGATCGGAGTTTCGTGGGTGCAGGGGAATGTGCTGGAGTGGACCCCACATCCCCGGCTCTGCCTTGAGCATGAGGAAGAGCCATGGGGCTCTTATCCCCCAGTTCTGTGCCGGGGAAAGAAAGAGGCTTCCAGAAAATTCCCAAGGACTGAACTTGACTGTGAGCTCCCCGTGAGGCTGGGCCTGGAGGGAGCAGAAGCAGATACTGATAAGCCTTCCAGAACCGTGACTTCCCGCACAGGTCACACGCACATCCGTGGACACACACCATTCCTCACAACCACAGGGCAGACGCACGAGGTCAGGCGATTACCCTTCTCATGGGCTCCCCTCCCACAGCATCCGTTACGAGAAGTTGCATGACTGGGAGATACATTTAAGTACTCGTATATATCTTTAGCTGCTCTTCTGCTCTTTACTGTTACGTCTTCTCAAGCCGAGGAATATTTCCCGAGACGACCTTGAAGAAATTAATTGGAAATCTGAAGACTAAGGAGGGACTGCGCTACGATGACGTGTATGTCCACATGCAGATCTGGAAAAAGTCGCAGGCTTAGTACAATCCACTAAAGTAGACTTTTGGTGCTCACGTAACTCAGTCATGCTTTTCTCTGCCTTCACACTGCACGTGTCATGATAGGGACTGGATAGGTCCTGTGATAGGTATTGGAGACTAAGCGGTGACACTGACAGGGAGACGCTTGAGCAGAGACCTGAAGGGAAGGAGGGAGACCAGCACGTGGGTCTCACAGGACAGGGATTCAAGGCGGAGAGAAGAGGAAACGTCAAGCCCTGGGGCAGGAGCATCTTGGCGCACTCGTGGAGCAGGAAGGAGGCCTGCGAGGCTGGGGCAGAGCGCGTGAGGGCCCAGCTGTGCAGTTCGACCGGGGAGGTAAGCGGGGGTCAGATCCCGTAGGGCTCCTGGGGCATGGGTGTGTTTGACTTGCACTCTGATGAGTGGAAAGCTGCTGGGGGCGTGAGCTGAGGACGGACCTGACTGGATCCTCTGGAGCTGGGTGGAGAACCGACTGCACGGCTGAGGGCAGGAGAAGGAGCTTGGTTAGGAGCAGCCACGCTCATGTTGTCAAAAGGTGAAGGCGACTCTGAACAGGTAGGGTAGCGGGAGGCAAGGAATGGCCGGATGAGGGCATTACTCTGATGCTGGGAATGAAGGCTTTGCCGATGGGGTGGAGGTGAAGAGGAGAGAGGGGAGAGGTCAAGAAAGACCACAAAGCTGGGGCCTGAACCCCCGTCGGGGTGGAGTTGCCCACGTGGAAAAGAGGGAGAGCGGGTTCAGGGGAGAATTGGAGTATGGTGTGGGCTCGTTCGATGTCCACATGGGGACGTCACGGAGGCAGCTGGGTGGGTGTGAGTCCGGACTGGATGGCAAGGTGTGGAAAGGATAAATAAACGTGGAAGTCACGACAGCACAGATGTCATTGAAGTCCGGAGACTGGCTAAGGTCAGCAAGGGCTCAAAAGCGGTCCAGGATCTACGTCCTGGGTCAACACTGATGCTGAGAGGTTTGGGAGAAACACAGACGTCAGCGATGGAGACAGAGAAGGAAAGGCTACTGAGGTCAGAGAAACACGCCAGCCGACGACAAGACAATCCTCGAAAGAGTAGAATGGACCGAACCGGCAACGAAGTGATGGAAGCATTTCAAGGAGAAGGGACCGACTGTGTCGAATGCAGCCAAGAGAGTCAAGGGTGAGTGATGGACTTCTCCTACAACGGCACTGTGATAGTTACACAACTCTGCACTTGTACAGAGAAAAATCAGTGAATTGCGTGTTTCGGTGTGTGAATTGATGACACTAAATTGTGCCTCAAGAAAACGGTTTCAAAATAAAAGGGCATTTAGCGTGTATCTACCCAGCATTTCTGCTCCCGGGTATTCTTCCCCCAAGGTAAATGAAACTACGTGCTTATAAGGCAGACGTATACGTGAATTTTCACAGCATCTCTGTTCATAACATACCACGCTTGAACTAACGCAGAAGTACATTATTATGTGAAGGGCTGGACATTTTGGGATATATTTACATGAGGTCAAAATACTCAGCCTTCAAAGGAGGGCGTACTGCTTATTCAAAGAAAAATATATAGATCTCAAAAAACATTGCTTTGAGCAAAACAGACAGACATCGAACCGTAGGCCGTGATTTACTTCCTTTTCATGAAGTTCTGCCACGACCCAACTGAAGGATGTCAACAGAAATGAAAACAGAGGCTGCGCATGTCGAGGGTGGTTGGGTCTCAATTGAAACGTTGCAGAGGGCTGTTTTCTGTAGTCATGGGAATGATTCATATAGGGGAGGGGGTTTGGACACTCTAGGGGTTCGTGAAGTGTCGAAGATTTGTCAAGTCATGCAGCTAACGTTGACACGTTTCACTCTATTTTCATTTGATTTGACTAAAAAGCGAAAAGAAAGAGGGAAATCAGAAGGAACACTGAACCGTCATGGAGCTACGCATAGTTTATTTCCAGATCTCCCCCCAGCCCCACCATGTAAGTGACCTTTCCAGACTGTCAGTTGCCGGTCGGGTTCCAGGCGGAATGTCGGGAGCCGACATTTGTTGTGGCTGGTGTTGCCACGGTGAGTGGGCAGAGCCCTGTGGTGGGTCAGTGCCATGGAGGGGCTGCCGTCCTCTGTGGAGCTGGGCTTTGGGCCGATCCTCGGCAAGCTGGGCGAGGTGGTGGTGGCGCTGCTGCCCGATGGCCTGAGTCCACGCCTCACTTGCCACAGCCTCCAGTGGGAGACAGTGATGCGCCCACCTGTCGTCGGTTTACTGGTGGGTCTCTTATTTCTCTTCAGACTTGTTCAGTCTGTTAGAAGTCGACGTTACGTGAGACGTGAAAAGCGGCTGGCAGAAGCAGTGGCTGCAGCGATTGAGGAGAAATGCCAGCTCATTGACAAGCTCAGCGCTGCTCAAGAGGAGTATATGGGGATCGACTCGTCTTCAGAGAACGCCAGGCTAGAGAGAGAGTCGCTAAATATACCCGGCCTCACAGACGCTTCCCGAAAGGTGACGAGGACCAACTCAGTGCTGATGGAGGAATTAACTGGCCTGGTTCGAGAACTGAAGGCAGAGAGAGCCAAACGGTCGAAAGAAGAAGGAGAGATGGCCGAGATGCTAAAAGCGCTCGCGTCCATAGAAGCGGTCGTGAGATCCAGCACGTCACGAGGAGCTTTGCCAAAGCTGCCCGGAGGCCGAGAGCCAAGCCCTGCTGGTCCCTTCCCCGGCGGTGGGCCTGGGTCTTAAAGCGGGGCTGTTCTCTCCCCCTCCACGCAGGCCTCCCAAGCCGCCTGGCTGCCTCCAGCCAGCTGGACCTCCATCGGAGCGTTCCTGAGGCCAGTGGATGCAGGGGAGCCCCTTCGCTGGGCTGGAGATCCTCTACCTTCGCCTGCTGGACACCGCAGACGGCTCCTTCGCGGTCAGTTCCTCCAAATCGACAGACTTTTGGAATTCCTAGAGCACACCAAGAAAAGTGGGACTTTGTTTCACTTCACGGACTGTTTGGATTATCCCTCGTTAGTAGTGAAGAAGAGCCTGATCTTTTCCTTAAATTGAACCTTCATCAAACTACCTTTCTCTAGACGATATTGTGTAAATATTATGTATATATTAAACTTCAGTGAATTATTAACGGTGTCTGTCTCAGTGTTGCATTGAAAGTTGTAAATGTGCGCCATGTAGCAGTCAAGACTTTTAGCAATCGACAGCAGTCTTGTTTCAGAGTAGTATTCCCAACAGTCGCGACTCACAAGTCGAAGGAGCTTTCTTGGACTAAGTGTGTAGTGGTTAGAAAAAGAAAAAGCTGATCGATCTCTTTGGGGATCAAGTTAGATTGCCTGGTTAGAGAGAGGTTTGCCTTCTTTTGTGACTTGATTCTAATGTGGCAACGGCTAAACAATTTTCAAGAAACAAATGATAAACTACGTGGAGGTTTGTCCTTGCACTACACGAAGGCCGAGGGAGAGTTTACTGATGAAGAGGAAATCACCTTTGACATCTGGGGGGAACCTCCTCGTTGCTGCCCTCGGCCCCCTCTACTCACCAGCTAACGCTCCACACTGGAAAGCTGAGGGAAGTCTCAGGGGTTTCTCTCCCATGTGACGAAGTGAGGGTCTCGATCATTCCTAGTTTCACTCACAGATAATGTCCCCCAGTTAGGCAACGAGCACCAGCTGCGGATGACTCTAGTGGCAGGAAAGCAGCAAGTGGCAGTTGGAGCAAATAGGAGGGGTCACATGAGACAAATGGCAGAGACAGCATCAGCAGCACAGAAAGGATTTCTCCTCTTAAGTCGAGAGAAAGCAACAAACCAAAAACCTGTGCTTGCCTTGGCAACAGAGCAATGAAGACTAGAATGCGAGAGCCTGCCCTTGTGTTGCTGACATTTTAGGAAGGACAGGCAGGTGCTAAAGAATCAAACTGAGTAGAAGACATGGCATATTAGGTGATAACGAATGTTCTGGAGAAGAATAAACAAGGCAGGGTAAGGGGTGATGGGTGTGGGAATGGGGGGCACACTTGCCTAGACACACACTCTCGGTGGGAGTGGTCACCTGAGCACTGAGGAGCCCTGGAGGAGAGCTCTGTAGGCAGGGGGGGCAGAACGGGCCATGGCTCTGAAGGCGGCATGAGCACGGTGAGTGTGAGAAGCGACCAGGAGCCAGAGTGGCCCGAGTGCAGTGAGTGAAGCCAGAGAGAAGGGGGTCAAGGCCATCAGGGGTCAGAAGGTGGAGGGAGTCGAATCCACCGTAAAGAGTTTGGTTTCCCTTTCAGAGGACAGAAGCTGCCATGGGGAAGAGGAGAACAGAGGGAAACCTGTGGGAGAGCATGGCAGGGACTCGAGGCTGAGGATGGTGAAGGCTGCCCCCGGGCAGCGGTGGAGGTGGAGACGGAGAGATGGGGTGGGATCCGGGACCTGTCCTGCAGGCAGAGACCGTGAGACGTGCTGATGCCTGTGGGTGTGAGAAAAGAGAGGCGTCGGCATGGGGACGGGAGCCCCAGGTGAGGGGTGGTGTCCTTCAGCGAGATGGGGGGAATGGCAGAGGAGTGCCTTTGGACGGGAAATCAGAGTGGGTCTCTGTGAGAGTTAGGTTTCAGGGCCCCTCAGCCAGCAGAGTAGAAATACCGAATGTTCGGAGGAGACAGGTGTCTGCGCTCAGAGGAGCGTTCACGGCTGCAGATAGAAGTACGCAGGGGCATCGGGGAGGGAAGTTCCCGTAGCAGAGACGATGTCCAAGGGCCGAGAAGATGCCACAGGGTAGACTCCATGGGCCTGTTTGCGGCGAGAGCCCATCTTACAGATGCAGAAGCTGAGGCCCAGAGAAGTAAAGTGAATATTTACCTCTTCCTTTCTCTGGAGTGGAAGGGTCAGTAATCAGCCCAGGCCTGCCTCTGGTGTCCTGGGCTTGGAGGCCTCACAGATGAAAACAGTAGAGAACAGAAGCCAGGTGTCCCATGGGAGCCAGGTGACCAGGGGAGCACAGGAAGCCTCAAGCAGCTGTCTTGAAGGTACACTGAGCCTGAATCCATTTGTGGGGTTGGGGGTGGTGGGGGCGGGTCGAGGGGGCTGGGAGGCCCTAAAAGATGGTGTCTGTAGCTGGCGTGGGTTTTATGGTGGCATTTCTAGGGGACAGAGATGAAGCTGGCCTCTCTTCTTTCCTCTTGATACTTCTCCTGTCCCCATTTCTTTCTTTGTTTTTGGCAGGGAGGGCCCGGGGGTGATGCCAGTTCTCAGGTTTTAGGGCAGCTCCTCGCTCTGGAAGCGGGGTTGCCTTTTAGAGCCAGGAGGAAGGGCCGAGAGGCCCAGACGTCGCTCCGGGCTCGAGGGCCTCACACGTTGCCATTTGTGGATGCGTCGTGAGGCTCCTCCTCAGAACCAGGGCTGCTCAAGGAAGAGCTCACTTCCTAACACGCGGAAGAATACTTGCCACAGTGGCTTGAAATGGGCCTCTCGAGGTGACATTTCGGTGACTTTTTCCCCTTCCTGAAGACGCATAGAATTTTTACATTCCAAACGGGTATAGAACCGTACCTGGTGAAGAAAACAGATCTTTGAAGGCGCTAACCTCGAAAGCTCCCTAGGTGTCAGTGACCGAGGGAGGAGGGGGTTCTTCTCACCTCCGTCTTGCCTTTGAGAGAGGAGCGGCGTGTTTCCACTTTTGTGAACTTCCGGGAACCCCGCTGCCACCCCGATCCCTGGTTTGGCTGGGAAGGTGGGAGGTGGCGAGGCAAACATCCCGTCACCAGCGAATCCCGTCGAAGGCCGCGCTTGGAAAATGAGTCTGCAAAGAAACAGTTCACGCCACGCGTGGAGCCCTTGACCATGGTGTGGCGAACGTGCTCAGAGCCCAGAGGTGGGCAGGGGTGGACGGGGACGAGCGACTCCTTCTCCACTTGGGCCCTCCTGACCACCTGCAGCTCTAGGGGAACCCCCCCAAAGGGCCCCCGCTCAGTGCGGCTCCTGTGCCATGCCACGGTGCACCCCACTTCCGTGGGCACCTCTTATTAAATGTGTGCCCAGATGGTCCCTGAGGATGGGGCCCCGCCTGTTGTCCCCACCTAGAAGTCCAGCCCCGGGAGGCAGGCTGCGGTCCTGCGCTGGACTGAATGTCCACTGTCTGGAACGGGGACTGCGGCTTTGGCGGCTCACAGGTCAGATTTACAGGAGGAAGGGAAGGGCCTGGCTGCCCGCAGTGCCAGCTCCTGGTGCTCTGTCACCCCACACTCACACAGCAGTGCCCTCCCCTCCTCCGTGCCGTGCTTCCTGCTGTCGCCTCCCTCAGGCTGCAGGGGCCTCTCTTCCCACCTGCCTCCAACCTTCAAGTCCTCCCTGTCCTTCAAGGCCTCGTCCAGATGCCACTCCCTCTGGACAAGCCGCCCCCTGCCGCCCCCCCCCGCCCCCCCCGCCACCGCCACCCCGCCCTCCCCGCCTCCTAATTACCCCATCACGTGCCCCCTCCTCACTGACTGTTTCCAGGAGGCCCACCACCACCACACACACCCTTTATCGAGTAGTGTAGCTTTAGAGGCAGTCCCGAAGATGGTAGTACCGTACCTTCCTCTCACTATGTTCTGCTTCAATACTGGGGAGGCGTGTTGAGTCTGCCGCTGGGATCTTCACTAGGATTGTCTTGACTCTGTAGATCCTGTTGGGAAGAGCTGACATCTGCTGAACAATACCGAGTCAACCTATGAAGAAACATGGAGGAAGTCTGCATTGCTGTTGGTCTTCTGTGATTTCTTCTGTCAGCGTGTTGTAGACCTCCTCACATCGATCTTGTGCGTAAGTGTTTAGATTTACACCTGTGTGTGTCATTTTTGATGCTGATATCAATGATGTGTTTGTAACTTTAAATTCGAGGTGTTCACCGTTAGTATAGAAGAGAGTTGAGAATCATTTTCAAGCCCATTCATTAGCACGGTGATTAAGTCTTCCACAACCTGTGATGAGGCTCTGTTCTGCCTCGGGCTGTCTCTTCAGGCCTGGGATCCCTGGTCAGGAAGGTAGAGCCAGATCCAGTCCCCTGGGTGTTCACGGCACTCTTGATCCTACCGTCCCCCGGGGAGTGGAGGGTTTTGTGGGCTGTAAGCAGCGAAGAACCGCCACCGCCCCACTCTCCCCAGTTTGTTGCTGCGTCCCCGCTGTCCCCATCCGCGAGAACGCTTGGTGCCGCTGTTCGCAAACCAGTCGGCTAAACGACTTTTCACATCTGATCCCGTGATCGTCTGTTTTCTTTGCACTCCAGACGAAACCTAAAATCTGCAGATTTAGTTTCACATACACAATACTGCTACCACCTTGTATGGGCAGAACTTTCCGTGGACTCTACCCCCCCTTCTGCTCTGGGGAGACTTTGGCCAGGAGGGCCAATGGCCCTGGGAGGCCACCGTCAAGCTGTTCCCTTCTGTGAAGGAATTTCCGACCCGGCGACATGATGCAGGGAGCTCAGCCTCCAGGCGTCCTCTATGGGGAATGTGGATCTGAGAATTTCTGCCTGTTCTTCCAAGGGGATACGCAGGGAAGGGGAATTCATGCGACCCACGGTGGACATGTCCTGTGGTTTGCCTCCGACGACAAAGGGAGAGGCAAGCCCTGGCTGAGCTCCCTTCCTGTGACAGCCAGGGAGAGCCAACGCTACGGAGAGATGCCACAGCCTCGGAACAAATGCATGGCTGGGAGTGTACAGCCGAGTCAAGGGAAGGAGCACAGGCCTGTGAGACCAGAGCCAGCCTTGGGTCCTGCTCCAAATCCCAGAGAGGTGATCTGCAGTGTCCTGGAAAGGGAGGAGCTGGCTCGATCTCGGTGGTTCTTCTTTTATGATCGGAGTTTCGTGGGTGCAGGGGAATGTGCTGGAGTGGACCCCACATCCCCGGCTCTGCCTTGAGCATGAGGAAGAGCCATGGGGCTCTTATCCCCCAGTTCTGTGCCGGGGAAAGAAAGAGGCTTCCAGAAAATTCCCACGGACTGAACTTGACTGTGAGCTCCCCGTGAGGCTGGGCCTGGAGGGAGCAGAAGCAGATACTGATAAGCCTTCCTTCCCGCACAGGTCACACGCACATCCGTGGACACACACCATTCCTCACAACCACAGGGCAGACGCACGAGGTCAGGCGATTACCCTTCTCATGGGCTCCCCTCCCACAGCATCCGTTACGAGAGGTTGCATGACTGGGAGATACATTTAAGTACTCGTATATATCTTTAGCTGCTCTTCTGCTCTTTACTGTTACGTCTTCTCAAGCCGAGGAATATTTCCCGAGACGACCTTGAAGAAATTAATTGGAAATCTGAAGACTAAGGAGGGACTGCACTACGATGACGTGTATGTCCACATGCAGATCTGGAAAAAGTCGCAGGCTTAGTACAATCCACTAAAGTAGACTTTTGGTGCTCACGTAACTCAGTCATGCTTTTCTCTGCCTTCACACTGCACGTGTCATGATAGGGACTGGATAGGTCCTGTGATAGGTATTGGAGACTAAGCGGTGACACTGACAGGGAGACGCTTGAGCAGAGACCTGAAGGGAAGGAGGGAGACCAGCACGTGGGTCTCACAGGACAGGGATTCAAGGCAGAGAGAGGAGGAAACGTCAAGCCCTGGGGCAGGAGCATCTTGGCGCACTCGTGGAGCAGGAAGGAGGCCTGCGAGGCTGGGGCAGAGCGCGTGAGGGCCCAGCTGTGCAGTTCGACCGGGGAGGTAACCGGGGGTCAGATCCCGTAGGGCTCCTGGGGCATGGGTGTGTTTGACTTGCACTCTGATGAGTGGAAAGCTGCTGGGGGCGTGAGCTGAGGACGGACCTGACTGGATCCTCTGGAGCTGGGTGGAGAACCGACTGCACGGCTGAGGGCAGGAGAAGGAGCTTGGTTAGGAGCAGCCACGCTCATGTTGTCAAAAGGTGAAGGCGACTCTGAACAGGTAGGGTAGCGGGAGGCAAGGAATGGCCGGATGAGGGCATTACTCTGATGCTGGGAATGAAGGCTTTGCCGATGGGGTGGAGGTGAAGAGGAGAGAGGGGAGAGGTCAAGAAAGACCACAAAGCTGGGGCCTGAACCCCCGTCGGGGTGGAGTTGCCCACGTGGAAAAGAGGGAGAGCGGGTTCAGGGGAGAATTGGAGTATGGTGTGGGCTCGTTCGATGTCCACATGGGGATGTCACGGAGGCAGCTGGGTGGGTGTGAGTCCGGACTGTGTGGCAAGGTGTGGAAAGGATAAATAAACGTGGAAGTCACGACAGCACAGATGTCATTGAAGTCCGGAGACTGGCTAAGGTCAGCAAGGGCTCAAAAGCGGTCCAGGATCTACGTCCTGGGTCAACACTGATGCTGAGAGGTTTGGGAGAAACACAGACGTCAGCGATGGAGACAGAGAAGGAAAGGCTACTGAGGTCAGAGAAACACGCCAGCCGACGACAAGACAATCCTCGAAAGAGTAGAATGGACCGAACCGGCAACGAAGTGATGGAAGCATTTCAAGGAGAAGGGACCGGCTGTGTCGAATGCAGCCAAGAGAGTCAAGGGTGAGTGATGGACTTTTCCTACAACGGCACTGTGATAGTTACACAACTCTGCACTTGTACAGAGAAAAATCAGTGAATTGCGTATTTCGGTGTGTGAATTGATGACACTAAATTGTGCCTCAAGAAAACGGTTTCAAAATAAAAGGGCATTTAGCGTGTATCTACCCAGCATTTCTACTCCCGGGTATTCTTCCCCCAAGGTAAATGAAACTACGTGCTTATAAGGCAGACGTATACGTGAATTTTCACAGCATCTCTGTTCATAACATACCACGCTTGAACTAACGCAGAAGTACATTATTATGTGAAGGGCTGGACATTTTGGGATATATTTACATGAGGTCAAAATACTCAGCCTTCAAAGGAGGGCGTACTGCTTATTCAAATAAAAATATATAGATCTCAAAAAACATTGCTTTGAGCAAAACAGACAGACATCGAACTGTAGGCCGTGATTTACTTCCTTTTCATGAAGTTCTGCCACGACCCAACTGAAGGATGTCAACAGAAATGAAAACAGAGGCTGCGCATGTCGAGGGTGGTTGGGTCTCAATTGAAACGTTGCAGAGGGCTGTTTTCTGTAGTCATGGGAATGATTCATATAGGGGAGGGGGTTTGGACGCTCTAGGGGTTCGTGAAGTGTCGAAGATTGGTCAAGTCACGCAGCTAATGTTGACACGTTTCACTCTATTTTCATTTGATTTGACTAAAAAGCGAAAAGAAAGAGGGAAATCAGAAGGAACACTGAACCGTCATGGAGCTACGCATAGTTTATTTACAGATCTCCCCCCAGCCCCACCATGTAAGTGACCTTTCCAGACTGTCAGTTGCCGGTCGGGTTCCAGGCGGAATGTCGGGAGCCGACATTTGTTGTGGCTGGTGTTGCCACGGTGACTGGGCAGAGCCCTGTGGTGGGTCAGTGCCATGGAGGGGCTGCCGTCCTCTGTGGAGCTGGGCTTTGGGCCGATCCTCGGCAAGCTGGGCGAGGTGGTGGTGGCGCTGCTGCCCGATGGCCTGAGTCCACGCCTCACTTGCCACAGCCTCCAGTGGGAGACAGTGATGCGCCCACCTGTCGTCGGTTTACTGGTGGGTCTCTTATTTCTCTTCAGACTTGTTCAGTCTGTTAGAAGTCGACGTTACGTGAGACGTGAAAAGCGGCTGGCAGAAGCAGTGGCTGCAGCGATTGAGGAGAAATGCCAGCTCATTGACAAGCTCAGCGCTGCTCAAGAGGAGTATATGGGGATCGACTCGTCTTCAGAGAACGCCAGGCTAGAGAGAGAGTCGCTAAATATACCCGGCCTCACAGACGCTTCCCGAAAGGTGACGAGGACCAACTCAGTGCTGATGGAGGAATTAACTGGCCTGGTTCGAGAACTGAAGGCAGAGAGAGCCAAACGTTCGAAAGAAGAAGGAGAGATGGCCGAGATGCTAAAAGCGCTCGCGTCCGTAGAAGCGGTCGTGAGATCCAGCACGTCACGAGGAGCTTTGCCAAAGCTGCCCGGAGGCCGAGAGCCAAGCCCTGCTGGTCCCTTCCCCGGCGGTGGGCCTGGGTCTTAGAGCGGGCCTGTTCTCTCCCCCTCCACGCAGGCCTCCCAAGCCGCCTGGCTGCCTCCAGCCAGCTGGACCTCCATCGGAGCGTTCCTGAGGCCAGTGGATGCAGGGGAGCCCCTTCGCTGGGCTGGAGATCCTCTACCTTCGCCTGCTGGACACCGCAGACGGCTCCTTCGCGGTCAGTTCCTCCAAATCGACAGACTTTTGGAATTCCTAGAGCACACCGAGAAAAGTGGGACTTTGTTTCACTTCACGGACTGTTTGGATTATCCCTCGTTAGTAGTGAAGAAGAGACTGATCTTTTCCTTAAATTGAACCTTCATCAAACTACCTTTCTCTAGACGGTATTGTGTAAATATTATGTATATATTAAACTTCAGTGAATTATTAACGGTGTCTGTCTCAGTGTTGCATTGAAAGTTGTAAATGTGCGCCATGTAGCAGTCAAGACTTTTAGCAATCGACAGCAGTCTTGTTTCAGAGTAGTATTCCCAAGAGTCGCGACTCACAGGTCGAAGGAGCTTTCTTGGACTAAGTATGTAGTGGTTAGAAAAAGAAAAAGCTGATCGATCTCTTTGGGGATCAAGTTACATTGCCTGGTTAGAGAGAGGTTTGCCTTATTTTGTGACTTGATTCTAATGTGGCAACGGCTAAACAATTTTAAAGAAACAAATGATAAACTACGTGGAGGTTTGTCCTTGCACTACACGAAGGCCGAGGGAGAGTTTACTGATGAAGAGGAAATCACCTTTGACATGTGGGGGGAACCTCCTCGTTGCTGCCCTCGGCCCCCTCTACTCACCAGCTAACGCTCCACACTGGAAAGCTGAGGGAAGTCTCAGGGGTTTCTCTCCCATGTGACGAAGTGAGGGTCTCGATCATTCCTAGTTTCACTCACAGATAATGTCCCCCAGTTAGGCAACGAGCACCAGCTGCGGATGACTCTAGTGGCAGGAAAGCAGCAAGTGGCAGTTGGAGCAAATAGGAGGGGTCACATGAGACAAATGGCAGAGACAGCATCAGCAGCACAGAAAGGATTTCTCCTCTCAAGTCGAGAGAAAGCAACAAACCAAAAACCTGCGCTTGCCTTGGAAACAGAGCAATGAAGACTCGAATGCGAGAGCCTGCCCTTGTGTTGCTGACATTTTAGGAAGGACAGGCAGGTGCTAAAGAATCAAATTGAGTAGAAGACATGGCATATTAGGTGATAACGAATGTTCTGGAGAAGAATAAACAAGGCAGGGTAAGGGGTGATGGGTGTGGGAATGGGGGGCACACTTGCCTAGACACACACTCTCGGTGGGAGTGGTCACCTGAGCACTGAGGAGCCCTGGAGGAGAGCTCTGTAGGCAGGGGGGGCAGAACGGGCCATGGCTCTGAAGGCGGCATGAGCACGGTGAGTGTGAGAAGCGACCAGGAGCCAGAGTGGCCCGAGTGCAGTGAGTGAAGCCAGAGAGAAGGGGGTCAAGGCCATCAGGGGTCAGAAGGTGGAGGGAGTCGAATCCACCGTAAAGAGTTTGGTTTCCCTTTCAAAGGACAGAAGCTGCCATGGGGAAGAGGAGAACAGAGGGAAACCTGTGGGAGAGCATGGCAGGGACTCGAGGCTGAGGATGGTGAAGGCTGCCCCCGGGCAGCGGTGGAGGTGGAGACGGAGAGGTGGGGTGGGATCCGGGACCTGTCCTGCAGGCAGAGACCGTGAGACGTGCTGATGCCTGTGGGTGTGAGAAAAGAGAGGAGTCGGCATGGGGACGGGAGCCCCAGGTGAGGGGTGGTGTCCTTCAGCGAGATGGGGGGAATGGCAGAGGAGTGCCTTTGGACGGGAAATCAGAGTGGGCCTCTGTGAGAGTTAGGTTTCAGGGCCCCTCAGCCAGCAGAGTAGAAATACCAACTGTTCGGAGGAGACAGGTGTCTGCGCTCAGAGGAGCGTTCACGGCTGCAGATAGAAGTACGCAGGGGCATCGGGGAGGGAAGTTCCCGTAGCAGAGACGATGTCCAAGGGCCGAGAAGATGCCACAGGGTAGACTCCATGGGCCTGTTTGCGGCGAGAGCCCATCTTACAGATGCAGAAGCTGAGGCCCAGAGAAGTGAAGTGAATATTTACCTCTTCCTTTCTCTGGAGTGGAAGGGTCAGTAATCAGCCCAGGCCTGCCTCTGGTGTCCTGGGCTTGGAGGCCTCACAGATGAAAACAGTAGAGAACAGAAGCCAGGTGTCCCATGGGAGCCAGGTGACCAGGGGAGCACAGGAAGCCTCAAGCAGCTGTCTTGAAGGTCCACTGAGCCTGAATCCATTTGTGGGGTTGGGGGTGGTGGGGGCGGGTCGAGGGGGCTGGGAGGCCCTAAAAGATGGTGTCTGTAGCTGGCGTGGGTTTTATGGTGGCATTTCTAGGGGACAGAGATGAAGCTGGCCTCTTTTCTTTCCTCTTGATACTTCTCCTGTCCCCATTTCTTTCTTTGTTTTTGGCAGGGAGGGCCCGGGGGTGATGCCAGTTCTCAGGTTTTAGGGCAGCTCCTAGCTCTGGAAGCGGGGTTGCCTTTTAGAGCCAGGAGGAAGGGCCGAGAGGCCCAGACGTCGCTCCGGGCTCGAGGGCCTCACACGTTGCCATTTGTGGATGCGTCGTGAGGCTCCTCCTCAGAACCAGGGCTGCTCAGGGAAGAGCTCACTTCCTAACGTGCGGAAGAATACTTGCCACAGTGGCTTGAAATGGGCCTCTCGAGGTGACATTTCGGTGACTTTTTCCCCTTCCTGAAGACGCATATAAGTTTTACATTCCAAACGGGTATAGAACTGTACCTGGTGAAGAGAACAGATCTTTGAAGGCGCTAACCTCGAAAGCTCCCTAGGTGTCAGTGACCGAGGGAGGAGGGGGTTCTTCTCACCTCCGTCTTGCCTTTGAGAGAGGAGCGGCGTGTTTCCACTTTTGTGAACTTCCGGGAACCCCGCTGCCACCCCGATCCCTGGTTTGGCTGGGAAGGTGGGAGGTGGCGAAGCAAACATCCCGTCACCAGCGAATCCCGTCGAAGGCCGCGCTTGGCAAATGAGTCTGCAAAGAAACAGTTCACGCCACGCGTGGAGCCCTTGACCATGGTGTCGCGAACGTGCTCAGAGCCCAGAGGTGGGCAGGGGTGGACGGGGACGAGCGACTCCTTCTCCACTTGGGCCCTCCTGACCACCCGCAGCTCTAGGGGAACCCCCCCAAAGGGCCCCCGCTCAGTGCGGCTCCTGTGCCATGCCACGGTGCACCCCACTTCCGTGGGCACCTCTTATTAAATGTGTGCCCAGATGGTCCCTCAGGATGGGGCCCCCCCCTGTTGTCCCCACCTAGAAGTCCAGCCCCGGGAGGCAGGCTGCGGTCCTGCGCTGGACTGAATGTCCACTGTCTGGAACGGGGACTGCGGCGTTGGCGGCTCACAGGTCAGATTTACAGGAGGAAGGGAAGGGCCTGGCTGCCCGCAGTGCCAGCTCCTGGTGCTCTGTCACCCCACACTCACACAGCAGTGCCCTCCCCTCCTCCGTGCCGTGCTTCCTGCTGTCGCCTCCCTCAGGCTGCAGGGGCCTCTCTTCCCACCTGCCTCCAACCTTCAAGTCCTCCCTGTCCTTCAAGGCCTCGTCCAGGTGCCACTCCCTCTGGACAAGCCGCCCCCTGCCGCCCCCCCCGCCCCCCCCGCCACCGCCACCGCCCCCCCCGCCCTCCCCGCCTCCTAAGTACCCCATCACGTGCCCCCTCCTCACTGACTGTTTCCAGGAGGCCCACCACCACCACCACACACCCTTTATCGAGTAGTGTAGCTTTAGAGGCAGTCCCGAAGATGGTAGTACCGTACCTTCCTCTCACTATGTTCTGCTTCCATACTGGGGAGGCGTGTTGAGTCTGCCGCTGGGATCTTCACTAGGATTGTCTTGACTCTGTAGATCCTGTTGGGAAGAGCTGACATCTGCTGAACAATACCGAGTCAACCTATGAAGAAACATGGAGGAAGTCTGCATTGCTGTTGGTCTTCTGTGATTTCTTCTGTCAGCGTGTTGTAGACCTCCTCACATCGATCTTGTGCGTAAGTGTTTAGATTTACACCTGTGTGTGTCATTTTTGATGCTGATATCAATGATGTGTTTGTAACTTTAAATTCGAGGTGTTCACCGTTAGTATAGAAGAGAGTTGAGAATCATTTTCAAGCCCATTCATTAGCACGGTGATTAAGTCTTCCACAACCTGTGATGAGGCTCTGTTCTGCCTGGGGCTGTCTCTTCAGGCCTGGGATCCCTGGTCAGGAAGGTAGAGCCAGATCCAGTCCCCTGGGTGTTCACGGCACTCTTGATCCTACCGTCCCCCGGGGAGTGGAGGGTTTTGTGGGCTGTAAGCAGCGAAGAACCGCCACCGCCCCACTCTCCCCAGTTTGTTGCTGCGTCCCCGCTGTCCCCATCCGCGAGAACGCTTGGTGCCGCTGTTCGCAAACCAGTCGGCTAAACGACTTTTCACATCTGATCCCGTGATCGTCTGTTTTCTTTGCACTCCAGACGAAACCTAAAATCTGCAGATTTATTTTCACATACACAATACTGCTACCACCTTGTATGGGCAGAACTTTCCGTGGACTCTACCCCCCCTTCTGCTCTGGGGAGACTTTGGCCAGGAGGGCCAATGGCCCTGGGAGGCCACCGTCAAGCTGTTCCCTTCTGTGAAGGAATTTCCGACCCGGCGACATGATGCAGGGAGCTCAGCTTCCAGGCGTCCTCTATGGGGAATGTGGATCTGAGAATTTCTGCCTGTTCTTCCAAGGGGATACGCAGGGAAGGGGAATTCATGCGACCCACAGTGGACATGTCCTGTGGTTTGCCTCCGACGACAAAGGGAGAGGCAAGTCCTGGCTGAGCTCCCTTCCTGTGACAGCCAGGGAGAGCCAACGCTACGGAGAGATGCCACAGCCTCGGAACAAATGCGTGGCTGGGAGTGTACAGCCGAGTCAAGGGAAGGAGCACAGGCCTGTGAGACCAGAGCCAGCCTTGGGTCCTGCTCCAAATCCCAGAGAGGTGATCTGCAGTGTCCTGGAAAGGGAGGAGCTGGCTCGATCTCGGTGGTTCTTCTTTTATGATCGGAGTTTCGTGGGTGCAGGGGAATGTGCTGGAGTGGACCCCACATCCCCGGCTCTGCCTTGAGCATGAGGAAGAGCCATGGGGCTCTTATCCCCCAGTTCTGTGCCGGGGAAAGAAAGAGGCTTCCAGAAAATTCCCAAGGACTGAACTTGACTGTGAGCTCCCCGTGAGGCTGGGCCTGGAGGGAGCAGAAGCAGATACTGATAAGCCTTCCAGAACCGTGACTCCCCGCACAGGTCACACGCACATCCGTGGACACACACCATTCCTCACAACCACAGGGCAGACGCACGAGGTCAGGCGATTACCCTTCTCATGGGCTCCCCTCCCACAGCATCCGTTACGAGAGGTTGCATGACTGGGAGATACATTTAAGTACTCGTATATATCTTTAGCTGCTCTTCTGCTCTTTACTGTTACGTCTTCTCAAGCCGAGGAATATTTCCCGAGACGACCTTGAAGAAATTAATTGGAAATCTGAAGACTAAGGAGGGACTGCACTACGATGACGTGTATGTCCACATGCAGATCTGGAAAAAGTCGCAGGCTTAGTACAATCCACTAAAGTAGACTTTTGGTGCTCACGTAACTCAGTCATGCTTTTCTCTGCCTTCACACTGCACGTGTCATGATAGGGACTGGATAGGTCCTGTGATAGGTATTGGAGACTAAGCGGTGACACTGACAGGGAGACGCTTGAGCAGAGACCTGAAGGGAAGGAGGGAGACCAGCACGTGGGTCTCACAGGACAGGGATTCAAGGCAGAGAGAGGAGGAAACGTCAAGCCCTGGGGCAGGAGCATCTTGGCGCACTCGTGGAGCAGGAAGGAGGCCTGCGAGGCTGGGGCAGAGCGCGTGAGGGCCCAGCTGTGCAGTTCGACCGGGGAGGTAACCGGGGGTCAGATCCCGTAGGGCTCCTGGGGCATGGGTGTGTTTGACTTGCACTCTGATGAGTGGAAAGCTGCTGGGGGCGTGAGCTGAGGACGGACCTGACTGGATCCTCTGGAGCTGGGTGGAGAACCGACTGCACGGCTGAGGGCAGGAGAAGGAGCTTGGTTAGGAGCAGCCACGCTCATGTTGTCAAAAGGTGAAGGCGACTCTGAACAGGTAGGGTAGCGGGAGGCAAGGAATGGCCGGATGAGGGCATTACTCTGATGCTGGGAATGAAGGCTTTGCCGATGGGGTGGAGGTGAAGAGGAGAGAGGGGAGAGGTCAAGAAAGACCACAAAGCTGGGGCCTGAACCCCCGTCGGGGTGGAGTTGCCCACGTGGAAAAGAGGGAGAGCGGGTTCAGGGGAGAATTGGAGTATGGTGTGGGCTCGTTCGATGTCCACGTGGGGATGTCACGGAGGCAGCTGGGTGGGTGTGAGTCCGGACTGTGTGGCAAGGTGTGGAAAGGATAAATAAACGTGGAAGTCACGACAGCACAGATGTCATTGAAGTCCGGAGACTGGCTAAGGTCAGCAAGGGCTCAAAAGCGGTCCAGGATCTACGTCCTGGGTCAACACTGATGCTGAGAGGTTTGGGAGAAACACAGACGTCAGCGATGGAGACAGAGAAGGAAAGGCTACTGAGGTCAGAGAAACACGCCAGCCGACGACAAGACAATCCTCGAAAGAGTAGAATGGACCGAACCGGCAACGAAGTGATGGAAGCATTTCAAGGAGAAGGGACCGACTGTGTCGAATGCAGCCAAGAGAGTCAAGGGTGAGTGATGGACTTTTCCTACAACGGCACTGTGATAGTTACACAACTCTGCACTTGTACAGAGAAAAATCAGTGAATTGCGTATTTCGGTGTGTGAATTGATGACACTAAATTGTGCCTCAAGAAAACGGTTTCAAAATAAAAGGGCATTTAGCGTGTATCTACCCAGCATTTCTACTCCCGGGTATTCTTCCCCCAAGGTAAATGAAACTACGTGCTTATAAGGCAGACGTATACGTGAATTTTCACAGCATCTCTGTTCATAACATACCACGCTTGAACTAACGCAGAAGTACATTATTATGTGAAGGGCTGGACATTTTGGGATATATTTCCATGAGGTCAAAATACTCAGCCTTCAAAGGAGGGCGTACTGCTTATTCAAAGAAAAATATATAGATCTCAAAAAACATTGCTTTGAGCAAAACAGACAGACATCGAACTGTAGGCCGTGATTTACTTCCTTTTCATGAAGTTCTGCCACGACCCAACTGAAGGATGTCAACAGAAATGAAAACAGAGGCTGCGCATGTCGAGGGTGGTTGGGTCTCAATTGAAACGTTGCAGAGGGCTGTTTTCTGTAGTCATGGGAATGATTCATATAGGGGAGGGGGTTTGGACGCTCTAGGGGTTCGTGAAGTGTCGAAGATTGGTCAAGTCACGCAGCTAATGTTGACACGTTTCACTCTATTTTCATTTGATTTGACTAAAAAGCGAAAAGAAAGAGGGAAATCAGAAGGAACACTGAACCGTCATGGAGCTACGCATAGTTTATTTACAGATCTCCCCCCAGCCCCACCATGTAAGTGACCTTTCCAGACTGTCAGTTGCCGGTCGGGTTCCAGGCGGAATGTCGGGAGCCGACATTTGTTGTGGCTGGTGTTGCCACGGTGACTGGGCAGAGCCCTGTGGTGGGTCAGTGCCATGGAGGGGCTGCCGTCCTCTGTGGAGCTGGGCTTTGGGCCGATCCTCGGCAAGCTGGGCGAGGTGGTGGTGGCGCTGCTGCCCGATGGCCTGAGTCCACGCCTCACTTGCCACAGCCTCCAGTGGGAGACAGTGATGCGCCCACCTGTCGTCGGTTTACTGGTGGGTCTCTTATTTCTCTTCAGACTTGTTCAGTCTGTTAGAAGTCGACGTTACGTGAGACGTGAAAAGCGGCTGGCAGAAGCAGTGGCTGCAGCGATTGAGGAGAAATGCCAGCTCATTGACAAGCTCAGCGCTGCTCAAGAGGAGTATATGGGGATCGACTCGTCTTCAGAGAACGCCAGGCTAGAGAGAGAGTCGCTAAATATACCCGGCCTCACAGACGCTTCCCGAAAGGTGACGAGGACCAACTCAGTGCTGATGGAGGAATTAACTGGCCTGGTTCGAGAACTGAAGGCAGAGAGAGCCAAACGGTCGAAAGAAGAAGGAGAGATGGCCGAGATGCTAAAAGCGCTCGCGTCCGTAGAAGCGGTCGTGAGATCCAGCACGTCACGAGGAGCTTTGCCAAAGCTGCCCGGAGGCCGAGAGCCAAGCCCTGCTGGTCCCTTCCCCGGCGGTGGGCCTGGGTCTTAGAGCGGGCCTGTTCTCTCCCCCTCCACGCAGGCCTCCCAAGCCGCCTGGCTGCCTCCAGCCAGCTGGACCTCCATCGGAGCGTTCCTGAGGCCAGTGGATGCAGGGGAGCCCCTTCGCTGGGCTGGAGATCCTCTACCTTCGCCTGCTGGACACCGCAGACGGCTCCTTCGCGGTCAGTTCCTCCAAATCGACAGACTTTTGGAATTCCTAGAGCACACCGAGAAAAGTGGGACTTTGTTTCACTTCACGGACTGTTTGGATTATCCCTCGTTAGTAGTGAAGAAGAGACTGATCTTTTCCTTAAATTGAACCTTCATCAAACTACCTTTCTCTAGACGGTATTGTGTAAATATTATGTATATATTAAACTTCAGTGAATTATTAACGGTGTCTGTCTCAGTGTTGCATTGAAAGTTGTAAATGTGCGCCATGTAGCAGTCAAGACTTTTAGCAATCGACAGCAGTCTTGTTTCAGAGTAGTATTCCCAAGAGTCGCGACTCACAGGTCGAAGGAGCTTTCTTGGACTAAGTATGTAGTGGTTAGAAAAAGAAAAAGCTGATCGATCTCTTTGGGGATCAAGTTACATTGCCTGGTTAGAGAGAGGTTTGCCTTATTTTGTGACTTGATTCTAATGTGGCAACGGCTAAACAATTTTAAAGAAACAAATGATAAACTACGTGGAGGTTTGTCCTTGCACTACACGAAGGCCGAGGGAGAGTTTACTGATGAAGAGGAAATCACCTTTGACATGTGGGGGGAACCTCCTCGTTGCTGCCCTCGGCCCCCTCTACTCACCAGCTAACGCTCCACACTGGAAAGCTGAGGGAAGTCTCAGGGGTTTCTCTCCCATGTGACGAAGTGAGGGTCTCGATCATTCCTAGTTTCACTCACAGATAATGTCCCCCAGTTAGGCAACGAGCACCAGCTGCGGATGACTCTAGTGGCAGGAAAGCAGCAAGTGGCAGTTGGAGCAAATAGGAGGGGTCACATGAGACAAATGGCAGAGACAGCATCAGCAGCACAGAAAGGATTTCTCCTCTCAAGTCGAGAGAAAGCAACAAACCAAAAACCTGCGCTTGCCTTGGAAACAGAGCAATGAAGACTCGAATGCGAGAGCCTGCCCTTGTGTTGCTGACATTTTAGGAAGGACAGGCAGGTGCTAAAGAATCAAATTGAGTAGAAGACATGGCATATTAGGTGATAACGAATGTTCTGGAGAAGAATAAACAAGGCAGGGTAAGGGGTGATGGGTGTGGGAATGGGGGGCACACTTGCCTAGACACACACTCTCGGTGGGAGTGGTCACCTGAGCACTGAGGAGCCCTGGAGGAGAGCTCTGTAGGCAGGGGGTGCAGAACGGGCCATGGCTCTGAAGGCGGCATGAGCACGGTGAGTGTGAGAAGCGACCAGGAGCCAGAGTGGCCCGAGTGCAGTGAGTGAAGCCAGAGAGAAGGGGGTCAAGGCCATCAGGGGTCAGAAGGTGGAGGGAGTCGAATCCACCGTAAAGAGTTTGGTTTCCCTTTCAAAGGACAGAAGCTGCCATGGGGAAGAGGAGAACAGAGGGAAACCTGTGGGAGAGCATGGCAGGGACTCGAGGCTGAGGATGGTGAAGGCTGCCCCCGGGCAGCGGTGGAGGTGGAGACGGAGAGGTGGGGTGGGATCCGGGACCTGTCCTGCAGGCAGAGACCGTGAGACGTGCTGATGCCTGTGGGTGTGAGAAAAGAGAGGAGTCGGCATGGGGACGGGAGCCCCAGGTGAGGGGTGGTGTCCTTCAGCGAGATGGGGGGAATGGCAGAGGAGTGCCTTTGGACGGGAAATCAGAGTGGGCCTCTGTGAGAGTTAGGTTTCAGGGCCCCTCAGCCAGCAGAGTAGAAATACCGAATGTTCGGAGGAGACAGGTGTCTGCGCTCAGAGGAGCGTTCACGGCTGCAGATAGAAGTACGCAGGGGCATCGGGGAGGGAAGTTCCCGTAGCAGAGACGATGTCCAAGGGCCGAGAAGATGCCACAGGGTAGACTCCATGGGCCTGTTTGCGGCGAGAGCCCATCTTACAGATGCAGAAGCTGAGGCCCAGAGAAGTGAAGTGAATATTTACCTCTTCCTTTCTCTGGAGTGGAAGGGTCAGTAATCAGCCCAGGCCTGCCTCTGGTGTCCTGGGCTTGGAGGCCTCACAGATGAAAACAGTAGAGAACAGAAGCCAGGTGTCCCATGGGAGCCAGGTGACCAGGGGAGCACAGGAAGCCTCAAGCAGCTGTCTTGAAGGTCCACTGAGCCTGAATCCATTTGTGGGGTTGGGGGTGGTGGGGGCGGGTCGAGGGGGCTGGGAGGCCCTAAAAGATGGTGTCTGTAGCTGGCGTGGGTTTTATGGTGGCATTTCTAGGGGACAGAGATGAAGCTGGCCTCTTTTCTTTCCTCTTGATACTTCTCCTGTCCCCATTTCTTTCTTTGTTTTTGGCAGGGAGGGCCCGGGGGTGATGCCAGTTCTCAGGTTTTAGGGCAGCTCCTAGCTCTGGAAGCGGGGTTGCCTTTTAGAGCCAGGAGGAAGGGCCGAGAGGCCCAGACGTCGCTCCGGGCTCGAGGGCCTCACACGTTGCCATTTGTGGATGCGTCGTGAGGCTCCTCCTCAGAACCAGGGCTGCTCAGGGAAGAGCTCACTTCCTAACGTGCGGAAGAATACTTGCCACAGTGGCTTGAAATGGGCCTCTCGAGGTGACATTTCGGTGACTTTTTCCCCTTCCTGAAGACGCATATAAGTTTTACATTCCAAACGGGTATAGAACTGTACCTGGTGAAGAGAACAGATCTTTGAAGGCGCTAACCTCGAAAGCTCCCTAGGTGTCAGTGACCGAGGGAGGAGGGGGTTCTTCTCACCTCCGTCTTGCCTTTGAGAGAGGAGCGGCGTGTTTCCACTTTTGTGAACTTCCGGGAACCCCGCTGCCACCCCGATCCCTGGTTTGGCTGGGAAGGTGGGAGGTGGCGAAGCAAACATCCCGTCACCAGCGAATCCCGTCGAAGGCCGCGCTTGGCAAATGAGTCTGCAAAGAAACAGTTCACGCCACGCGTGGAGCCCTTGACCATGGTGTCGCGAACGTGCTCAGAGCCCAGAGGTGGGCAGGGGTGGACGGGGACGAGCGACTCCTTCTCCACTTGGGCCCTCCTGACCACCCTCAGCTCTAGGGGAACCCCCCCAAAGGGCCCCCGCTCAGTGCGGCTCCTGTGCCATGCCACGGTGCACCCCACTTCCGTGGGCACCTCTTATTAAATGTGTGCCCAGATGGTCCCTCAGGATGGGGCCCCCCCTGTTCTCCCCACCTAGAAGTCCAGCCCCGGGAGGCGGGCTGCGGTCCTGCGCTGGACTGAATGTCCACTGTCTGGAACGGGGACTGCGGCGTTGGCGGCTCACAGGTCAGATTTACAGGAGGAAGGGAAGGGCCTGGCTGCCCGCAGTGCCAGCTCCTGGTGCTCTGTCACCCCACACTCACACAGCAGTGCCCTCCCCTCCTCCGTGCCGTGCTTCCTGCTGTCGCCTCCCTCAGGCTGCAGGGGCCTCTCTTCCCACCTGCCTCCAACCTTCAAGTCCTCCCTGTCCTTCAAGGCCTCGTCCAGGTGCCACTCCCTCTGGACAAGCCGCCCCCTGCCGCCCCCCCCCGCCCCCCCCGCCCCCGCCACCGCCCCCCCGCCCTCCCCGCCTCCTAAGTACCCCATCACGTGCCCCCTCCTCACTGACTGTTTCCAGGAGGCCCACCACCACCACCACACACCCTTTATCGAGTAGTGTAGCTTTAGAGGCAGTCCCGAAGATGGTAGTACCGTACCTTCCTCTCACTATGTTCTGCTTCCATACTGGGGAGGCGTGTTGAGTCTGCCGCTGGGATCTTCACTAGGATTGTCTTGACTCTGTAGATCCTGTTGGGAAGAGCTGACATCTGCTGAACAATACCGAGTCAACCTATGAAGAAACATGGAGGAAGTCTGCATTGCTGTTGGTCTTCTGTGATTTCTTCTGTCAGCGTGTTGTAGACCTCCTCACATCGATCTTGTGCGTAAGTGTTTAGATTTACACCTGTGTGTGTCATTTTTGATGCTGATATCAATGATGTGTTTGTAACTTTAAATTCGAGGTGTTCACCGTTAGTATAGAAGAGAGTTGAGAATCATTTTCAAGCCCATTCATTAGCACGGTGATTAAGTCTTCCACAACCTGTGATGAGGCTCTGTTCTGCCTGGGGCTGTCTCTTCAGGCCTGGGATCCCTGGTCAGGAAGGTAGAGCCAGATCCAGTCCCCTGGGTGTTCACGGCACTCTTGATCCTACCGTCCCCCGGGGAGTGGAGGGTTTTGTGGGCTGTAAGCAGCGAAGAACCGCCACCGCCCCACTCTCCCCAGTTTGTTGCTGCGTCCCCGCTGTCCCCATCCGCGAGAACGCTTGGTGCCGCTGTTCGCAAACCAGTCGGCTAAACGACTTTTCACATCTGATCCCGTGATCGTCTGTTTTCTTTGCACTCCAGACGAAACCTAAAATCTGCAGATTTATTTTCACATACACAATACTGCTACCACCTTGTATGGGCAGAACTTTCCGTGGACTCTACCCCCCCTTCTGCTCTGGGGAGACTTTGGCCAGGAGGGCCAATGGCCCTGGGAGGCCACCGTCAAGCTGTTCCCTTCTGTGAAGGAATTTCCGACCCGGCGACATGATGCAGGGAGCTCAGCTTCCAGGCGTCCTCTATGGGGAATGTGGATCTGAGAATTTCTGCCTGTTCTTCCAAGGGGATACGCAGGGAAGGGGAATTCATGCGACCCACAGTGGACATGTCCTGTGGTTTGCCTCCGACGACAAAGGGAGAGGCAAGTCCTGGCTGAGCTCCCTTCCTGTGACAGCCAGGGAGAGCCAACGCTACGGAGAGATGCCACAGCCTCGGAACAAATGCGTGGCTGGGAGTGTACAGCCGAGTCAAGGGAAGGAGCACAGGCCTGTGAGACCAGAGCCAGCCTTGGGTCCTGCTCCAAATCCCAGAGAGGTGATCTGCAGTGTCCTGGAAAGGGAGGAGCTGGCTCGATCTCGGTGGTTCTTCTTTTATGATCGGAGTTTCGTGGGTGCAGGGGAATGTGCTGGAGTGGACCCCACATCCCCGGCTCTGCCTTGAGCATGAGGAAGAGCCATGGGGCTCTTATCCCCCAGTTCTGTGCCGGGGAAAGAAAGAGGCTTCCAGAAAATTCCCAAGGACTGAACTTGACTGTGAGCTCCCCGTGAGGCTGGGCCTGGAGGGAGCAGAAGCAGATACTGATAAGCCTTCCAGAACCGTGACTCCCCGCACAGGTCACACGCACATCCGTGGACACACACCATTCCTCACAACCACAGGGCAGACGCACGAGGTCAGGCGATTACCCTTCTCATGGGCTCCCCTCCCACAGCATCCGTTACGAGAGGTTGCATGACTGGGAGATACATTTAAGTACTCGTATATATCTTTAGCTGCTCTTCTGCTCTTTACTGTTACGTCTTCTCAAGCCGAGGAATATTTCCCGAGACGACCTTGAAGAAATTAATTGGAAATCTGAAGACTAAGGAGGGACTGCACTACGATGACGTGTATGTCCACATGCAGATCTGGAAAAAGTCGCAGGCTTAGTACAATCCACTAAAGTAGACTTTTGGTGCTCACGTAACTCAGTCATGCTTTTCTCTGCCTTCACACTGCACGTGTCATGATAGGGACTGGATAGGTCCTGTGATAGGTATTGGAGACTAAGCGGTGACACTGACAGGGAGACGCTTGAGCAGAGACCTGAAGGGAAGGAGGGAGACCAGCACGTGGGTCTCACAGGACAGGGATTCAAGGCAGAGAGAGGAGGAAACGTCAAGCCCTGGGGCAGGAGCATCTTGGCGCACTCGTGGAGCAGGAAGGAGGCCTGCGAGGCTGGGGCAGAGCGCGTGAGGGCCCAGCTGTGCAGTTCGACCGGGGAGGTAACCGGGGGTCAGATCCCGTAGGGCTCCTGGGGCATGGGTGTGTTTGACTTGCACTCTGATGAGTGGAAAGCTGCTGGGGGCGTGAGCTGAGGACGGACCTGACTGGATCCTCTGGAGCTGGGTGGAGAACCGACTGCACGGCTGAGGGCAGGAGAAGGAGCTTGGTTAGGAGCAGCCACGCTCATGTTGTCAAAAGGTGAAGGCGACTCTGAACAGGTAGGGTAGCGGGAGGCAAGGAATGGCCGGATGAGGGCATTACTCTGATGCTGGGAATGAAGGCTTTGCCGATGGGGTGGAGGTGAAGAGGAGAGAGGGGAGAGGTCAAGAAAGACCACAAAGCTGGGGCCTGAACCCCCGTCGGGGTGGAGTTGCCCACGTGGAAAAGAGGGAGAGCGGGTTCAGGGGAGAATTGGAGTATGGTGTGGGCTCGTTCGATGTCCACGTGGGGATGTCACGGAGGCAGCTGGGTGGGTGTGAGTCCGGACTGTGTGGCAAGGTGTGGAAAGGATAAATAAACGTGGAAGTCACGACAGCACAGATGTCATTGAAGTCCGGAGACTGGCTAAGGTCAGCAAGGGCTCAAAAGCGGTCCAGGATCTACGTCCTGGGTCAACACTGATGCTGAGAGGTTTGGGAGAAACACAGACGTCAGCGATGGAGACAGAGAAGGAAAGGCTACTGAGGTCAGAGAAACACGCCAGCCGACGACAAGACAATCCTCGAAAGAGTAGAATGGACCGAACCGGCAACGAAGTGATGGAAGCATTTCAAGGAGAAGGGACCGACTGTGTCGAATGCAGCCAAGAGAGTCAAGGGTGAGTGATGGACTTTTCCTACAACGGCACTGTGATAGTTACACAACTCTGCACTTGTACAGAGAAAAATCAGTGAATTGCGTATTTCGGTGTGTGAATTGATGACACTAAATTGTGCCTCAAGAAAACGGTTTCAAAATAAAAGGGCATTTAGCGTGTATCTACCCAGCATTTCTACTCCCGGGTATTCTTCCCCCAAGGTAAATGAAACTACGTGCTTATAAGGCAGACGTATACGTGAATTTTCACAGCATCTCTGTTCATAACATACCACGCTTGAACTAACGCAGAAGTACATTATTATGTGAAGGGCTGGACATTTTGGGATATATTTCCATGAGGTCAAAATACTCAGCCTTCAAAGGAGGGCGTACTGCTTATTCAAAGAAAAATATATAGATCTCAAAAAACATTGCTTTGAGCAAAACAGACAGACATCGAACTGTAGGCCGTGATTTACTTCCTTTTCATGAAGTTCTGCCACGACCCAACTGAAGGATGTCAACAGAAATGAAAACAGAGGCTGCGCATGTCGAGGGTGGTTGGGTCTCAATTGAAACGTTGCAGAGGGCTGTTTTCTGTAGTCATGGGAATGATTCATATAGGGGAGGGGGTTTGGACGCTCTAGGGGTTCGTGAAGTGTCGAAGATTGGTCAAGTCACGCAGCTAATGTTGACACGTTTCACTCTATTTTCATTTGATTTGACTAAAAAGCGAAAAGAAAGAGGGAAATCAGAAGGAACACTGAACCGTCATGGAGCTACGCATAGTTTATTTACAGATCTCCCCCCAGCCCCACCATGTAAGTGACCTTTCCAGACTGTCAGTTGCCGGTCGGGTTCCAGGCGGAATGTCGGGAGCCGACATTTGTTGTGGCTGGTGTTGCCACGGTGACTGGGCAGAGCCCTGTGGTGGGTCAGTGCCATGGAGGGGCTGCCGTCCTCTGTGGAGCTGGGCTTTGGGCCGATCCTCGGCAAGCTGGGCGAGGTGGTGGTGGCGCTGCTGCCCGATGGCCTGAGTCCACGCCTCACTTGCCACAGCCTCCAGTGGGAGACAGTGATGCGCCCACCTGTCGTCGGTTTACTGGTGGGTCTCTTATTTCTCTTCAGACTTGTTCAGTCTGTTAGAAGTCGACGTTACGTGAGACGTGAAAAGCGGCTGGCAGAAGCAGTGGCTGCAGCGATTGAGGAGAAATGCCAGCTCATTGACAAGCTCAGCGCTGCTCAAGAGGAGTATATGGGGATCGACTCGTCTTCAGAGAACGCCAGGCTAGAGAGAGAGTAGCTAAATATACCCGGCCTCACAGACGCTTCCCGAAAGGTGACGAGGACCAACTCAGTGCTGATGGAGGAATTAACTGGCCTGGTTCGAGAACTGAAGGCAGAGAGAGCCAAACGGTCGAAAGAAGAAGGAGAGATGGCCGAGATGCTAAAAGCGCTCGCGTCCGTAGAAGCGGTCGTGAGATCCAGCACGTCACGAGGAGCTTTGCCAAAGCTGCCCGGAGGCCGAGAGCCAAGCCCTGCTGGTCCCTTCCCCGGCGGTGGGCCTGGGTCTTAGAGCGGGCCTGTTCTCTCCCCCTCCACGCAGGCCTCCCAAGCCGCCTGGCTGCCTCCAGCCAGCTGGACCTCCATCGGAGCGTTCCTGAGGCCAGTGGATGCAGGGGAGCCCCTTCGCTGGGCTGGAGATCCTCTACCTTCGCCTGCTGGACACCGCAGACGGCTCCTTCGCGGTCAGTTCCTCCAAATCGACAGACTTTTGGAATTCCTAGAGCACACCGAGAAAAGTGGGACTTTGTTTCACTTCACGGACTGTTTGGATTATCCCTCGTTAGTAGTGAAGAAGAGACTGATCTTTTCCTTAAATTGAACCTTCATCAAACTACCTTTCTCTAGACGGTATTGTGTAAATATTATGTATATATTAAACTTCAGTGAATTATTAACGGTGTCTGTCTCAGTGTTGCATTGAAAGTTGTAAATGTGCGCCATGTAGCAGTCAAGACTTTTAGCAATCGACAGCAGTCTTGTTTCAGAGTAGTATTCCCAAGAGTCGCGACTCACAGGTCGAAGGAGCTTTCTTGGACTAAGTATGTAGTGGTTAGAAAAAGAAAAAGCTGATCGATCTCTTTGGGGATCAAGTTACATTGCCTGGTTAGAGAGAGGTTTGCCTTATTTTGTGACTTGATTCTAATGTGGCAACGGCTAAACAATTTTAAAGAAACAAATGATAAACTACGTGGAGGTTTGTCCTTGCACTACACGAAGGCCGAGGGAGAGTTTACTGATGAAGAGGAAATCACCTTTGACATGTGGGGGGAACCTCCTCGTTGCTGCCCTCGGCCCCCTCTACTCACCAGCTAACGCTCCACACTGGAAAGCTGAGGGAAGTCTCAGGGGTTTCTCTCCCATGTGACGAAGTGAGGGTCTCGATCATTCCTAGTTTCACTCACAGATAATGTCCCCCAGTTAGGCAACGAGCACCAGCTGCGGATGACTCTAGTGGCAGGAAAGCAGCAAGTGGCAGTTGGAGCAAATAGGAGGGGTCACATGAGACAAATGGCAGAGACAGCATCAGCAGCACAGAAAGGATTTCTCCTCTCAAGTCGAGAGAAAGCAACAAACCAAAAACCTGCGCTTGCCTTGGAAACAGAGCAATGAAGACTCGAATGCGAGAGCCTGCCCTTGTGTTGCTGACATTTTAGGAAGGACAGGCAGGTGCTAAAGAATCAAATTGAGTAGAAGACATGGCATATTAGGTGATAACGAATGTTCTGGAGAAGAATAAACAAGGCAGGGTAAGGGGTGATGGGTGTGGGAATGGGGGGCACACTTGCCTAGACACACACTCTCGGTGGGAGTGGTCACCTGAGCACTGAGGAGCCCTGGAGGAGAGCTCTGTAGGCAGGGGGTGCAGAACGGGCCATGGCTCTGAAGGCGGCATGAGCACGGTGAGTGTGAGAAGCGACCAGGAGCCAGAGTGGCCCGAGTGCAGTGAGTGAAGCCAGAGAGAAGGGGGTCAAGGCCATCAGGGGTCAGAAGGTGGAGGGAGTCGAATCCACCGTAAAGAGTTTGGTTTCCCTTTCAAAGGACAGAAGCTGCCATGGGGAAGAGGAGAACAGAGGGAAACCTGTGGGAGAGCATGGCAGGGACTCGAGGCTGAGGATGGTGAAGGCTGCCCCCGGGCAGCGGTGGAGGTGGAGACGGAGAGGTGGGGTGGGATCCGGGACCTGTCCTGCAGGCAGAGACCGTGAGACGTGCTGATGCCTGTGGGTGTGAGAAAAGAGAGGAGTCGGCATGGGGACGGGAGCCCCAGGTGAGGGGTGGTGTCCTTCAGCGAGATGGGGGGAATGGCAGAGGAGTGCCTTTGGACGGGAAATCAGAGTGGGCCTCTGTGAGAGTTAGGTTTCAGGGCCCCTCAGCCAGCAGAGTAGAAATACCAACTGTTCGGAGGAGACAGGTGTCTGCGCTCAGAGGAGCGTTCACGGCTGCAGATAGAAGTACGCAGGGGCATCGGGGAGGGAAGTTCCCGTAGCAGAGACGATGTCCAAGGGCCGAGAAGATGCCACAGGGTAGACTCCATGGGCCTGTTTGCGGCGAGAGCCCATCTTACAGATGCAGAAGCTGAGGCCCAGAGAAGTGAAGTGAATATTTACCTCTTCCTTTCTCTGGAGTGGAAGGGTCAGTAATCAGCCCAGGCCTGCCTCTGGTGTCCTGGGCTTGGAGGCCTCACAGATGAAAACAGTAGAGAACAGAAGCCAGGTGTCCCATGGGAGCCAGGTGACCAGGGGAGCACAGGAAGCCTCAAGCAGCTGTCTTGAAGGTCCACTGAGCCTGAATCCATTTGTGGGGTTGGGGGTGGTGGGGGCGGGTCGAGGGGGCTGGGAGGCCCTAAAAGATGGTGTCTGTAGCTGGCGTGGGTTTTATGGTGGCATTTCTAGGGGACAGAGATGAAGCTGGCCTCTTTTCTTTCCTCTTGATACTTCTCCTGTCCCCATTTCTTTCTTTGTTTTTGGCAGGGAGGGCCCGGGGGTGATGCCAGTTCTCAGGTTTTAGGGCAGCTCCTAGCTCTGGAAGCGGGGTTGCCTTTTAGAGCCAGGAGGAAGGGCCGAGAGGCCCAGACGTCGCTCCGGGCTCGAGGGCCTCACACGTTGCCATTTGTGGATGCGTCGTGAGGCTCCTCCTCAGAACCAGGGCTGCTCAGGGAAGAGCTCACTTCCTAACGTGCGGAAGAATACTTGCCACAGTGGCTTGAAATGGGCCTCTCGAGGTGACATTTCGGTGACTTTTTCCCCTTCCTGAAGACGCATATAATTTTTACATTCCAAACGGGTATAGAACTGTACCTGGTGAAGAGAACAGATCTTTGAAGGCGCTAACCTCGAAAGCTCCCTAGGTGCAGTGACCGAGGGAGGAGGGGGTTCTTCTCACCTCCGTCTTGCCTTTGAGAGAGGAGCGGCGTGTTTCCACTTTTGTGAACTTCCGGGAACCCCGCTGCCACCCCGATCCCTGGTTTGGCTGGGAAGGTGGGAGGTGGCGAAGCAAACATCCCGTCACCAGCGAATCCCGTCGAAGGCCGCGCTTGGCAAATGAGTCTGCAAAGAAACAGTTCACGCCACGCGTGGAGCCCTTGACCATGGTGTCGCGAACGTGCTCAGAGCCCAGAGGTGGGCAGGGGTGGACGGGGACGAGCGACTCCTTCTCCACTTGGGCCCTCCTGACCACCCGCAGCTCTAGGGGAACCCCCCCAAAGGGCCCCCGCTCAGTGCGGCTCCTGTGCCATGCCACGGTGCACCCCACTTCCGTGGGCACCTCTTATTAAATGTGTGCCCAGATGGTCCCTCAGGATGGGGCCCCCCCTGTTGTCCCCACCTAGAAGTCCAGCCCCGGGAGGCAGGCTGCGGTCCTGCGCTGGACTGAATGTCCACTGTCTGGAACGGGGACTGCGGCGTTGGCGGCTCACAGGTCAGATTTACAGGAGGAAGGGAAGGGCCTGGCTGCCCGCAGTGCCAGCTCCTGGTGCTCTGTCACCCCACACTCACACAGCAGTGCCCTCCCCTCCTCCGTGCCGTGCTTCCTGCTGTCGCCTCCCTCAGGCTGCAGGGGCCTCTCTTCCCACCTGCCTCCAACCTTCAAGTCCTCCCTGTCCTTCAAGGCCTCGTCCAGGTGCCACTCCCTCTGGACAAGCCGCCCCCTGCCGCCCCCCCCCGCCCCCCCGCCCCCGCCACCGCCCCCCCCGCCCTCCCCGCCTCCTAAGTACCCCCATCACGTGCCCCCTCCTCACTGACTGTTTCCAGGAGGCCCACCACCACCACCACACACCCTTTATCGAGTAGTGTAGCTTTAGAGGCAGTCCCGAAGATGGTAGTACCGTACCTTCCTCTCACTATGTTCTGCTTCCATACTGGGGAGGCGTGTTGAGTCTGCCGCTGGGATCTTCACTAGGATTGTCTTGACTCTGTAGATCCTGTTGGGAAGAGCTGACATCTGCTGAACAATACCGAGTCAACCTATGAAGAAACATGGAGGAAGTCTGCATTGCTGTTGGTCTTCTGTGATTTCTTCTGTCAGCGTGTTGTAGACCTCCTCACATCGATCTTGTGCGTAAGTGTTTAGATTTACACCTGTGTGTGTCATTTTTGATGCTGATATCAATGATGTGTTTGTAACTTTAAATTCGAGGTGTTCACCGTTAGTATAGAAGAGAGTTGAGAATCATTTTCAAGCCCATTCATTAGCACGGTGATTAAGTCTTCCACAACCTGTGATGAGGCTCTGTTCTGCCTGGGGCTGTCTCTTCAGGCCTGGGATCCCTGGTCAGGAAGGTAGAGCCAGATCCAGTCCCCTGGGTGTTCACGGCACTCTTGATCCTACCGTCCCCCGGGGAGTGGAGGGTTTTGTGGGCTGTAAGCAGCGAAGAACCGCCACCGCCCCACTCTCCCCAGTTTGTTGCTGCGTCCCCGCTGTCCCCATCCGCGAGAACGCTTGGTGCCGCTGTTCGCAAACCAGTCGGCTAAACGACTTTTCACATCTGATCCCGTGATCGTCTGTTTTCTTTGCACTCCAGACGAAACCTAAAATCTGCAGATTTATTTTCACATACACAATACTGCTACCACCTTGTATGGGCAGAACTTTCCGTGGACTCTACCCCCCCTTCTGCTCTGGGGAGACTTTGGCCAGGAGGGCCAATGGCCCTGGGAGGCCACCGTCAAGCTGTTCCCTTCTGTGAAGGAATTTCCGACCCGGCGACATGATGCAGGGAGCTCAGCTTCCAGGCGTCCTCTATGGGGAATGTGGATCTGAGAATTTCTGCCTGTTCTTCCAAGGGGATACGCAGGGAAGGGGAATTCATGCGACCCACAGTGGACATGTCCTGTGGTTTGCCTCCGACGACAAAGGGAGAGGCAAGTCCTGGCTGAGCTCCCTTCCTGTGACAGCCAGGGAGAGCCAACGCTACGGAGAGATGCCACAGCCTCGGAACAAATGCGTGGCTGGGAGTGTACAGCCGAGTCAAGGGAAGGAGCACAGGCCTGTGAGACCAGAGCCAGCCTTGGGTCCTGCTCCAAATCCCAGAGAGGTGATCTGCAGTGTCCTGGAAAGGGAGGAGCTGGCTCGATCTCGGTGGTTCTTCTTTTATGATCGGAGTTTCGTGGGTGCAGGGGAATGTGCTGGAGTGGACCCCACATCCCCGGCTCTGCCTTGAGCATGAGGAAGAGCCATGGGGCTCTTATCCCCCAGTTCTGTGCCGGGGAAAGAAAGAGGCTTCCAGAAAATTCCCAAGGACTGAACTTGACTGTGAGCTCCCCGTGAGGCTGGGCCTGGAGGGAGCAGAAGCAGATACTGATAAGCCTTCCAGAACCGTGACTCCCCGCACAGGTCACACGCACATCCGTGGACACACACCATTCCTCACAACCACAGGGCAGACGCACGAGGTCAGGCGATTACCCTTCTCATGGGCTCCCCTCCCACAGCATCCGTTACGAGAGGTTGCATGACTGGGAGATACATTTAAGTACTCGTATATATCTTTAGCTGCTCTTCTGCTCTTTACTGTTACGTCTTCTCAAGCCGAGGAATATTTCCCGAGACGACCTTGAAGAAATTAATTGGAAATCTGAAGACTAAGGAGGGACTGCACTACGATGACGTGTATGTCCACATGCAGATCTGGAAAAAGTCGCAGGCTTAGTACAATCCACTAAAGTAGACTTTTGGTGCTCACGTAACTCAGTCATGCTTTTCTCTGCCTTCACACTGCACGTGTCATGATAGGGACTGGATAGGTCCTGTGATAGGTATTGGAGACTAAGCGGTGACACTGACAGGGAGACGCTTGAGCAGAGACCTGAAGGGAAGGAGGGAGACCAGCACGTGGGTCTCACAGGACAGGGATTCAAGGCAGAGAGAGGAGGAAACGTCAAGCCCTGGGGCAGGAGCATCTTGGCGCACTCGTGGAGCAGGAAGGAGGCCTGCGAGGCTGGGGCAGAGCGCGTGAGGGCCCAGCTGTGCAGTTCGACCGGGGAGGTAACCGGGGGTCAGATCCCGTAGGGCTCCTGGGGCATGGGTGTGTTTGACTTGCACTCTGATGAGTGGAAAGCTGCTGGGGGCGTGAGCTGAGGACGGACCTGACTGGATCCTCTGGAGCTGGGTGGAGAACCGACTGCACGGCTGAGGGCAGGAGAAGGAGCTTGGTTAGGAGCAGCCACGCTCATGTTGTCAAAAGGTGAAGGCGACTCTGAACAGGTAGGGTAGCGGGAGGCAAGGAATGGCCGGATGAGGGCATTACTCTGATGCTGGGAATGAAGGCTTTGCCGATGGGGTGGAGGTGAAGAGGAGAGAGGGGAGAGGTCAAGAAAGACCACAAAGCTGGGGCCTGAACCCCCGTCGGGGTGGAGTTGCCCACGTGGAAAAGAGGGAGAGCGGGTTCAGGGGAGAATTGGAGTATGGTGTGGGCTCGTTCGATGTCCACATGGGGATGTCACGGAGGCAGCTGGGTGGGTGTGAGTCCGGACTGTGTGGCAAGGTGTGGAAAGGATAAATAAACGTGGAAGTCACGACAGCACAGATGTCATTGAAGTCCGGAGACTGGCTAAGGTCAGCAAGGGCTCAAAAGCGGTCCAGGATCTACGTCCTGGGTCAACACTGATGCTGAGAGGTTTGGGAGAAACACAGACGTCAGCGATGGAGACAGAGAAGGAAAGGCTACTGAGGTCAGAGAAACACGCCAGCCGACGACAAGACAATCCTCGAAAGAGTAGAATGGACCGAACCGGCAACGAAGTGATGGAAGCATTTCAAGGAGAAGGGACCGACTGTGTCGAATGCAGCCAAGAGAGTCAAGGGTGAGTGATGGACTTTTCCTACAACGGCACTGTGATAGTTACACAACTCTGCACTTGTACAGAGAAAAATCAGTGAATTGCGTATTTCGGTGTGTGAATTGATGACACTAAATTGTGCCTCAAGAAAACGGTTTCAAAATAAAAGGGCATTTAGCGTGTATCTACCCAGCATTTCTACTCCCGGGTATTCTTCCCCCAAGGTAAATGAAACTACGTGCTTATAAGGCAGACGTATACGTGAATTTTCACAGCATCTCTGTTCATAACATACCACGCTTGAACTAACGCAGAAGTACATTATTATGTGAAGGGCTGGACATTTTGGGATATATTTCCATGAGGTCAAAATACTCAGCCTTCAAAGGAGGGCGTACTGCTTATTCAAAGAAAAATATATAGATCTCAAAAAACATTGCTTTGAGCAAAACAGACAGACATCGAACTGTAGGCCGTGATTTACTTCCTTTTCATGAAGTTCTGCCACGACCCAACTGAAGGATGTCAACAGAAATGAAAACAGAGGCTGCGCATGTCGAGGGTGGTTGGGTCTCAATTGAAACGTTGCAGAGGGCTGTTTTCTGTAGTCATGGGAATGATTCATATAGGGGAGGGGGTTTGGACGCTCTAGGGGTTCGTGAAGTGTCGAAGATTGGTCAAGTCACGCAGCTAATGTTGACACGTTTCACTCTATTTTCATTTGATTTGACTAAAAAGCGAAAAGAAAGAGGGAAATCAGAAGGAACACTGAACCGTCATGGAGCTACGCATAGTTTATTTACAGATCTCCCCCCAGCCCCACCATGTAAGTGACCTTTCCAGACTGTCAGTTGCCGGTCGGGTTCCAGGCGGAATGTCGGGAGCCGACATTTGTTGTGGCTGGTGTTGCCACGGTGACTGGGCAGAGCCCTGTGGTGGGTCAGTGCCATGGAGGGGCTGCCGTCCTCTGTGGAGCTGGGCTTTGGGCCGATCCTCGGCAAGCTGGGCGAGGTGGTGGTGGCGCTGCTGCCCGATGGCCTGAGTCCACGCCTCACTTGCCACAGCCTCCAGTGGGAGACAGTGATGCGCCCACCTGTCGTCGGTTTACTGGTGGGTCTCTTATTTCTCTTCAGACTTGTTCAGTCTGTTAGAAGTCGACGTTACGTGAGACGTGAAAAGCGGCTGGCAGAAGCAGTGGCTGCAGCGATTGAGGAGAAATGCCAGCTCATTGACAAGCTCAGCGCTGCTCAAGAGGAGTATATGGGGATCGACTCGTCTTCAGAGAACGCCAGGCTAGAGAGAGAGTCGCTAAATATACCCGGCCTCACAGACGCTTACCGAAAGGTGACGAGGACCAACTCAGTGCTGATGGAGGAATTAACTGGCCTGGTTCGAGAACTGAAGGCAGAGAGAGCCAAACGGTCGAAAGAAGAAGGAGAGATGGCCGAGATGCTAAAAGCGCTCGCGTCCGTAGAAGCGGTCGTGAGATCCAGCACGTCACGAGGAGCTTTGCCAAAGCTGCCCGGAGGCCGAGAGCCAAGCCCTGCTGGTCCCTTCCCCGGCGGTGGGCCTGGGTCTTAGAGCGGGCCTGTTCTCTCCCCCTCCACGCAGGCCTCCCAAGCCGCCTGGCTGCCTCCAGCCAGCTGGACCTCCATCGGAGCGTTCCTGAGGCCAGTGGATGCAGGGGAGCCCCTTCGCTGGGCTGGAGATCCTCTACCTTCGCCTGCTGGACACCGCAGACGGCTCCTTCGCGGTCAGTTCCTCCAAATCGACAGACTTTTGGAATTCCTAGAGCACACCGAGAAAAGTGGGACTTTGTTTCACTTCACGGACTGTTTGGATTATCCCTCGTTAGTAGTGAAGAAGAGACTGATCTTTTCCTTAAATTGAACCTTCATCAAACTACCTTTCTCTAGACGGTATTGTGTAAATATTATGTATATATTAAACTTCAGTGAATTATTAACGGTGTCTGTCTCAGTGTTGCATTGAAAGTTGTAAATGTGCGCCATGTAGCAGTCAAGACTTTTAGCAATCGACAGCAGTCTTGTTTCAGAGTAGTATTCCCAAGAGTCGCGACTCACAGGTCGAAGGAGCTTTCTTGGACTAAGTATGTAGTGGTTAGAAAAAGAAAAAGCTGATCGATCTCTTTGGGGATCAAGTTACATTGCCTGGTTAGAGAGAGGTTTGCCTTATTTTGTGACTTGATTCTAATGTGGCAACGGCTAAACAATTTTAAAGAAACAAATGATAAACTACGTGGAGGTTTGTCCTTGCACTACACGAAGGCCGAGGGAGAGTTTACTGATGAAGAGGAAATCACCTTTGACATGTGGGGGGAACCTCCTCGTTGCTGCCCTCGGCCCCCTCTACTCACCAGCTAACGCTCCACACTGGAAAGCTGAGGGAAGTCTCAGGGGTTTCTCTCCCATGTGACGAAGTGAGGGTCTCGATCATTCCTAGTTTCACTCACAGATAATGTCCCCCAGTTAGGCAACGAGCACCAGCTGCGGATGACTCTAGTGGCAGGAAAGCAGCAAGTGGCAGTTGGAGCAAATAGGAGGGGTCACATGAGACAAATGGCAGAGACAGCATCAGCAGCACAGAAAGGATTTCTCCTCTTAAGTCGAGAGAAAGCAACAAACCAAAAACCTGCGCTTGCCTTGGAAACAGAGCAATGAAGACTCGAATGCGAGAGCCTGCCCTTGTGTTGCTGACATTTTAGGAAGGACAGGCAGGTGCTAAAGAATCAAATTGAGTAGAAGACATGGCATATTAGGTGATAACGAATGTTCTGGAGAAGAATAAACAAGGCAGGGTAAGGGGTGATGGGTGTGGGAATGGGGGGCACACTTGCCTAGACACACACTCTCGGTGGGAGTGGTCACCTGAGCCCTGAGGAGCCCTGGAGGAGAGCTCTGTAGGCAGGGGGGGCAGAACGGGCCATGGCTCTGAAGGCGGCATGAGCACGGTGAGTGTGAGAAGCGACCAGGAGCCAGAGTGGCCCGAGTGCAGTGAGTGAAGCCAGAGAGAAGGGGGTCAAGGCCATCAGGGGTCAGAAGGTGGAGGGAGTCGAATCCACCGTAAAGAGTTTGGTTTCCCTTTCAAAGGACAGAAGCTGCCATGGGGAAGAGGAGAACAGAGGGAAACCTGTGGGAGAGCATGGCAGGGACTCGAGGCTGAGGATGGTGAAGGCTGCCCCCGGGCAGCGGTGGAGGTGGAGACGGAGAGGTGGGGTGGGATCCGGGACCTGTCCTGCAGGCAGAGACCGTGAGACGTGCTGATGCCTGTGGGTGTGAGAAAAGAGAGGAGTCGGCATGGGGACGGGAGCCCCAGGTGAGGGGTGGTGTCCTTCAGCGAGATGGGGGGAATGGCAGAGGAGTGCCTTTGGACGGGAAATCAGAGTGGGCCTCTGTGAGAGTTAGGTTTCAGGGCCCCTCAGCCAGCAGAGTAGAAATACCAACTGTTCGGAGGAGACAGGTGTCTGCGCTCAGAGGAGCGTTCACGGCTGCAGATAGAAGTACGCAGGGGCATCGGGGAGGGAAGTTCCCGTAGCAGAGACGATGTCCAAGGGCCGAGAAGATGCCACAGGGTAGACTCCATGGGCCTGTTTGCGGCGAGAGCCCATCTTACAGATGCAGAAGCTGAGGCCCAGAGAAGTGAAGTGAATATTTACCTCTTCCTTTCTCTGGAGTGGAAGGGTCAGTAATCAGCCCAGGCCTGCCTCTGGTGTCCTGGGCTTGGAGGCCTCACAGATGAAAACAGTAGAGAACAGAAGCCAGGTGTCCCATGGGAGCCAGGTGACCAGGGGAGCACAGGAAGCCTCAAGCAGCTGTCTTGAAGGTCCACTGAGCCTGAATCCATTTGTGGGGTTGGGGGTGGTGGGGGCGGGTCGAGGGGGCTGGGAGGCCCTAAAAGATGGTGTCTGTAGCTGGCGTGGGTTTTATGGTGGCATTTCTAGGGGACAGAGATGAAGCTGGCCTCTTTTCTTTCCTCTTGATACTTCTCCTGTCCCCATTTCTTTCTTTGTTTTTGGCAGGGAGGGCCCGGGGGTGATGCCACTTCTCAGGTTTTAGGGCAGCTCCTAGCTCTGGAAGCGGGGTTGCCTTTTAGAGCCAGGAGGAAGGGCCGAGAGGCCCAGACGTCGCTCCGGGCTCGAGGGCCTCACACGTTGCCATTTGTGGATGCGTCGTGAGGCTCCTCCTCAGAACCAGGGCTGCTCAGGGAAGAGCTCACTTCCTAACGTGCGGAAGAATACTTGCCACAGTGGCTTGAAATGGGCCTCTCGAGGTGACATTTCGGTGACTTTTTCCCCTTCCTGAAGACGCATATCATTTTTACATTCCAAACGGGTATAGAACTGTACCTGGTGAAGAGAACAGATCTTTGAAGGCGCTAACCTCGAAAGCTCCCTAGGTGTCAGTGACCGAGGGAGGAGGGGGTTCTTCTCACCTCCGTCTTGCCTTTGAGAGAGGAGCGGCGTGTTTCCACTTTTGTGAACTTCCGGGAACCCCGCTGCCACCCCGATCCCTGGTTTGGCTGGGAAGGTGGGAGGTGGCGAAGCAAACATCCCGTCACCAGCGAATCCCGTCGAAGGCCGCGCTTGGCAAATGAGTCTGCAAAGAAACAGTTCACGCCACGCGTGGAGCCCTTGACCATGGTGTCGCGAACGTGCTCAGAGCCCAGAGGTGGGCAGGGGTGGACGGGGACGAGCGACTCCTTCTCCACTTGGGCCCTCCTGACCACCCGCAGCTCTAGGGGAACCCCCCCAAAGGGCCCCCGCTCAGTGCGGCTCCTGTGCCATGCCACGGTGCACCCCACTTCCGTGGGCACCTCTTATTAAATGTGTGCCCAGATGGTCCCTCAGGATGGGGCCCCCCCTGTTGTCCCCACCTAGAAGTCCAGCCCCGGGAGGCAGGCTGCGGTCCTGCGCTGGACTGAATGTCCACTGTCTGGAACGGGGACTGCGGCGTTGGCGGCTCACAGGTCAGATTTACAGGAGGAAGGGAAGGGCCTGGCTGCCCGCAGTGCCAGCTCCTGGTGCTCTGTCACCCCACACTCACACAGCAGTGCCCTCCCCTCCTCCGTGCCGTGCTTCCTGCTGTCGCCTCCCTCAGGCTGCAGGGGCCTCTCTTCCCACCTGCCTCCAACCTTCAAGTCCTCCCTGTCCTTCAAGGCCTCGTCCAGGTGCCACTCCCTCTGGACAAGCCGCCCCCTGCCGCCCCCCCCGCCCCCCCGCCCCCGCCACCGCCCCCCCGCCCTCCCCGCCTCCTAAGTACCCCATCACGTGCCCCCTCCTCACTGACTGTTTCCAGGAGGCCCACCACCACCACCACACACCCTTTATCGAGTAGTGTAGCTTTAGAGGCAGTCCCGAAGATGGTAGTACCGTACCTTCCTCTCACTATGTTCTGCTTCCATACTGGGGAGGCGTGTTGAGTCTGCCGCTGGGATCTTCACTAGGATTGTCTTGACTCTGTAGATCCTGTTGGGAAGAGCTGACATCTGCTGAACAATACCGAGTCAACCTATGAAGAAACATGGAGGAAGTCTGCATTGCTGTTGGTCTTCTGTGATTTCTTCTGTCAGCGTGTTGTAGACCTCCTCACATCGATCTTGTGCGTAAGTGTTTAGATTTACACCTGTGTGTGTCATTTTTGATGCTGATATCAATGATGTGTTTGTAACTTTAAATTCGAGGTGTTCACCGTTAGTATAGAAGAGAGTTGAGAATCATTTTCAAGCCCATTCATTAGCACGGTGATTAAGTCTTCCACAACCTGTGATGAGGCTCTGTTCTGCCTGGGGCTGTCTCTTCAGGCCTGGGATCCCTGGTCAGGAAGGTAGAGCCAGATCCAGTCCCCTGGGTGTTCACGGCACTCTTGATCCTACCGTCCCCCGGGGAGTGGAGGGTTTTGTGGGCTGTAAGCAGCGAAGAACCGCCACCGCCCCACTCTCCCCAGTTTGTTGCTGCGTCCCCGCTGTCCCCATCCGCGAGAACGCTTGGTGCCGCTGTTCGCAAACCAGTCGGCTAAACGACTTTTCACATCTGATCCCGTGATCGTCTGTTTTCTTTGCACTCCAGACGAAACCTAAAATCTGCAGATTTATTTTCACATACACAATACTGCTACCACCTTGTATGGGCAGAACTTTCCGTGGACTCTACCCCCCCTTCTGCTCTGGGGAGACTTTGGCCAGGAGGGCCAATGGCCCTGGGAGGCCACCGTCAAGCTGTTCCCTTCTGTGAAGGAATTTCCGACCCGGCGACATGATGCAGGGAGCTCAGCTTCCAGGCGTCCTCTATGGGGAATGTGGATCTGAGAATTTCTGCCTGTTCTTCCAAGGGGATACGCAGGGAAGGGGAATTCATGCGACCCACAGTGGACGTGTCCTGTGGTTTGCCTCCGACGACAAAGGGAGAGGCAAGTCCTGGCTGAGCTCCCTTCCTGTGACAGCCAGGGAGAGCCAACGCTACGGAGAGATGCCACAGCCTCGGAACAAATGCGTGGCTGGGAGTGTACAGCCGAGTCAAGGGAAGGAGCACAGGCCTGTGAGACCAGAGCCAGCCTTGGGTCCTGCTCCAAATCCCAGAGAGGTGATCTGCAGTGTCCTGGAAAGGGAGGAGCTGGCTCGATCTCGGTGGTTCTTCTTTTATGATCGGAGTTTCGTGGGTGCAGGGGAATGTGCTGGAGTGGACCCCACATCCCCGGCTCTGCCTTGAGCATGAGGAAGAGCCATGGGGCTCTTATCCCCCAGTTCTGTGCCGGGGAAAGAAAGAGGCTTCCAGAAAATTCCCAAGGACTGAACTTGACTGTGAGCTCCCCGTGAGGCTGGGCCTGGAGGGAGCAGAAGCAGATACTGATAAGCCTTCCAGAACCGTGACTCCCCGCACAGGTCACACGCACATCCGTGGACACACACCATTCCTCACAACCACAGGGCAGACGCACGAGGTCAGGCGATTACCCTTCTCATGGGCTCCCCTCCCACAGCATCCGTTACGAGAGGTTGCATGACTGGGAGATACATTTAAGTACTCGTATATATCTTTAGCTGCTCTTCTGCTCTTTACTGTTACGTCTTCTCAAGCCGAGGAATATTTCCCGAGACGACCTTGAAGAAATTAATTGGAAATCTGAAGACTAAGGAGGGACTGCACTACGATGACGTGTATGTCCACATGCAGATCTGGAAAAAGTCGCAGGCTTAGTACAATCCACTAAAGTAGACTTTTGGTGCTCACGTAACTCAGTCATGCTTTTCTCTGCCTTCACACTGCACGTGTCATGATAGGGACTGGATAGGTCCTGTGATAGGTATTGGAGACTAAGCGGTGACACTGACAGGGAGACGCTTGAGCAGAGACCTGAAGGGAAGGAGGGAGACCAGCACGTGGGTCTCACAGGACAGGGATTCAAGGCAGAGAGAGGAGGAAACGTCAAGCCCTGGGGCAGGAGCATCTTGGCGCACTCGTGGAGCAGGAAGGAGGCCTGCGAGGCTGGGGCAGAGCGCGTGAGGGCCCAGCTGTGCAGTTCGACCGGGGAGGTAACCGGGGGTCAGATCCCGTAGGGCTCCTGGGGCATGGGTGTGTTTGACTTGCACTCTGATGAGTGGAAAGCTGCTGGGGGCGTGAGCTGAGGACGGACCTGACTGGATCCTCTGGAGCTGGGTGGAGAACCGACTGCACGGCTGAGGGCAGGAGAAGGAGCTTGGTTAGGAGCAGCCACGCTCATGTTGTCAAAAGGTGAAGGCGACTCTGAACAGGTAGGGTAGCGGGAGGCAAGGAATGGCCGGATGAGGGCATTACTCTGATGCTGGGAATGAAGGCTTTGCCGATGGGGTGGAGGTGAAGAGGAGAGAGGGGAGAGGTCAAGAAAGACCACAAAGCTGGGGCCTGAACCCCCGTCGGGGTGGAGTTGCCCACGTGGAAAAGAGGGAGAGCGGGTTCAGGGGAGAATTGGAGTATGGTGTGGGCTCGTTCGATGTCCACATGGGGATGTCACGGAGGCAGCTGGGTGGGTGTGAGTCCGGACTGTGTGGCAAGGTGTGGAAAGGATAAATAAACGTGGAAGTCACGACAGCACAGATGTCATTGAAGTCCGGAGACTGGCTAAGGTCAGCAAGGGCTCAAAAGCGGTCCAGGATCTACGTCCTGGGTCAACACTGATGCTGAGAGGTTTGGGAGAAACACAGACGTCAGCGATGGAGACAGAGAAGGAAAGGCTACTGAGGTCAGAGAAACACGCCAGCCGACGACAAGACAATCCTCGAAAGAGTAGAATGGACCGAACCGGCAACGAAGTGATGGAAGCATTTCAAGGAGAAGGGACCGACTGTGTCGAATGCAGCCAAGAGAGTCAAGGGTGAGTGATGGACTTTTCCTACAACGGCACTGTGATAGTTACACAACTCTGCACTTGTACAGAGAAAAATCAGTGAATTGCGTATTTCGGTGTGTGAATTGATGACACTAAATTGTGCCTCAAGAAAACGGTTTCAAAATAAAAGGGCATTTAGCGTGTATCTACCCAGCATTTCTACTCCCGGGTATTCTTCCCCCAAGGTAAATGAAACTACGTGCTTATAAGGCAGACGTATACGTGAATTTTCACAGCATCTCTGTTCATAACATACCACGCTTGAACTAACGCAGAAGTACATTATTATGTGAAGGGCTGGACATTTTGGGATATATTTCCATGAGGTCAAAATACTCAGCCTTCAAAGGAGGGCGTACTGCTTATTCAAAGAAAAATATATAGATCTCAAAAAACATTGCTTTGAGCAAAACAGACAGACATCGAACTGTAGGCCGTGATTTACTTCCTTTTCATGAAGTTCTGCCACGACCCAACTGAAGGATGTCAACAGAAATGAAAACAGAGGCTGCGCATGTCGAGGGTGGTTGGGTCTCAATTGAAACGTTGCAGAGGGCTGTTTTCTGTAGTCATGGGAATGATTCATATAGGGGAGGGGGTTTGGACGCTCTAGGGGTTCGTGAAGTGTCGAAGATTGGTCAAGTCACGCAGCTAATGTTGACACGTTTCACTCTATTTTCATTTGATTTGACTAAAAAGCGAAAAGAAAGAGGGAAATCAGAAGGAACACTGAACCGTCATGGAGCTACGCATAGTTTATTTACAGATCTCCCCCCAGCCCCACCATGTAAGTGACCTTTCCAGACTGTCAGTTGCCGGTCGGGTTCCAGGCGGAATGTCGGGAGCCGACATTTGTTGTGGCTGGTGTTGCCACGGTGACTGGGCAGAGCCCTGTGGTGGGTCAGTGCCATGGAGGGGCTGCCGTCCTCTGTGGAGCTGGGCTTTGGGCCGATCCTCGGCAAGCTGGGCGAGGTGGTGGTGGCGCTGCTGCCCGATGGCCTGAGTCCACGCCTCACTTGCCACAGCCTCCAGTGGGAGACAGTGATGCGCCCACCTGTCGTCGGTTTACTGGTGGGTCTCTTATTTCTCTTCAGACTTGTTCAGTCTGTTAGAAGTCGACGTTACGTGAGACGTGAAAAGCGGCTGGCAGAAGCAGTGGCTGCAGCGATTGAGGAGAAATGCCAGCTCATTGACAAGCTCAGCGCTGCTCAAGAGGAGTATATGGGGATCGACTCGTCTTCAGAGAACGCCAGGCTAGAGAGAGAGTCGCTAAATATACCCGGCCTCACAGACGCTTACCGAAAGGTGACGAGGACCAACTCAGTGCTGATGGAGGAATTAACTGGCCTGGTTCGAGAACTGAAGGCAGAGAGAGCCAAACGGTCGAAAGAAGAAGGAGAGATGGCCGAGATGCTAAAAGCGCTCGCGTCCGTAGAAGCGGTCGTGAGATCCAGCACGTCACGAGGAGCTTTGCCAAAGCTGCCCGGAGGCCGAGAGCCAAGCCCTGCTGGTCCCTTCCCCGGCGGTGGGCCTGGGTCTTAGAGCGGGCCTGTTCTCTCCCCCTCCACGCAGGCCTCCCAAGCCGCCTGGCTGCCTCCAGCCAGCTGGACCTCCATCGGAGCGTTCCTGAGGCCAGTGGATGCAGGGGAGCCCCTTCGCTGGGCTGGAGATCCTCTACCTTCGCCTGCTGGACACCGCAGACGGCTCCTTCGCGGTCAGTTCCTCCAAATCGACAGACTTTTGGAATTCCTAGAGCACACCGAGAAAAGTGGGACTTTGTTTCACTTCACGGACTGTTTGGATTATCCCTCGTTAGTAGTGAAGAAGAGACTGATCTTTTCCTTAAATTGAACCTTCATCAAACTACCTTTCTCTAGACGGTATTGTGTAAATATTATGTATATATTAAACTTCAGTGAATTATTAACGGTGTCTGTCTCAGTGTTGCATTGAAAGTTGTAAATGTGCGCCATGTAGCAGTCAAGACTTTTAGCAATCGACAGCAGTCTTGTTTCAGAGTAGTATTCCCAAGAGTCGCGACTCACAGGTCGAAGGAGCTTTCTTGGACTAAGTATGTAGTGGTTAGAAAAAGAAAAAGCTGATCGATCTCTTTGGGGATCAAGTTACATTGCCTGGTTAGAGAGAGGTTTGCCTTATTTTGTGACTTGATTCTAATGTGGCAACGGCTAAACAATTTTAAAGAAACAAATGATAAACTACGTGGAGGTTTGTCCTTGCACTACACGAAGGCCGAGGGAGAGTTTACTGATGAAGAGGAAATCACCTTTGACATGTGGGGGGAACCTCCTCGTTGCTGCCCTCGGCCCCCTCTACTCACCAGCTAACGCTCCACACTGGAAAGCTGAGGGAAGTCTCAGGGGTTTCTCTCCCATGTGACGAAGTGAGGGTCTCGATCATTCCTAGTTTCACTCACAGATAATGTCCCCCAGTTAGGCAACGAGCACCAGCTGCGGATGACTCTAGTGGCAGGAAAGCAGCAAGTGGCAGTTGGAGCAAATAGGAGGGGTCACATGAGACAAATGGCAGAGACAGCATCAGCAGCACAGAAAGGATTTCTCCTCTTAAGTCGAGAGAAAGCAACAAACCAAAAACCTGCGCTTGCCTTGGAAACAGAGCAATGAAGACTCGAATGCGAGAGCCTGCCCTTGTGTTGCTGACATTTTAGGAAGGACAGGCAGGTGCTAAAGAATCAAATTGAGTAGAAGACATGGCATATTAGGTGATAACGAATGTTCTGGAGAAGAATAAACAAGGCAGGGTAAGGGGTGATGGGTGTGGGAATGGGGGGCACACTTGCCTAGACACACACTCTCGGTGGGAGTGGTCACCTGAGCCCTGAGGAGCCCTGGAGGAGAGCTCTGTAGGCAGGGGGGGCAGAATGGGCCATGGCTCTGAAGGCGGCATGAGCACGGTGAGTGTGAGAAGCGACCAGGAGCCAGAGTGGCCCGAGTGCAGTGAGTGAAGCCAGAGAGAAGGGGGTCAAGGCCATCAGGGGTCAGAAGGTGGAGGGAGTCGAATCCACCGTAAAGAGTTTGGTTTCCCTTTCAAAGGACAGAAGCTGCCATGGGGAAGAGGAGAACAGAGGGAAACCTGTGGGAGAGCATGGCAGGGACTCGAGGCTGAGGATGGTGAAGGCTGCCCCCGGGCAGCGGTGGAGGTGGAGACGGAGAGGTGGGGTGGGATCCGGGACCTGTCCTGCAGGCAGAGACCGTGAGACGTGCTGATGCCTGTGGGTGTGAGAAAAGAGAGGAGTCGGCATGGGGACGGGAGCCCCAGGTGAGGGGTGGTGTCCTTCAGCGAGATGGGGGGAATGGCAGAGGAGTGCCTTTGGACGGGAAATCAGAGTGGGCCTCTGTGAGAGTTAGGTTTCAGGGCCCCTCAGCCAGCAGAGTAGAAATACCAACTGTTCGGAGGAGACAGGTGTCTGCGCTCAGAGGAGCGTTCACGGCTGCAGATAGAAGTACGCAGGGGCATCGGGGAGGGAAGTTCCCGTAGCAGAGACGATGTCCAAGGGCCGAGAAGATGCCACAGGGTAGACTCCATGGGCCTGTTTGCGGCGAGAGCCCATCTTACAGATGCAGAAGCTGAGGCCCAGAGAAGTGAAGTGAATATTTACCTCTTCCTTTCTCTGGAGTGGAAGGGTCAGTAATCAGCCCAGGCCTGCCTCTGGTGTCCTGGGCTTGGAGGCCTCACAGATGAAAACAGTAGAGAACAGAAGCCAGGTGTCCCATGGGAGCCAGGTGACCAGGGGAGCACAGGAAGCCTCAAGCAGCTGTCTTGAAGGTCCACTGAGCCTGAATCCATTTGTGGGGTTGGGGGTGGTGGGGGCGGGTCGAGGGGGCTGGGAGGCCCTAAAAGATGGTGTCTGTAGCTGGCGTGGGTTTTATGGTGGCATTTCTAGGGGACAGAGATGAAGCTGGCCTCTTTTCTTTCCTCTTGATACTTCTCCTGTCCCCATTTCTTTCTTTGTTTTTGGCAGGGAGGGCCCGGGGGTGATGCCACTTCTCAGGTTTTAGGGCAGCTCCTAGCTCTGGAAGCGGGGTTGCCTTTTAGAGCCAGGAGGAAGGGCCGAGAGGCCCAGACGTCGCTCCGGGCTCGAGGGCCTCACACGTTGCCATTTGTGGATGCGTCGTGAGGCTCCTCCTCAGAACCAGGGCTGCTCAGGGAAGAGCTCACTTCCTAACGTGCGGAAGAATACTTGCCACAGTGGCTTGAAATGGGCCTCTCGAGGTGACATTTCGGTGACTTTTTCCCCTTCCTGAAGACGCATATCATTTTTACATTCCAAACGGGTATAGAACTGTACCTGGTGAAGAGAACAGATCTTTGAAGGCGCTAACCTCGAAAGCTCCCTAGGTGTCAGTGACCGAGGGAGGAGGGGGTTCTTCTCACCTCCGTCTTGCCTTTGAGAGAGGAGCGGCGTGTTTCCACTTTTGTGAACTTCCGGGAACCCCGCTGCCACCCCGATCCCTGGTTTGGCTGGGAAGGTGGGAGGTGGCGAAGCAAACATCCCGTCACCAGCGAATCCCGTCGAAGGCCGCGCTTGGCAAATGAGTCTGCAAAGAAACAGTTCACGCCACGCGTGGAGCCCTTGACCATGGTGTCGCGAACGTGCTCAGAGCCCAGAGGTGGGCAGGGGTGGACGGGGACGAGCGACTCCTTCTCCACTTGGGCCCTCCTGACCACCCGCAGCTCTAGGGGAACCCCCCCAAAGGGCCCCCGCTCAGTGCGGCTCCTGTGCCATGCCACGGTGCACCCCACTTCCGTGGGCACCTCTTATTAAATGTGTGCCCAGATGGTCCCTCAGGATGGGGCCCCCCCTGTTGTCCCCACCTAGAAGTCCAGCCCCGGGAGGCAGGCTGCGGTCCTGCGCTGGACTGAATGTCCACTGTCTGGAACGGGGACTGCGGCGTTGGCGGCTCACAGGTCAGATTTACAGGAGGAAGGGAAGGGCCTGGCTGCCCGCAGTGCCAGCTCCTGGTGCTCTGTCACCCCACACTCACACAGCAGTGCCCTCCCCTCCTCCGTGCCGTGCTTCCTGCTGTCGCCTCCCTCAGGCTGCAGGGGCCTCTCTTCCCACCTGCCTCCAACCTTCAAGTCCTCCCTGTCCTTCAAGGCCTCGTCCAGGTGCCACTCCCTCTGGACAAGCCGCCCCCTGCCGCCCCCCCCCGCCCCCCCCGCCCCCGCCACCGCCCCCCCCGCCCTCCCCGCCTCCTAAGTACCCCATCACGTGCCCCCTCCTCACTGACTGTTTCCAGGAGGCCCACCACCACCACCACACACCCTTTATCGAGTAGTGTAGCTTTAGAGGCAGTCCCGAAGATGGTAGTACCGTACCTTCCTCTCACTATGTTCTGCTTCCATACTGGGGAGGCGTGTTGAGTCTGCCGCTGGGATCTTCACTAGGATTGTCTTGACTCTGTAGATCCTGTTGGGAAGAGCTGACATCTGCTGAACAATACCGAGTCAACCTATGAAGAAACATGGAGGAAGTCTGCATTGCTGTTGGTCTTCTGTGATTTCTTCTGTCAGCGTGTTGTAGACCTCCTCACATCGATCTTGTGCGTAAGTGTTTAGATTTACACCTGTGTGTGTCATTTTTGATGCTGATATCAATGATGTGTTTGTAACTTTAAATTCGAGGTGTTCACCGTTAGTATAGAAGAGAGTTGAGAATCATTTTCAAGCCCATTCATTAGCACGGTGATTAAGTCTTCCACAACCTGTGATGAGGCTCTGTTCTGCCTGGGGCTGTCTCTTCAGGCCTGGGATCCCTGGTCAGGAAGGTAGAGCCAGATCCAGTCCCCTGGGTGTTCACGGCACTCTTGATCCTACCGTCCCCCGGGGAGTGGAGGGTTTTGTGGGCTGTAAGCAGCGAAGAACCGCCACCGCCCCACTCTCCCCAGTTTGTTGCTGCGTCCCCGCTGTCCCCATCCGCGAGAACGCTTGGTGCCGCTGTTCGCAAACCAGTCGGCTAAACGACTTTTCACATCTGATCCCGTGATCGTCTGTTTTCTTTGCACTCCAGACGAAACCTAAAATCTGCAGATTTATTTTCACATACACAATACTGCTACCACCTTGTATGGGCAGAACTTTCCGTGGACTCTACCCCCCCTTCTGCTCTGGGGAGACTTTGGCCAGGAGGGCCAATGGCCCTGGGAGGCCACCGTCAAGCTGTTCCCTTCTGTGAAGGAATTTCCGACCCGGCGACATGATGCAGGGAGCTCAGCTTCCAGGCGTCCTCTATGGGGAATGTGGATCTGAGAATTTCTGCCTGTTCTTCCAAGGGGATACGCAGGGAAGGGGAATTCATGCGACCCACAGTGGACGTGTCCTGTGGTTTGCCTCCGACGACAAAGGGAGAGGCAAGTCCTGGCTGAGCTCCCTTCCTGTGACAGCCAGGGAGAGCCAACGCTACGGAGAGATGCCACAGCCTCGGAACAAATGCGTGGCTGGGAGTGTACAGCCGAGTCAAGGGAAGGAGCACAGGCCTGTGAGACCAGAGCCAGCCTTGGGTCCTGCTCCAAATCCCAGAGAGGTGATCTGCAGTGTCCTGGAAAGGGAGGAGCTGGCTCGATCTCGGTGGTTCTTCTTTTATGATCGGAGTTTCGTGGGTGCAGGGGAATGTGCTGGAGTGGACCCCACATCCCCGGCTCTGCCTTGAGCATGAGGAAGAGCCATGGGGCTCTTATCCCCCAGTTCTGTGCCGGGGAAAGAAAGAGGCTTCCAGAAAATTCCCAAGGACTGAACTTGACTGTGAGCTCCCCGTGAGGCTGGGCCTGGAGGGAGCAGAAGCAGATACTGATAAGCCTTCCAGAACCGTGACTCCCCGCACAGGTCACACGCACATCCGTGGACACACACCATTCCTCACAACCACAGGGCAGACGCCCGAGGTCAGGCGATTACCCTTCTCATGGGCTCCCCTCCCACAGCATCCGTTACGAGAGGTTGCATGACTGGGAGATACATTTAAGTACTCGTATATATCTTTAGCTGCTCTTCTGCTCTTTACTGTTACGTCTTCTCAAGCCGAGGAATATTTCCCGAGACGACCTTGAAGAAATTAATTGGAAATCTGAAGACTAAGGAGGGACTGCACTACGATGACGTGTATGTCCACATGCAGATCTGGAAAAAGTCGCAGGCTTAGTACAATCCACTAAAGTAGACTTTTGGTGCTCACGTAACTCAGTCATGCTTTTCTCTGCCTTCACACTGCACGTGTCATGATAGGGACTGGATAGGTCCTGTGATAGGTATTGGAGACTAAGCGGTGACACTGACAGGGAGACGCTTGAGCAGAGACCTGAAGGGAAGGAGGGAGACCAGCACGTGGGTCTCACAGGACAGGGATTCAAGGCAGAGAGAGGAGGAAACGTCAAGCCCTGGGGCAGGAGCATCTTGGCGCACTCGTGGAGCAGGAAGGAGGCCTGCGAGGCTGGGGCAGAGCGCGTGAGGGCCCAGCTGTGCAGTTCGACCGGGGAGGTAACCGGGGGTCAGATCCCGTAGGGCTCCTGGGGCATGGGTGTGTTTGACTTGCACTCTGATGAGTGGAAAGCTGCTGGGGGCGTGAGCTGAGGACGGACCTGACTGGATCCTCTGGAGCTGGGTGGAGAACCGACTGCACGGCTGAGGGCAGGAGAAGGAGCTTGGTTAGGAGCAGCCACGCTCATGTTGTCAAAAGGTGAAGGCGACTCTGAACAGGTAGGGTAGCGGGAGGCAAGGAATGGCCGGATGAGGGCATTACTCTGATGCTGGGAATGAAGGCTTTGCCGATGGGGTGGAGGTGAAGAGGAGAGAGGGGAGAGGTCAAGAAAGACCACAAAGCTGGGGCCTGAACCCCCGTCGGGGTGGAGTTGCCCACGTGGAAAAGAGGGAGAGCGGGTTCAGGGGAGAATTGGAGTATGGTGTGGGCTCGTTCGATGTCCACGTGGGGATGTCACGGAGGCAGCTGGGTGGGTGTGAGTCCGGACTGTGTGGCAAGGTGTGGAAAGGATAAATAAACGTGGAAGTCACGACAGCACAGATGTCATTGAAGTCCGGAGACTGGCTAAGGTCAGCAAGGGCTCAAAAGCGGTCCAGGATCTACGTCCTGGGTCAACACTGATGCTGAGAGGTTTGGGAGAAACACAGACGTCAGCGATGGAGACAGAGAAGGAAAGGCTACTGAGGTCAGAGAAACACGCCAGCCGACGACAAGACAATCCTCGAAAGAGTAGAATGGACCGAACCGGCAACGAAGTGATGGAAGCATTTCAAGGAGAAGGGACCGACTGTGTCGAATGCAGCCAAGAGAGTCAAGGGTGAGTGATGGACTTTTCCTACAACGGCACTGTGATAGTTACACAACTCTGCACTTGTACAGAGAAAAATCAGTGAATTGCGTATTTCGGTGTGTGAATTGATGACACTAAATTGTGCCTCAAGAAAACGGTTTCAAAATAAAAGGGCATTTAGCGTGTATCTACCCAGCATTTCTACTCCCGGGTATTCTTCCCCCAAGGTAAATGAAACTACGTGCTTATAAGGCAGACGTATACGTGAATTTTCACAGCATCTCTGTTCATAACATACCACGCTTGAACTAACGCAGAAGTACATTATTATGTGAAGGGCTGGACATTTTGGGATATATTTCCATGAGGTCAAAATACTCAGCCTTCAAAGGAGGGCGTACTGCTTATTCAAAGAAAAATATATAGATCTCAAAAAACATTGCTTTGAGCAAAACAGACAGACATCGAACTGTAGGCCGTGATTTACTTCCTTTTCATGAAGTTCTGCCACGACCCAACTGAAGGATGTCAACAGAAATGAAAACAGAGGCTGCGCATGTCGAGGGTGGTTGGGTCTCAATTGAAACGTTGCAGAGGGCTGTTTTCTGTAGTCATGGGAATGATTCATATAGGGGAGGGGGTTTGGACGCTCTAGGGGTTCGTGAAGTGTCGAAGATTGGTCAAGTCACGCAGCTAATGTTGACACGTTTCACTCTATTTTCATTTGATTTGACTAAAAAGCGAAAAGAAAGAGGGAAATCAGAAGGAACACTGAACCGTCATGGAGCTACGCATAGTTTATTTACAGATCTCCCCCCAGCCCCACCATGTAAGTGACCTTTCCAGACTGTCAGTTGCCGGTCGGGTTCCAGGCGGAATGTCGGGAGCCGACATTTGTTGTGGCTGGTGTTGCCACGGTGACTGGGCAGAGCCCTGTGGTGGGTCAGTGCCATGGAGGGGCTGCCGTCCTCTGTGGAGCTGGGCTTTGGGCCGATCCTCGGCAAGCTGGGCGAGGTGGTGGTGGCGCTGCTGCCCGATGGCCTGAGTCCACGCCTCACTTGCCACAGCCTCCAGTGGGAGACAGTGATGCGCCCACCTGTCGTCGGTTTACTGGTGGGTCTCTTATTTCTCTTCAGACTTGTTCAGTCTGTTAGAAGTCGACGTTACGTGAGACGTGAAAAGCGGCTGGCAGAAGCAGTGGCTGCAGCGATTGAGGAGAAATGCCAGCTCATTGACAAGCTCAGCGCTGCTCAAGAGGAGTATATGGGGATCGACTCGTCTTCAGAGAACGCCAGGCTAGAGAGAGAGTCGCTAAATATACCCGGCCTCACAGACGCTTACCAAAAGGTGACGAGGACCAACTCAGTGCTGATGGAGGAATTAACTGGCCTGGTTCGAGAACTGAAGGCAGAGAGAGCCAAACGGTCGAAAGAAGAAGGAGAGATGGCCGAGATGCTAAAAGCGCTCGCGTCCGTAGAAGCGGTCGTGAGATCCAGCACGTCACGAGGAGCTTTGCCAAAGCTGCCCGGAGGCCGAGAGCCAAGCCCTGCTGGTCCCTTCCCCGGCGGTGGGCCTGGGTCTTAGAGCGGGCCTGTTCTCTCCCCCTCCACGCAGGCCTCCCAAGCCGCCTGGCTGCCTCCAGCCAGCTGGACCTCCATCGGAGCGTTCCTGAGGCCAGTGGATGCAGGGGAGCCCCTTCGCTGGGCTGGAGATCCTCTACCTTCGCCTGCTGGACACCGCAGACGGCTCCTTCGCGGTCAGTTCCTCCAAATCGACAGACTTTTGGAATTCCTAGAGCACACCGAGAAAAGTGGGACTTTGTTTCACTTCACGGACTGTTTGGATTATCCCTCGTTAGTAGTGAAGAAGAGACTGATCTTTTCCTTAAATTGAACCTTCATCAAACTACCTTTCTCTAGACGGTATTGTGTAAATATTATGTATATATTAAACTTCAGTGAATTATTAACGGTGTCTGTCTCAGTGTTGCATTGAAAGTTGTAAATGTGCGCCATGTAGCAGTCAAGACTTTTAGCAATCGACAGCAGTCTTGTTTCAGAGTAGTATTCCCAAGAGTCGCGACTCACAGGTCGAAGGAGCTTTCTTGGACTAAGTATGTAGTGGTTAGAAAAAGAAAAAGCTGATCGATCTCTTTGGGGATCAAGTTACATTGCCTGGTTAGAGAGAGGTTTGCCTTATTTTGTGACTTGATTCTAATGTGGCAACGGCTAAACAATTTTAAAGAAACAAATGATAAACTACGTGGAGGTTTGTCCTTGCACTACACGAAGGCCGAGGGAGAGTTTACTGATGAAGAGGAAATCACCTTTGACATGTGGGGGGAACCTCCTCGTTGCTGCCCTCGGCCCCCTCTACTCACCAGCTAACGCTCCACACTGGAAAGCTGAGGGAAGTCTCAGGGGTTTCTCTCCCATGTGACGAAGTGAGGGTCTCGATCATTCCTAGTTTCACTCACAGATAATGTCCCCCAGTTAGGCAACGAGCACCAGCTGCGGATGACTCTAGTGGCAGGAAAGCAGCAAGTGGCAGTTGGAGCAAATAGGAGGGGTCACATGAGACAAATGGCAGAGACAGCATCAGCAGCACAGAAAGGATTTCTCCTCTTAAGTCGAGAGAAAGCAACAAACCAAAAACCTGCGCTTGCCTTGGAAACAGAGCAATGAAGACTCGAATGCGAGAGCCTGCCCTTGTGTTGCTGACATTTTAGGAAGGACAGGCAGGTGCTAAAGAATCAAATTGAGTAGAAGACATGGCATATTAGGTGATAACGAATGTTCTGGAGAAGAATAAACAAGGCAGGGTAAGGGGTGATGGGTGTGGGAATGGGGGGCACACTTGCCTAGACACACACTCTCGGTGGGAGTGGTCACCTGAGCCCTGAGGAGCCCTGGAGGAGAGCTCTGTAGGCAGGGGGGGCAGAACGGGCCATGGCTCTGAAGGCGGCATGAGCACGGTGAGTGTGAGAAGCGACCAGGAGCCAGAGTGGCCCGAGTGCAGTGAGTGAAGCCAGAGAGAAGGGGGTCAAGGCCATCAGGGGTCAGAAGGTGGAGGGAGTCGAATCCACCGTAAAGAGTTTGGTTTCCCTTTCAAAGGACAGAAGCTGCCATGGGGAAGAGGAGAACAGAGGGAAACCTGTGGGAGAGCATGGCAGGGACTCGAGGCTGAGGATGGTGAAGGCTGCCCCCGGGCAGCGGTGGAGGTGGAGACGGAGAGGTGGGGTGGGATCCGGGACCTGTCCTGCAGGCAGAGACCGTGAGACGTGCTGATGCCTGTGGGTGTGAGAAAAGAGAGGAGTCGGCATGGGGACGGGAGCCCCAGGTGAGGGGTGGTGTCCTTCAGCGAGATGGGGGGAATGGCAGAGGAGTGCCTTTGGACGGGAAATCAGAGTGGGCCTCTGTGAGAGTTAGGTTTCAGGGCCCCTCAGCCAGCAGAGTAGAAATACCAACTGTTCGGAGGAGACAGGTGTCTGCGCTCAGAGGAGCGTTCACGGCTGCAGATAGAAGTACGCAGGGGCATCGGGGAGGGAAGTTCCCGTAGCAGAGACGATGTCCAAGGGCCGAGAAGATGCCACAGGGTAGACTCCATGGGCCTGTTTGCGGCGAGAGCCCATCTTACAGATGCAGAAGCTGAGGCCCAGAGAAGTGAAGTGAATATTTACCTCTTCCTTTCTCTGGAGTGGAAGGGTCAGTAATCAGCCCAGGCCTGCCTCTGGTGTCCTGGGCTTGGAGGCCTCACAGATGAAAACAGTAGAGAACAGAAGCCAGGTGTCCCATGGGAGCCAGGTGACCAGGGGAGCACAGGAAGCCTCAAGCAGCTGTCTTGAAGGTCCACTGAGCCTGAATCCATTTGTGGGGTTGGGGGTGGTGGGGGCGGGTCGAGGGGGCTGGGAGGCCCTAAAAGATGGTGTCTGTAGCTGGCGTGGGTTTTATGGTGGCATTTCTAGGGGACAGAGATGAAGCTGGCCTCTTTTCTTTCCTCTTGATACTTCTCCTGTCCCCATTTCTTTCTTTGTTTTTGGCAGGGAGGGCCCGGGGGTGATGCCAGTTCTCAGGTTTTAGGGCAGCTCCTAGCTCTGGAAGCGGGGTTGCCTTTTAGAGCCAGGAGGAAGGGCCGAGAGGCCCAGACGTCGCTCCGGGCTCGAGGGCCTCACACGTTGCCATTTGTGGATGCGTCGTGAGGCTCCTCCTCAGAACCAGGGCTGCTCAGGGAAGAGCTCACTTCCTAACGTGCGGAAGAATACTTGCCACAGTGGCTTGAAATGGGCCTCTCGAGGTGACATTTCGGTGACTTTTTCCCCTTCCTGAAGACGCATATAATTTTTACATTCCAAACGGGTATAGAACTGTACCTGGTGAAGAGAACAGATCTTTGAAGGCGCTAACCTCGAAAGCTCCCTAGGTGTCAGTGACCGAGGGAGGAGGGGGTTCTTCTCACCTCCGTCTTGCCTTTGAGAGAGGAGCGGCGTGTTTCCACTTTTGTGAACTTCCGGGAACCCCGCTGCCACCCCGATCCCTGGTTTGGCTGGGAAGGTGGGAGGTGGCGAAGCAAACATCCCGTCACCAGCGAATCCCGTCGAAGGCCGCGCTTGGCAAATGAGTCTGCAAAGAAACAGTTCACGCCACGCGTGGAGCCCTTGACCATGGTGTCGCGAACGTGCTCAGAGCCCAGAGGTGGGCAGGGGTGGACGGGGACGAGCGACTCCTTCTCCACTTGGGCCCTCCTGACCACCCGCAGCTCTAGGGCAACCCCCCCAAAGGGCCCCCGCTCAGTGCGGCTCCTGTGCCATGCCACGGTGCACCCCACTTCCGTGGGCACCTCTTATTAAATGTGTGCCCAGATGGTCCCTCAGGATGGGGCCCCCCCTGTTGTCCCCACCTAGAAGTCCAGCCCCGGGAGGCAGGCTGCGGTCCTGCGCTGGACTGAATGTCCACTGTCTGGAACGGGGACTGCGGCGTTGGCGGCTCACAGGTCAGATTTACAGGAGGAAGGGAAGGGCCTGGCTGCCCGCAGTGCCAGCTCCTGGTGCTCTGTCACCCCACACTCACACAGCAGTGCCCTCCCCTCCTCCGTGCCGTGCTTCCTGCTGTCGCCTCCCTCAGGCTGCAGGGGCCTCTCTTCCCACCTGCCTCCAACCTTCAAGTCCTCCCTGTCCTTCAAGGCCTCGTCCAGGTGCCACTCCCTCTGGACAAGCCGCCCCCTGCCGCCCCCCCCCGCCCCCCCCGCCCCCGCCCCCCGCCCCCCCCGCCCTCCCCGCCTCCTAAGTACCCCATCACGTGCCCCCTCCTCACTGACTGTTTCCAGGAGGCCCACCACCACCACCACACACCCTTTATCGAGTAGTGTAGCTTTAGAGGCAGTCCCGAAGATGGTAGTACCGTACCTTCCTCTCACTATGTTCTGCTTCCATACTGGGGAGGCGTGTTGAGTCTGCCGCTGGGATCTTCACTAGGATTGTCTTGACTCTGTAGATCCTGTTGGGAAGAGCTGACATCTGCTGAACAATACCGAGTCAACCTATGAAGAAACATGGAGGAAGTCTGCATTGCTGTTGGTCTTCTGTGATTTCTTCTGTCAGCGTGTTGTAGACCTCCTCACATCGATCTTGTGCGTAAGTGTTTAGATTTACACCTGTGTGTGTCATTTTTGATGCTGATATCAATGATGTGTTTGTAACTTTAAATTCGAGGTGTTCACCGTTAGTATAGAAGAGAGTTGAGAATCATTTTCAAGCCCATTCATTAGCACGGTGATTAAGTCTTCCACAACCTGTGATGAGGCTCTGTTCTGCCTCGGGCTGTCTCTTCAGGCCTGGGATCCCTGGTCAGGAAGGTAGAGCCAGATCCAGTCCCCTGGGTGTTCACGGCACTCTTGATCCTACCGTCCCCCGGGGAGTGGAGGGTTTTGTGGGCTGTAAGCAGCGAAGAACCGCCACCGCCCCACTCTCCCCAGTTTGTTGCTGCGTCCCCGCTGTCCCCATCCGCGAGAACGCTTGGTGCCGCTGTTCGCAAACCAGTCGGCTAAACGACTTTTCACATCTGATCCCGTGATCGTCTGTTTTCTTTGCACTCCAGACGAAACCTAAAATCTGCAGATTTATTTTCACATACACAATACTGCTACCACCTTGTATGGGCAGAACTTTCCGTGGACTCTACCCCCCCTTCTGCTCTGGGGAGACTTTGGCCAGGAGGGCCAATGGCCCTGGGAGGCCACCGTCAAGCTGTTCCCTTCTGTGAAGGAATTTCCGACCCGGCGACATGATGCAGGGAGCTCAGCTTCCAGGCGTCCTCTATGGGGAATGTGGATCTGAGAATTTCTGCCTGTTCTTCCAAGGGGATACGCAGGGAAGGGGAATTCATGCGACCCACAGTGGACATGTCCTGTGGTTTGCCTCCGACGACAAAGGGAGAGGCAAGTCCTGGCTGAGCTCCCTTCCTGTGACAGCCAGGGAGAGCCAACGCTACGGAGAGATGCCACAGCCTCGGAACAAATGCGTGGCTGGGAGTGTACAGCCGAGTCAAGGGAAGGAGCACAGGCCTGTGAGACCAGAGCCAGCCTTGGGTCCTGCTCCAAATCCCAGAGAGGTGATCTGCAGTGTCCTGGAAAGGGAGGAGCTGGCTCGATCTCGGTGGTTCTTCTTTTATGATCGGAGTTTCGTGGGTGCAGGGGAATGTGCTGGAGTGGACCCCACATCCCCGGCTCTGCCTTGAGCATGAGGAAGAGCCATGGGGCTCTTATCCCCCAGTTCTGTGCCGGGGAAAGAAAGAGGCTTCCAGAAAATTCCCAAGGACTGAACTTGACTGTGAGCTCCCCGTGAGGCTGGGCCTGGAGGGAGCAGAAGCAGATACTGATAAGCCTTCCAGAACCGTGACTCCCCGCACAGGTCACACGCACATCCGTGGACACACACCATTCCTCACAACCACAGGGCAGACGCACGAGGTCAGGCGATTACCCTTCTCATGGGCTCCCCTCCCACAGCATCCGTTACGAGAGGTTGCATGACTGGGAGATACATTTAAGTACTCGTATATATCTTTAGCTGCTCTTCTGCTCTTTACTGTTACGTCTTCTCAAGCCGAGGAATATTTCCCGAGACGACCTTGAAGAAATTAATTGGAAATCTGAAGACTAAGGAGGGACTGCGCTACGATGACGTGTATGTCCACATGCAGATCTGGAAAAAGTCGCAGGCTTAGTACAATCCACTAAAGTAGACTTTTGGTGCTCACGTAACTCAGTCATGCTTTTCTCTGCCTTCACACTGCACGTGTCATGATAGGGACTGGATAGGTCCTGTGATAGGTATTGGAGACTAAGCGGTGACACTGACAGGGAGACGCTTGAGCAGAGACCTGAAGGGAAGGAGGGAGACCAGCACGTGGGTCTCACAGGACAGGGATTCAAGGCGGAGAGAAGAGGAAACGTCAAGCCCTGGGGCAGGAGCATCTTGGCGCACTCGTGGAGCAGGAAGGAGGCCTGCGAGGCTGGGGCAGAGCGCGTGAGGGCCCAGCTGTGCAGTTCGACCGGGGAGGTAAGCGGGGGTCAGATCCCGTAGGGCTCCTGGGGCATGGGTGTGTTTGACTTGCACTCTGATGAGTGGAAAGCTGCTGGGGGCGTGAGCTGAGGACGGACCTGACTGGATCCTCTGGAGCTGGGTGGAGAACCGACTGCACGGCTGAGGGCAGGAGAAGGAGCTTGGTTAGGAGCAGCCACGCTCATGTTGTCAAAAGGTGAAGGCGACTCTGAACAGGTAGGGTAGCGGGAGGCAAGGAATGGCCGGATGAGGGCATTACTCTGATGCTGGGAATGAAGGCTTTGCCGATGGGGTGGAGGTGAAGAGGAGAGAGGGGAGAGGTCAAGAAAGACCACAAAGCTGGGGCCTGAACCCCCGTCGGGGTGGAGTTGCCCACGTGGAAAAGAGGGAGAGCGGGTTCAGGGGAGAATTGGAGTATGGTGTGGGCTCGTTCGATGTCCACATGGGGACGTCACGGAGGCAGCTGGGTGGGTGTGAGTCCGGACTGGATGGCAAGGTGTGGAAAGGATAAATAAACGTGGAAGTCACGACAGCACAGATGTCATTGAAGTCCGGAGACTGGCTGAGGTCAGCAAGGGCTCAAAAGCGGTCCAGGATCTACGTCCTGGGTCAACACTGATGCTGAGAGGTTTGGGAGAAACACAGACGTCAGCGATGGAGACAGAGAAGGAAAGGCTACTGAGGTCAGAGAAACACGCCAGCCGACGACAAGACAATCCTCGAAAGAGTAGAATGGACCGAACCGGCAACGAAGTGATGGAAGCATTTCAAGGAGAAGGGACCGACTGTGTCGAATGCAGCCAAGAGAGTCAAGGGTGAGTGATGGACTTCTCCTACAACGGCACTGTGATAGTTACACAACTCTGCACTTGTACAGAGAAAAATCAGTGAATTGGCGTATTTCGGTGTGTGAATTGATGACACTAAATTGTGCCTCAAGAAAACGGTTTCAAAATAAAAGGGCATTTAGCGTGTATCTACCCAGCATTTCTGCTCCCGGGTATTCTTCCCCCAAGGTAAATGAAACTACGTGCTTATAAGGCAGACGTATACGTGAATTTTCACAGCATCTCTGTTCATAACATACCACGCTTGAACTAACGCAGAAGTACATTATTATGTGAAGGGCTGGACATTTTGGGATATATTTACATGAGGTCAAAATACTCAGCCTTCAAAGGAGGGCGTACTGCTTATTCAAATAAAAATATATAGATCTCAAAAAACATTGCTTTGAGCAAAACAGACAGACATCGAACCGTAGGCCGTGATTTACTTCCTTTTCATGAAGTTCTGCCACGACCCAACTGAAGGATGTCAACAGAAATGAAAACAGAGGCTGCGCATGTCGAGGGTGGTTGGGTCTCAATTGAAACGTTGCAGAGGGCTGTTTTCTGTAGTCATGGGAATGATTCATATAGGGGAGGGGGTTTGGACACTCTAGGGGTTCGTGAAGTGTCGAAGATTTGTCAAGTCATGCAGCTAATGTTGACACGTTTCACTCTATTTTCATTTGATTTGACTAAAAAGCGAAAAGAAAGAGGGAAATCAGAAGGAACACTGAACCGTCATGGAGCTACGCATAGTTTATTTCCAGATCTCCCCCCAGCCCCACCATGTAAGTGACCTTTCCAGACTGTCAGTTGCCGGTCGGGTTCCAGGCGGAATGTCGGGAGCCGACATTTGTTGTGGCTGGTGTTGCCACGGTGAGTGGGCAGAGCCCTGTGGTGGGTCAGTGCCATGGAGGGGCTGCCGTCCTCTGTGGAGCTGGGCTTTGGGCCGATCCTCGGCAAGCTGGGCGAGGTGGTGGTGGCGCTGCTGCCCGATGGCCTGAGTCCACGCCTCACTTGCCACAGCCTCCAGTGGGAGACAGTGATGCGCCCACCTGTCGTCGGTTTACTGGTGGGTCTCTTATTTCTCTTCAGACTTGTTCAGTCTGTTAGAAGTCGACGTTACGTGAGACGTGAAAAGCGGCTGGCAGAAGCAGTGGCTGCAGCGATTGAGGAGAAATGCCAGCTCATTGACAAGCTCAGCGCTGCTCAAGAGGAGTATATGGGGATCGACTCGTCTTCAGAGAACGCCAGGCTAGAGAGAGAGTCGCTAAATATACCCGGCCTCACAGACGCTTCCCGAAAGGTGACGAGGACCAACTCAGTGCTGATGGAGGAATTAACTGGCCTGGTTCGAGAACTGAAGGCAGAGAGAGCCAAACGGTCGAAAGAAGAAGGAGAGATGGCCGAGATGCTAAAAGCGCTCGCGTCCATAGAAGCGGTCGTGAGATCCAGCACGTCACGAGGAGCTTTGCCAAAGCTGCCCGGAGGCCGAGAGCCAAGCCCTGCTGGTCCCTTCCCCGGCGGTGGGCCTGGGTCTTAAAGCGGGGCTGTTCTCTCCCCCTCCACGCAGGCCTCCCAAGCCGCCTGGCTGCCTCCAGCCAGCTGGACCTCCATCGGAGCGTTCCTGAGGCCAGTGGATGCAGGGGAGCCCCTTCGCTGGGCTGGAGATCCTCTACCTTCGCCTGCTGGACACCGCAGACGGCTCCTTCGCGGTCAGTTCCTCCAAATCGACAGACTTTTGGAATTCCTAGAGCACACCAAGAAAAGTGGGACTTTGTTTCACTTCACGGACTGTTTGGATTATCCCTCGTTAGTAGTGAAGAAGAGCCTGATCTTTTCCTTAAATTGAACCTTCATCAAACTACCTTTCTCTAGACGATATTGTGTAAATATTATGTATATATTAAACTTCAGTGAATTATTAACGGTGTCTGTCTCAGTGTTGCATTGAAAGTTGTAAATGTGCGCCATGTAGCAGTCAAGACTTTTAGCAATCGACAGCAGTCTTGTTTCAGAGTAGTATTCCCAACAGTCGCGACTCACAAGTCGAAGGAGCTTTCTTGGACTAAGTGTGTAGTGGTTAGAAAAAGAAAAAGCTGATCGATCTCTTTGGGGATCAAGTTAGATTGCCTGGTTAGAGAGAGGTTTGCCTTCTTTTGTGACTTGATTCTAATGTGGCAACGGCTAAACAATTTTCAAGAAACAAATGATAAACTACGTGGAGGTTTGTCCTTGCACTACACGAAGGCCGAGGGAGAGTTTACTGATGAAGAGGAAATCACCTTTGACATGTGGGGGGAACCTCCTCGTTGCTGCCCTCGGCCCCCTCTACTCACCAGCTAACGCTCCACACTGGAAAGCTGAGGGAAGTCTCAGGGGTTTCTCTCCCATGTGACGAAGTGAGGGTCTCGATCATTCCTAGTTTCACTCACAGATAATGTCCCCCAGTTAGGCAACGAGCACCAGCTGCGGATGACTCTAGTGGCAGGAAAGCAGCAAGTGGCAGTTGGAGCAAATAGGAGGGGTCACATGAGACAAATGGCAGAGACAGCATCAGCAGCACAGAAAGGATTTCTCCTCTTAAGTCGAGAGAAAGCAACAAACCAAAAACCTGCGCTTGCCTTGGAAACAGAGCAATGAAGACTCGAATGCGAGAGCCTGCCCTTGTGTTGCTGACATTTTAGGAAGGACAGGCAGGTGCTAAAGAATCAAATTGAGTAGAAGACATGGCATATTAGGTGATAACGAATGTTCTGGAGAAGAATAAACAAGGCAGGGTAAGGGGTGATGGGTGTGGGAATGGGGGGCACACTTGCCTAGACACACACTCTCGGTGGGAGTGGTCACCTGAGCACTGAGGAGCCCTGGAGGAGAGCTCTGTAGGCAGGGGGGGCAGAACGGGCCATGGCTCTGAAGGCGGCATGAGCACGGTGAGTGTGAGAAGCGACCAGGAGCCAGAGTGGCCCGAGTGCAGTGAGTGAAGCCAGAGAGAAGGGGGTCAAGGCCATCAGGGGTCAGAAGGTGGAGGGAGTCGAATCCACCGTAAAGAGTTTGGTTTCCCTTTCAAAGGACAGAAGCTGCCATGGGGAAGAGGAGAACAGAGGGAAACCTGTGGGAGAGCATGGCAGGGACTCGAGGCTGAGGATGGTGAAGGCTGCCCCCGGGCAGCGGTGGAGGTGGAGACGGAGAGGTGGGGTGGGATCCGGGACCTGTCCTGCAGGCAGAGACCGTGAGACGTGCTGATGCCTGTGGGTGTGAGAAAAGAGAGGAGTCGGCATGGGGACGGGAGCCCCAGGTGAGGGGTGGTGTCCTTCAGCGAGATGGGGGGAATGGCAGAGGAGTGCCTTTGGACGGGAAATCAGAGTGGGCCTCTGTGAGAGTTAGGTTTCAGGGCCCCTCAGCCAGCAGAGTAGAAATACCAACTGTTCGGAGGAGACAGGTGTCTGCGCTCAGAGGAGCGTTCACGGCTGCAGATAGAAGTACGCAGGGGCATCGGGGAGGGAAGTTCCCGTAGCAGAGACGATGTCCAAGGGCCGAGAAGATGCCACAGGGTAGACTCCATGGGCCTGTTTGCGGCGAGAGCCCATCTTACAGATGCAGAAGCTGAGGCCCAGAGAAGTGAAGTGAATATTTACCTCTTCCTTTCTCTGGAGTGGAAGGGTCAGTAATCAGCCCAGGCCTGCCTCTGGTGTCCTGGGCTTGGAGGCCTCACAGATGAAAACAGTAGAGAACAGAAGCCAGGTGTCCCATGGGAGCCAGGTGACCAGGGGAGCACAGGAAGCCTCAAGCAGCTGTCTTGAAGGTCCACTGAGCCTGAATCCATTTGTGGGGTTGGGGGTGGTGGGGGCGGGTCGAGGGGGCTGGGAGGCCCTAAAAGATGGTGTCTGTAGCTGGCGTGGGTTTTATGGTGGCATTTCTAGGGGACAGAGATGAAGCTGGCCTCTTTTCTTTCCTCTTGATACTTCTCCTGTCCCCATTTCTTTCTTTGTTTTTGGCAGGGAGGGCCCGGGGGTGATGCCAGTTCTCAGGTTTTAGGGCAGCTCCTAGCTCTGGAAGCGGGGTTGCCTTTTAGAGCCAGGAGGAAGGGCCGAGAGGCCCAGACGTCGCTCCGGGCTCGAGGGCCTCACACGTTGCCATTTGTGGATGCGTCGTGAGGCTCCTCCTCAGAACCAGGGCTGCTCAGGGAAGAGCTCACTTCCTAACGTGCGGAAGAATACTTGCCACAGTGGCTTGAAATGGGCCTCTCGAGGTGACATTTCGGTGACTTTTTCCCCTTCCTGAAGACGCATATAATTTTTACATTCCAAACGGGTATAGAACTGTACCTGGTGAAGAGAACAGATCTTTGAAGGCGCTAACCTCGAAAGCTCCCTAGGTGTCAGTGACCGAGGGAGGAGGGGGTTCTTCTCACCTCCGTCTTGCCTTTGAGAGAGGAGCGGCGTGTTTCCACTTTTGTGAACTTCCGGGAACCCCGCTGCCACCCCGATCCCTGGTTTGGCTGGGAAGGTGGGAGGTGGCGAAGCAAACATCCCGTCACCAGCGAATCCCGTCGAAGGCCGCGCTTGGCAAATGAGTCTGCAAAGAAACAGTTCACGCCACGCGTGGAGCCCTTGACCATGGTGTCGCGAACGTGCTCAGAGCCCAGAGGTGGGCAGGGGTGGACGGGGACGAGCGACTCCTTCTCCACTTGGGCCCTCCTGACCACCCGCAGCTCTAGGGCAACCCCCCCAAAGGGCCCCCGCTCAGTGCGGCTCCTGTGCCATGCCACGGTGCACCCCACTTCCGTGGGCACCTCTTATTAAATGTGTGCCCAGATGGTCCCTCAGGATGGGGCCCCCCCTGTTGTCCCCACCTAGAAGTCCAGCCCCGGGAGGCAGGCTGCGGTCCTGCGCTGGACTGAATGTCCACTGTCTGGAACGGGGACTGCGGCGTTGGCGGCTCACAGGTCAGATTTACAGGAGGAAGGGAAGGGCCTGGCTGCCCGCAGTGCCAGCTCCTGGTGCTCTGTCACCCCACACTCACACAGCAGTGCCCTCCCCTCCTCCGTGCCGTGCTTCCTGCTGTCGCCTCCCTCAGGCTGCAGGGGCCTCTCTTCCCACCTGCCTCCAACCTTCAAGTCCTCCCTGTCCTTCAAGGCCTCGTCCAGGTGCCACTCCCTCTGGACAAGCCGCCCCCTGCCGCCCCCCCCCGCCCCCCCCGCCCCCGCCCCCCGCCCCCCCCGCCCTCCCCGCCTCCTAAGTACCCCATCACGTGCCCCCTCCTCACTGACTGTTTCCAGGAGGCCCACCACCACCACCACACACCCTTTATCGAGTAGTGTAGCTTTAGAGGCAGTCCCGAAGATGGTAGTACCGTACCTTCCTCTCACTATGTTCTGCTTCCATACTGGGGAGGCGTGTTGAGTCTGCCGCTGGGATCTTCACTAGGATTGTCTTGACTCTGTAGATCCTGTTGGGAAGAGCTGACATCTGCTGAACAATACCGAGTCAACCTATGAAGAAACATGGAGGAAGTCTGCATTGCTGTTGGTCTTCTGTGATTTCTTCTGTCAGCGTGTTGTAGACCTCCTCACATCGATCTTGTGCGTAAGTGTTTAGATTTACACCTGTGTGTGTCATTTTTGATGCTGATATCAATGATGTGTTTGTAACTTTAAATTCGAGGTGTTCACCGTTAGTATAGAAGAGAGTTGAGAATCATTTTCAAGCCCATTCATTAGCACGGTGATTAAGTCTTCCACAACCTGTGATGAGGCTCTGTTCTGCCTCGGGCTGTCTCTTCAGGCCTGGGATCCCTGGTCAGGAAGGTAGAGCCAGATCCAGTCCCCTGGGTGTTCACGGCACTCTTGATCCTACCGTCCCCCGGGGAGTGGAGGGTTTTGTGGGCTGTAAGCAGCGAAGAACCGCCACCGCCCCACTCTCCCCAGTTTGTTGCTGCGTCCCCGCTGTCCCCATCCGCGAGAACGCTTGGTGCCGCTGTTCGCAAACCAGTCGGCTAAACGACTTTTCACATCTGATCCCGTGATCGTCTGTTTTCTTTGCACTCCAGACGAAACCTAAAATCTGCAGATTTATTTTCACATACACAATACTGCTACCACCTTGTATGGGCAGAACTTTCCGTGGACTCTACCCCCCCTTCTGCTCTGGGGAGACTTTGGCCAGGAGGGCCAATGGCCCTGGGAGGCCACCGTCAAGCTGTTCCCTTCTGTGAAGGAATTTCCGACCCGGCGACATGATGCAGGGAGCTCAGCTTCCAGGCGTCCTCTATGGGGAATGTGGATCTGAGAATTTCTGCCTGTTCTTCCAAGGGGATACGCAGGGAAGGGGAATTCATGCGACCCACAGTGGACATGTCCTGTGGTTTGCCTCCGACGACAAAGGGAGAGGCAAGTCCTGGCTGAGCTCCCTTCCTGTGACAGCCAGGGAGAGCCAACGCTACGGAGAGATGCCACAGCCTCGGAACAAATGCGTGGCTGGGAGTGTACAGCCGAGTCAAGGGAAGGAGCACAGGCCTGTGAGACCAGAGCCAGCCTTGGGTCCTGCTCCAAATCCCAGAGAGGTGATCTGCAGTGTCCTGGAAAGGGAGGAGCTGGCTCGATCTCGGTGGTTCTTCTTTTATGATCGGAGTTTCGTGGGTGCAGGGGAATGTGCTGGAGTGGACCCCACATCCCCGGCTCTGCCTTGAGCATGAGGAAGAGCCATGGGGCTCTTATCCCCCAGTTCTGTGCCGGGGAAAGAAAGAGGCTTCCAGAAAATTCCCAAGGACTGAACTTGACTGTGAGCTCCCCGTGAGGCTGGGCCTGGAGGGAGCAGAAGCAGATACTGATAAGCCTTCCAGAACCGTGACTTCCCGCACAGGTCACACGCACATCCGTGGACACACACCATTCCAGCGAGAGCCAAACGGTCGAAAGAAGAAGAAAAGATTGCCGAGATGCTAAAAGCGCTCGCGTCCATAGAAGCGGTCGTGAGATCCAGCACATCACGAGGAGCTTTGCCAAAGTTGCCCGGAGGCCGAGAGCCAAGCCCTGCTGGTCCCTTCCCCGGCAGTGGGCCTGGGTCTTAAAGCGGAGCTGTTCTCTCCCCCTCCACGCAGGCCTCCCAAGCCGCCTGGCTGCCTCCAGCCAGCTGGACCTCCATCGGAGCGTTCCTGAGGCCAGTGGATGCAGGGGAGCCCCTTCGCTGGGTTGGAGACCCTTGCCTTCACCTGCTGCACACCGCAGACGGCTCCTTCGCGGTCAGTTCCTCCAAATCGACAGACTTTTGGAATTCCTAGAGCACACCAAGAAAAGTGGGACTTTGTTTCACTTCACGGACTGTTTGGATTATCCCTCGTTAGTAGTGAAGAAGAGACTGATCTTTTCCTTAAATTGAACCTTCATCAAACTACCTTTCTCTAGACGATATTGTGCAAATATTATGTATATATTAAACTTCAGTGAATTATTAACGGTGTCTGTCTCAGTGTTGCATTGCAAGTTGTAAATGTGTGCCATGTAGCAGTCAAGATCAGCTGGAGAGAACCTCAAACTCCTGGACAGGGTGTCCATCTGGTTTTCCAAACTCAGAAAGGCTAAATCCCAGTGATGCGTGAGGAAGTCTGCTTTTCATGGGGGAAAGCAAAATAATCACCATGAACAACCACAGCACATTCCCCAGCCCTTTTTGCAGAACCAGGCACCAGGTAAGCACCTGCCTTGGCTGATTCCATGATTTCCTAAAATAACTTTATGAGGTTCATCTTCTTACCAACCCACTTTTCAGAAGAGCAAAGTAAAGCTCACAGAGGTGTGTTGACATTCCCCAGACACACGGTTGGTAGATGGGACACTAACCACTGTGCTCTGGAGGCGGCAGCACTCGCCTATGGGGCAGCTAGTCCAGTACCTGTTGGGTGGTGGTGAAGACCTGGTACATGCATGGGAAGGCGGCAATGTAGGAGATGTTTCTATCCGGGAAAGCTGGTACCAGGGACTCTACCACCTTCTCCATTGTGCCTGCCTTGGGGGTCGGCATTGAGTAGGCCTCATCCCGGGAGAGGGTTGACTCCTTTTCACACCAAGTGGACGAGGAGGAACAAATAGTGAGTGGCATCACCATGAGCCACCAGGAGGATCAGGGTCTGGAGCTCAGACCAGAAACTCCCATCACCTCAGGAACTTGGGCAAGAGGAGGGACATGAGTGCCCACACAGAAAAAGGTTCCAGGCTTTAAAAGCATCATTTGATTTTGGGGAGAGTGATAAACAACCAGTACCTTCAAGGCTTTGTGTTAGCTGAGAAACAATAGCACCTCCCTGTATTGATAGCCTGTGTTAAGAGCATTATCTCAGTGAGTCATCAACAAACGTCCCCACTGTAGATATTGAGAAACAGAGGGTTAGGGATTTCAAGGGGCTGCTCAAGATCACACAGGTCAGAACTGAGAACTGCCCCTACCATGGGCTGCATGACATTCCCTCTAAACTACCTGAGGCTTCATCAGCACCTGGCATGAAGCGGAAGGCTCTGGGGAAACCACATTCCTGGAAGGAACCCAGGGGATTCAGCAGATTGACTGGGTTCTGGGTTCACCCCGGTCCTCTCAGTGTCCTGGGTATGGAGACCACTATGTGCCCACACTTACCCCAGACCAGTGTTGGCCATTGTTCATCGCCAGATGCATCTGCCCCTTGTCTAGTGAGATGGAGGAGTTGAACCCATCAACCAGCTCCTTGACAATGTCCTGGGTGGAGCTCTACAAAGACAGAAACCAGTACCGTGCCAGTAAGCATGAGGGGCCATCCACCCACTTGGTGGTTCTATGTTACAGCAGACCCAGCAAACTAACACAGTCTATGAGGACACATTTAAGATGTTCCTGCAGCACTGCTGAAATGGCAACAGAATTGAATCATGTCAAGGTCCGACAACATTGAAAAGCTGAATTGCTGTGGCAAATGACTTCCTTTATGGGATATTATGAAGTCACATTAAGGCCACAGCTCCTGACCTGACAGCCCTACAGTGATTTGATGCAGTCTGTGAAATGACAAGTTGCACAGAAATGTATAGAATTGGAGGAACCAAGCTAATCGAAGCCTGGATTCCTCATCCACAAAACTTGTGAGCTATTAAATATTTGTAGTTTTAAGATGCATGGTATTGGGGCAACGCTTTCAGAGAGGAAGGGATAACTAACAATCTAACAGCCCCCAAGATCTGGCCCTGCCCTCCTCCTTCTGCTCCTCTCTCTTCCCAGGCTCGCTCCAGCCACACTGGTCACCTTTCTAACCGCCTCAGGTCAAACTCACTTCTGCCTGCAAGTCTCTGTACCAGTGGTGCCTTCTCCCTGACACACTGCTCCCAGACTTGTGCAGGGATGGCTCTCTCTTGTCATTCTAGTCTCAGTAAATGTCACCCCAGTGAGGCCTTTCAGATCTTCCTACCCAGCGACTGCCATCTCATCTCTCACAACACCCTGCTTTGTTTTCAGGTTAGCACTTACTCTTTTCTTTCACATGTCTTGCTTCTGTGCTTTTGTCCTTCTCTCCTCCAGACTGAAAGCTCCTGGAAGAGAGAGACCATTTGGCACCTGGCACAGGGTGAGCCATAATCTCGGAATAAATAAATAAATAAATCTCCGAATAAATAAATAAATGGGGAGATCTTGGAGCTCTTCTTCCTGCCTCTGCCCAGCTCATTCTGTAGAAATGATCACTAATCGTAGGAGGTGCATATTGTTTCTGAAGCAGAGGCGTGGCCGAAATGACATTCTGCATGGCTCTTCCTGCCCCAATTGCTCCAGCAAAGCTCAGTGGGCACCATGAACCAGGAGGCTGCCTGTCCCCTGGTGGCCAGCACTAGCACTGCAGCCCCAGGCAGGAATCTTTCTTTGGGTGACCTCAAGGCAAAGGCTCTCCGGAGTCCCAGGAGTAAAACAGCAGGCCCTGAAGGATTTCAGGGCTGTGGAAGGGACCTCAGAAGACACTCCTGCCGCCCTCTTTGCCACTCCCCTCTGGGGTGTCTAGTTTTCTCAGAAGGCATCCTCACCTCAGCCAGGGCAATGATTCCCCCTACTTCCAAATGAGGACCCCAAGGATCCAAGTATGAGTGGTCTTGTTCCTGGACCCTTAACTTTCAGTCCCTGGCTCTGTCTTGTTCTTCCCTACCCCAAGTCCTCATTCCCCAAGCTCCTCTCTGCCACGAAGGACCTTCAGGGAGTGGGAAGCATTTATCCATGTCCTTGGAGGACAATGGGTCATTGGTAGAGAATCAAGGTCTACAGACTTTCCAAGCATGCAGAACCCTTGGGTACTGCCATTGCAAGAGCCCAATTTGTAGAGAAGGAAACTGAGACCTTCTCTCCTGTAGTCCCTGTCTATACTAGGGGATGAAGTATGCTCGGTCCACTTCCAGGAGCCTAGCACAGTAGACTGCAGGACCCCAGTCCCTGTCCTCTGGAGACTACTATGGAGTTGGCCCCTGCCCAGGCAGGACTGTGGGAAATTTAAGGATCGCCTTCATGCTATGGACCTCTGGACATGTTGCCGGGAGAATGGATGCCCCTACTCTATTGCAGAGCTGGCTCCAACCCCTCTCTCCTCTTTCCCTTGTCATTTTCAGGGTGTCTGCTCTTCTTAACCACCCTCCCATAGTCCCCAGCTGGAAGTCTGCTTCTGTTTGTGCATGCCTGCGTGCTTGTGGGGATGCAGGAAGGAAAATGGTCCAAACTGGGAGGGGTTGGGTAGGATCCTAGTCCAAACTAGGATCTTAGGGGCTTTCATTTCCAAAGTAAACATGACTGGAGGAGTTGGGCCCGGGCCTATGAAGCCGGTGTCCTCACTTTTCTTCTTGACTCTGACCACATACTGTGCCCTGGGCCTGCCTCTTTCTGAGCCTCAGTTTCCCAATTATACAAAGAGGGGCTGAATGCAGAATTTCATAAGCACAAGCACAGCAGGGCATGTTTTCAGGCTCCATCGACACTGGATGGGGTGTTGGAGTGGGCGAGCTCAAGTGGGCACAGGTGCACAGGCCTCCTAACATGGGCAGATGCTGGTGGACATGGAGCGGGAGCAGCCAGGTCTCCTGTTGAAGGCCCAGTGCTCACAAGCAGCCCCAGGACTGTGAGTGCCCCTGAGCCCTGCCTTGCCGCTGGCATGAGCACTGCACCAGCTGTTCTGCTCATGAGATGAGTTCTTTGAGATCCTCTACCTGCAGCCTCCGAGAACCCCATATCTTCTGCAGCCCCATGGGCACCCCCAGTGCAGTCAGGCAGGTCCTCAGGGTGCTGGACCTGGTGGGCCTGCAAAGTCTGAGAGGAAGGAGTCCCTTCTCTATTTTCCCCTGGCTTTGTTACATCTTCAATATGACAATTTTGTCATGGTATGACTGAGCTTGAGCATATTTTCATACATTTAGGACTATTTATATATCATTTTCCGTGAACTGTGGGTTCGTGTCTTTTGTCAATTTTTCTACTATGTGTTATTTTTCTTATCAATTTCTAGGAACTTTTTCTAATTGGGGATATGAACCCTTTTGTGACATGAATTACAAATATTTCTTCTCAGTTTATCATTTCTTCCTTCTTTATTGTGATGTTTTCGTTTGGTTCAGGTTTTTTTTTGGTATTTTTATTTGTTTGCTTTGCTATGTATTGTTAATATGTCACTTCTCCCCTCATTGATCTACAGATTCATACA